>NC_068987.1:9422857-9434440 GCF_001194135.2 Octopus bimaculoides | reverse complement strand
TCCCTCCCTCCTCCCTCCTCCCTCCCTCTTTTCTCTCTCCCTATCCCCCTTTCTATCACACACGCATACACTCCGTACGTGTACATTTCTGCGCACGCACAAATTACCGTCACCACAGCTTACTGAATGCCGCATCAGCCGCGCCAAATCATCTACATCCAAGTAGCTGCGTCCAATAGTCTCATTCCCTCCAAGACGAGATAAAGGATAAGCTATCCGGTCCTGAAAATCTCTTCGGCCCTGGATAACGATTTACGTTCCTTTGTTTGATTCTAGTTCATTGTCTTGTTGTTGTTGTTATTGTTGTTATTGCTGTTGTTGTTATTGTTGTTGTTTTTGTTATTATTGTAGCTGTTGTTGTTATCGTCGGTGTTGGGCAGTATTTGGGGTGCAACAGTAGAGTCGAAGACATACCAGACGCAACCATCTCATTTTCGGAAAATAACCATAGAAACAGTTAATCTGACCAACGAAGGAAGGAGCCTCTACGTGGCCACTCGACATGCTGTGCATAGCAGCTAAATCCTCCTAAAATCACATCCTGCCGTCTTAAAAATATCTTTTAGTTTTCGTATTTTCCAGTGTTGTTCCCTGTCTATTGAAGAAGGATAGAAAAATAATAGATTTATAAGCCTTAAAATTCACCCCGTAATTGCCCACGGGCATATGGCATCGTGGTTAAGAGCGCGGGCTACTAACCCCAAGGTTCCGAGTTCGATTCACGGCAGCGACCTGATTAATAATAATAATAACAATAATATAATAATAGTAACATCGTTAGGAATGAGAACCCAGGTTCGAAATTTTCTCAAGACACCTGACGAAGGCTGGAGGGTATATCAACCGAAACGTTGTGTTAACAACAAACAAGATGAGGACAATTATCCGACAAATGTAAATAATGTATATATACATATATATACACATATATATGTTTATGTGTCTGGCTTTAAGGGTATCGTGAAAGGCCTGTTTGGAGGCCCAACATTCTGAGTTCTTTTACAAGGCTTGGAAAAACTGAAGGACCGCTGCATTAAGTGTGTGAATGTCAGAGGGGAATATGTTGAATGAAATCATAATTAATTGATCCTCTTTTACCCCAGACAAGGAACTTTTCAGTAGCCCAAAACATTAATGTGTGTCATTAGCTTGTTGTGATAGGAGTTCGACTAGCAGGGAGCTGTTCTAAGTGCTACCCATTAGATCTAAGTCAACCAAATTTTCGCCTTTTCGTCTATGACCAACGAATCAAAGTCTTGGATATGAATACTAGTTGCGTGGGTAGTTGGCATAATTTTGAACTAAAATGAGCTAAGAATGATTACTCAGAGTGGCTTTACCTCTTGTTAATTATTGTACAGTTTCTACAGGCGGGAACAATTTTAATAAAACAAGAATTTATGTCGTATGGTATTCGATAGACCTATATTTGTCTATCTTGCTTTGGCAGGTTGGTTTCAAATGTCTATCGCACGTTTATAACTAGCATTGAGGTTATTTCTACGAAAACAACCAGGTAACGGGAGAGAAAAAAACCCGGGTATGAAGGAATAAATAAATATACTAAGAAATAGTGCGAAATTGGAAGATAAAAAAGGATGTAAACAATAAAAGAGAAAAAAAATGCAAGAAATTTTAAAAAAAAGAAAAAGAAAGGAAAATGCTGAATGAGAAAGAAAAAATAGATAGCTAAATGAAATAAAAAAAAGATATCTAAATGGAAGAAGAAAGGAATAAAGGAAGAAAAATAAGGAATCTATAAACCAAACACTATTCATTCTGTCCAGGAAATTGCTAGACTCTAACAGGTATTGTTCGGTGCAAAGTTTCAAACAAGAAGTGTTTGTATTGTAATAAAAATGCATCACTTCGCTAATGTTTTCTAATGTTTCCAAGTTACATAAAACAAACACACACTGCTAATTCTCAATGTAAATCGATTCACACACGCACGCACACGCGCGCACACACACGCGCGCGCACACGCACACACAGAGTTATATGAACGCACGCATGCACACAAATTCCTCAAATACACATGTATGAACATGCGTGCATGCATTCAACGGCCATACACATTATTAACCCGACTTATATATATGTATATATATATATATATATATATATATATATATATATATATATATATAAATAACACGCACACACATATACGTATGTGTGTATACACACACACGCACATACATACATATATACAGACATTCATACATACATACATTCATATATACATACATACATACATGCATACGTACATACATACACGTAAACGGGTATATGTATAAATATAAATAAACACACACACATATATATGCACGCGTGTATACACACACACACACACACACGCACATACATACATATATACATACATTCATACATACATTCATATATACGTACATACATGCATACATACATACACGCAAACGGGTATATGTATAAATAGAAATACACACACATATATATGCACATGTGTATACACACACGCACATACATATATACATACATACACACACGTAAACCAAGTCACACACGTACCTAAACACACAAACCATTCTCTTTGATTCGGTTCAAACATTTCTCCGTTTAATTCCATATTCCAGCGCTTCTCACCCCCCTTTTTCCCTCATTCTTTTCCACTCTCTGTTTCTCTCTAATTTCTCTCACTCTCTCCTTCATACAGTCACCATCCTCTCTCCCAACTTTCACTTTCTAACTTCTGTCTTCTATGGCTTTAATTCTCTCTCTCTCTATTCTTTTCTAATCCTTTTTCTTTCTTACTTCTCCTGAGTATCAGTCTATCAGTCAGCCTATCTCTATACATCTCTTCTTGTCTCTACCTTTTCAATCACGCTTTCTCTCTATAACCTACATCTTTTATCATTTCTCTCTCTTTTTTTCTCTCACATCAATCCGCTATCTTTCTATCAACATACTATCTCTTTCTATCACTTTCCCTTAACCCTGCTTTCTACTTCAATCTTGCTTTCATCCTTTCTTTTTGACTATATAATTATCAGAAGTACAATGAATGATATCGCCGAAAAACAAGTCTTTATTCTTCGCGATAATTTTTCTTGACGCTCTCCGAATCTGTTTATTTTATCTGTGGTTAGGTTATATAGGGTATAAACCGAGTTGATTGTGTTGTTACAACGGGTTTCTAATAATTAGTTACACCGATAAAATACACAAAATTGATTCCTATTTGGTTTTAAAGGTCAATATCGATCCCAACTTAAGACAAAATTACTTTTAGCAGCAACATATTACCTCTACAAGTATATGAAATGGTCTCTGTCTTTCTCTTGTCGTATTCGACTCGTGAGTGCCAAAGAATTTAGCTCTTTTCTCACTTTCTTTTCCATTTTCAGGATAACCTTGCTAAAACGTGGAGTAAGCAAATCTTTTGGACAGTCCAAGCAGTGACTCATTTGAAGTGGTAATGGATTGTGTAGGACCATTCACATTCTTTGGTACTGCTGACAGCAATAGTTGGTGCAAGTATGCCACAAAACTGACGAACAGCAGACCCCAAATAGATGGCCGTTAACTGGCTTCGGTTCCTCCGCCCTTTGGAGATCCTTGCTTTTCATCCGACAGGGTGTCCAATAATCACCCTCTTCACCAAGCAAACGTGTTGAGGGCTATCGGTTTAGTCGCCGACGACCCGACCATGCCACAGGTTGTAATGGGTTACAAGCTACCAGTAACACTCGAGAGTGAACTGACAATGAGCATATATATATTACAAATACAATCTGTAAGTGGAACAATAAAAATATGCAAGACTTTTCTCAAGTTTAGAATGTGGCATCGTTTTTGTTATTTACATTCCAAGCAAGAAAGATTGTATCTTTGTTAGTAATCAGATTTGCTTTTGCTCCCACACGTGATGCACCAACATAAAGTTTCGAATCTGAACTAGAGTGAGACTACCACAACAGATTTAGATTCTTTCAGTTTCCGTCTAGAAAATCCATTCACAAGGCTTTGTTCGGCCCGAGGCTATAGTAGAAGACACTTGCCCAAGGTGCCACGCAGTGGGACTGAACCCGGAACCATGTGGTTGGTAAGCAAGCTACTTACCACACAGCCACTCCTACGCCTACGTCCTTTCTTTTTTCCCTCATATATATTGCGATATATTGTGCCTGTAATTCGAAGGGCCAGCCTTGTCACACTCTGTGTCACGCTGAATATCCCCGAGAACTACGTTAAGGGTATTTGTGTCTGTGGAGTGCTCAGCCACTTGCACGTTAATTTCACGTGCAGGCTGTTCCATTGATCGGATCAACTGGAACCCTCGTCGTCGTAAGCGACGGAGTGCCAACAACAACAGTACCAACAATATTGCGATTAAAATAAACGGGGACACACAATTGATTCCATCGCTACAGGATAACGGTTGATGTTGTCACCCCTCCCCATACGTTCTGCTGTTGATTGTGCTTCTGCTACGGCGAGATAGAAATTCACAAGTTTACGATTATTTGATTCTCGTTCCTCTACCGGTGCTTATGAAATAAGCAAATAACAAAACTTGACAATATTAACCGATTATTTGTCTACTGTGGTTACAAGCTCTACTGTGTTTAAAAATACTTTAAATAATGTATCCTAAGGCAAACTATTCCGGTTAAAATAAAGAAGGAATAGCTATGCTTGGATTGACCACTAGAACTAAACAACAACAACAACAACAACAACCGCTAGCCTCTTCTAAATGGTAACCACCACAAAAATTAGTATCACTACCAATATACAACACCACTGCCAATTCCATCACCACCACCAGCACCACCAGCACCACCAGCACCACTAGCACCAGCACCACCACCACCACCAGCAGCAGCAGCACCACCACCACTAACATCACTACCGCTCCACCAGTACACATCACCACTGCCACTGCCACCACTTCCACTACCATCACCACTGCCACCACCGCCACCGCTGCGAACCATTACCGTCGCCTTCATAAATATTGTAACCGGAACTTTCATGAAAGCAGTGTTAGATTTTGCCAAGTCGAAGAAACAATACAAGCTGTGACATGATTTCCTGGCAGAACTTCCATTTAACGCTTTTCTTGATCATTATCGCAGAGACGGATCGAAATAGGATCACCACTCTAAACAATCGGATTATTGACTACTACTACTACTTCCACAACTGCTACTACTAATACTAGTAATAAATAATTCTTTATTAGCCACAAGGGGCTTACATAAAACAACAGGAAATGACAATACAGGACGATACAACGGGTTTTAAAACGTGTAAACAGTGGACAAGAAAAAAATATTGAACAAAACTCCCAAAAGGGGGGCGGAGAAGCGCTTTAAGGCTACTCGTGGAAAAACGCACAAAAGCTACGTGTGACCTAACAAAAGCTACGTGTGACCTACGTGTGACCTAACCATCTCTTTTTATTTTCACAGGCGCATGCTCAAAACGGGTCCTTTCACACTGACCATTTTGTCCCCTCATTCGCCCACCTTCCAACAAACTTGCTAGAAGACAACACTTCCCTCTCCACCCTCACGCCAATACTGTTGTTGGCACTCCGTTGCTTACGACGTCGAGGGTTCCAGTTGATCCGATCAACGGAACAGCCTGCTCGTGAAATTAACATGCAAGTGGCTGAGCACTCCACAGACACGTGTACCCTTAACGTAGTTCTCGGGGATATTCAGCGTGACACAGTGTGACAAGGCTGGCCCCTTTGAAATACAGGTACAACAGAGACAGGAAGTAAGAGTGAGAGAAAGTTGTGGTGAAAGAGTACAGCAGGGTTCGCTACCATCCCCTGCCGGAGCCTCATGGAGCTTTAGGTGTATTCGCTCAATAAACTCTCACAACCTCCGGTCTGGGAATCGAAACCGCAATCCTATGACCGCGAGTCCGCTGCCCTAACCACTGGGCCATTGCGCCTCCACACGCTATTACTAGTAATAATGATTCCAAATTTTGGCACAATGCCAGCAAGTTCGTGCGAGGGGGTAAGTCGATCACATCGACCCCAGTACTCAACTGGTACTTGATTTATCGACCCCAAAAGGATGAAAGGCAATGTCGACCTCGGCGGAAGCCACCAATAATAATAATGGTAATAATTATAATAATCCTTTTTACTAAAGACACAAGGCCTGAATTTTTTTGGGGAGTGGACTATTCGATTACATCGATACCAACTGTTCAGCTGGTACTTATTTTATTGAATCCGAAGGGATGAAAGGCAAAGTCAACCACGGCGGAATTTGAACTCAGAACGTAAAGACGGATGAAATACCGCTAAGCATTTTGTCCGGCGTGCTAACGGCTCAGCCAGCTCGTCACCTTAATAATCATAACAATAATAATAACGACAATTTATTTTGCTATGGGAGCAACGGATGAGATGACATTACTAAAAACAAACTCAAAAGAAGTAAAGAAAATAATACAAAAAATACAAAAAATAACAATTACATAATCGAGACTCAGAGAGCAAAGGTCAACGAAGAATCCCCATAGATCCAGGATTACCCGGTCTATTGAGGGCAATTTTCTTTTCCCAGCTGTGTTCTCAAGAGGCCTATAGGCACTAACTGAGAGTAGCCCCATTCACCCAATCCATGCTTGCCGCTTTCCCACACGTCTCAAAACATTGGATGGAATTTAGCATCTGATTGTCCATCTTCACCTTCCCCTTCAAACGGTATTTGTAGAAGTTGATTAGGATTTGCTTGAAGAGGGAAGCGTTTGTTCTTATTGCCCTCAGCGTTCTCAAACATACAACCTCTTTCGCTATAGCCATCACACAGGAGGAACTTATTTGTTTTTCCGACATAAAAAAATTAATGCGGTAGGACTACCTTCACGATAACCTCGGCTGATGGCCGGATCTATCCTTCATGCAATAACAGCTATTTGACAAAATTCCACAAGTCATCAGTGCTCGTATACTAAATAAATGTGTGTAGAACGATTTCTCGTATCTCGATCTCTACTCGTATCTCGATCACTTCCGATTGATGGTAGTCTCATGCTTGTTGAGTTTATCCCAAAGTGGCAAAGTACCCCGCTAACATTGCCTATCAGAGATTTCTGGAAGTTTTCCAGAGTCATCCGGAATAAACTGCTTAGCGGGTCTTCGTCGAAGGCCAAAAGCTCATCAAGAACATCTTCGCTCTTGTCCATTATTAATCTTTTATAAATTGTATGTACTATAACCTTCAACCGACCGAAATAGCTACGATACTGGAAAACGTTTCAGCTATCGGGCACTAAATCTTAGTATATGCTTGACTGAGCACTGTGGATCTGCTAGAAAGACCAACTATTTGAAGACGTATCTGATAAAACGTGGCCATAGTTTCTCATTAGTAATCTCTGTCGATGCACATCATTAGCCACATCATACCGATCTATCTGCGTAGAGAGAGTTGGAGCAAGGAGCAGAGCAACGGACGTTCAAATTTAGTCAGATGCAGTCAGGTCAAAGTACGACGGTGAAATAGTAACATATAACAGTAGTGACCCTTCAGGGAAAGATTCCTCTTAATATCAATTCTGCCCCAGTTCACCTCCATCTGGAGATTTGGACCGAACCAGACTCTCAAGAACTTTAACCAGTACAATGACAGGCGCTGACGGACGTGGATTTATTTCTTCAGATGCTAAGATGCAAATCGACAAACTTGCCCACCTTAATACATGGTCTTGTTATCTCATATTCCTGCAGCACAGTGCTGACCATGACGATTTCTGATAGTTAAAGGTAATATTATCCATTTATACAAAAATGGCTCTGCTGTGTCTCAGCAGAATGTCCATCAACGCAGCTGACTTATGATGATGATGATGATGATGGTGGTAGTGGTGGTGGGGATGGTGAATGATGGTCCCGGCGAGTTTTTCCATTAACCCACAAAGAGGGAAAATATGTTAGACGATTGAATCTATATAAATATATCACGCAAATTCTTCTGATGAGGGACTAGCGACCGAAACGTCAAGACACATTTCCTTTTTTTAAAGCGTTACACTAATACAACATTTATCAAAACTTGTCTCTCTCGTGTTGTCTTTTCCTGTCCTCATTGCTTCGTTATTACTCAAAAGCATAGGCATCAAAGCCTACCGTGGTGTTAAGCCATTCTTTGGTAGGAAAAGGATATTTATTAGTCTAGTATATTAGCATTTATTTATTTATAATATCATTAATATTTACATTAGTAATATTACTATTTATTGATAGTATTTATTTATTTATTTGTTTGTATTGGTACATGGGTAGGAATCGTGGTTTTGCCCTTAAGCCGGATGTATTTACTTATATATTTATGTCTTTATTTGTTTGTTCGAATGCCAAAATATAAAGCACAGACTTAGATATAATAAAAATAGTCTAGACTTATTCTTTCTAATAAATGAAAACCAGATTCTGGGGAAACTAGTAATTGTCTGCTTCGACCAAAAATAATTCAGTAATATTCGTAAATTAGATTCGAATATTCTAGGGAAATATGAGTTCGGATAATAAAAGCATGGTCGTTCCGTTCTTCAGAGAGAAATAAGGGGAAAATAATTTTTAAAATGTTATCTTTCCGAAGGTGGGTTTTATTTGAAACGTTAGTATTCACGTTCCCCCAAGACATTAGAACTTATCCAATTTTGCAAACTTTTCCTAGATCGTTGGCGCTAATAAATAAACGAATAAAAAGTTTCACACAATCTCTGATTAAGATCTATGATCGAATGCTGTACAATTATTCCATCATTTTTTTGTAGTAGCACTACATTGTCATTCTTAAAGACAAGGGTTGTAATTTGAGGACGATCGGGCTGTTGCTATTTCCAGCATAATTCGCCGGATAAAATGCTTAGTGGCAGTTCGTCCGTCTTTACATCCTGAGTTCAAACTTTATCGAGCTTTACTTTGCCTTCTATTCTTCCGAAGTCGGTAAAATAAGTGCCAGTTGAACACTGGGGTCGATGTAATCGACTCCCCCTCACACTCAAAAATTGCTAGCCCCGTCAAAGATTTCCAACACAATAGACTGAGTTGGCAGAATCGTTAGAGCAGTGGTAAAATGCTTTGCAGTATTTGTTCTGGCTCTTTACATTTCGAGTTCAAATTACATCGTGGTCAACTTAGCTTTTTCTTCTTTCGGAGTCGATAAAATAAAATAACAGTTATGTATTCGGGTCGATGGTAGCGACTAACGACATCCCTCAAATTTGCTGGCCATCAGATGGTGAATGGCTGTCAGAATCGATAGAGCATCGGAGAAAATGCCTTGCAGTATTTCCTACGACTCCTTACATTCTGAGTTCAAATCCCTCCGAGGGTAATTCTGTCCTCCATCCTTTCGGGTTCGATGAAATAAAATACCAAACAAGAATTGAGGTCGATGGTAGAGACTAACACCTCCCCTCAAAATTGCTGGATTGTACCTAGATTAGAAAGATTTATTTCTGGTACAGTAGACGAGCTGGCAGAATCGTTAGGCCGTCGGACAAAATGCTTAGCGGCATTTCGTCTGTCATTACGTTCTGAGTTCAAATTCCGCCGAGGTCAACTTTGTCTTACATTCTTTTAGAGTCGATAAAATAAGCAGCAGTCGAGTACTGGGGTCGATTTAATCGACTAACACTTCCCCCCAGTTTTCAAGCCCATGTTATAAACCGCAGGCGCCGGCATGGCTATGCGGTTAAGACGCTTGCTTGGCAACAATGTGATTTCAGGCTCAGTCTCACTGCGCGGCACTTTAGGAAATTGTCTTCTACTATAGCCCCGGCGCCGATCAATGCTTTGTGAGTAAATTTGATAAACTGAAACTGTGCACACACAAACACACATATGCTAGCAGAGATTAGAATTAAAAATGAAAGAATAAACGTGAAACAATATTCGCTTTTGACACGTAATACCGAAACAGTATAAAAGACGACATCAGTTCCAACTGTAGCGACGACATCAGTTCCAACTGTAGCAGCCCCAAAACTCCGGCCTCTCCACTGGACAACATCGAGAAAGGAGACATGCTTGCAGGAGAAGCTTCCTGTCTTTCACAAAACAATCTTGCTGAGGCCTGCGTAATCAAGTATAGATATATGGCTATTCAAGTCATATATCTGTACTCGAGTGTTGCAAACGGACCCCAACAATGCTGCTAAGCTGTAGCAGCCCTAAAAGCAGCAGCCTTTCCTCTGGACAACATTGAGAGAGAGAGAGAGAGAGAGAGAGAGAGAGAGAGAGAGGTATGCATGGTCAACTTATAATCTTTCACAAAGTAACCTTGCTCAGGTCTTCGCAAATCAATGGCAGATATATGGACCAATACAGGACCTACAGAGATCTCTGACTGATGCAAATAAAGCACGACATTTTCTGGCAGAAATCTGCAGTGATGAGACACATTTTTTTTCCCTTAAGAAAAGGAAGATAATTTTCAATTTATATTTGGAAGCATTTGTTTTATCCGAGTTGTTATAACGAGAAGGAAACTGGTTTTCTCCTTCAAGTTTTGTTGAAATCCAGCAACAGAATGAGCAATACACTGAACCAGACGATCAACTGTTTAAATATGAGAACCAAAACCGGAAGTAAGAAATCATTAGCTAAAGCGGAGAGTTCACTTAATGTGAATGTTCTTATTCATATTATATTTGTAAGTACGCGCAATTGAGTATTACTCTGTGTGTGTCTGTGTGTGTGTAAACGTGTGTATATGACTGAATGCATATAGAAGTGTGTATTGGTGTGTATCACAATGTGTGTGTCTCTATAAATACGTACGTGTATATATATGTATGTATGTACATGTACGTGTATATATGTATGTGTGTATGTGCGTTTGTGTGTCTTTATGTGTGTGCGTGTGTGTACACGAGTATAAATGCTTACACATGTGCATGTACGTGCATAAATACACATGTGTATGTATAATTACACACACACTCACACACATGCACATACACACACACACACTCACATATATACATAAATACACATAAAACATACACACACACACACACACACACACACATTCGTACATGCATATGTAGATGCATTCATATATAAAGACAAGTGTTTCTGTGCAACTTGGAAGCCATATTAAGCTCTGTGTTTCTATCTGAATATCAATATACAGTAATACCTTGCAGTACAGGTTTAATTCATTTCATGACCGAGCTCATCTTACGATCTACTCGTCTTACAAGTCAATTTTCCCCATTGAAAATAACTAAAATATAATTAATCCGTTCCAGCTCCCACCACCACTCAAAAGTAATTTTTTATGGATTTTAAAAACAGAAAAGGTGTAGTTATAAGTAAAATGATAATTATAAAAAAAGAGAATGCAAAAGAAATATATAAACTGGTTTTATTAACTGAATTGATTTAAAGATGGGACGATTTGTGTGCTCGTACTGCGGATTTCGACTCGTACTTCAAGACAAAAATTCGCACGAGTCTCGGGTCGTACAGCAAATTACAATGGTGCACACGTACTGCGAGGTTCTATTGTACATAAACTCGCAGATACGAATTCCTATGCAAAAATGTGTGCATATATA
>NC_068987.1:9416947-9422224 GCF_001194135.2 Octopus bimaculoides | reverse complement strand
ATATATATATATATATATATACACGTATATGTATGTATGTACATTATTCGGTTTTATTTCAAGATTTCTCGCCAATAGAGAAAGAGCCGGTTTCTATCCTAGATCCAAGGCTCCTTCATTGGAATTTCAACATCAACAACAGGCTATTTTTGTTTGTTTGTTTGTATGTATGCGTGCAGATTTGTATGTTCTGTTTTATGTATGTATGTATGTATGTATGTATGTATGTATGTATGTATGTATGTATGTCTTTGAACTTATATGCCCGTACATTTCACTTTGTGTGTATTCTTGAATTTATTCTACTGAAATAAATATAACAGCCTCTTTTGTAGTTAGGAAACAATGGCATTTTAGAATCACTTGTGTATTTTTTTCTCCTGAGTATTTCCCTTTGTCCAAGAACTCCAGCGTTTCAAGTTTTACATTAATATTTAGCAACTTAAGTAGGTAGAGAAGTAATTATAATCACAATTGGGAACCGATAACCAGGAAGGGAATTCTTCAGATGAGACAATAATGGTGTTTTGTAGGGGTTCGAATGTATTTCACCAATTAGCTTGTTTCAGTCATTGAATTGCGGCCAAGCTGGAACACCGCCTTGAAGGGTTTCTAGTCGAACAAATCGACCCTTGTACGTATTTAAAAAAAATTCTGGTACTTATTCTATCGTACTTCTTTTACCGAACCGCTAAGTTACGGGGACGTTTGGCAAGCTGTGGAATTGACAAACACAAATATAAAGATATCCAATACACACACACACACACACACACACACACACACACACATACACACACAGATACATGCATGTATCTATCTATCTATCTATCTATCTATCTATCTATCTATCTATCTATCTATCTATCTATCTATCTATCTGTCTGTCTGTCTGTCTGTCTGTCTGTCTGTCTGCTTGTCTGTCTGCTTGTCTATCTATACATATATACGAGTGGGTGCTCAAAAGTTCCTAGCTTTGGGTCAAAGAAAATATTCCCCTCTCAGATTCACACATTGAATCTTTCAGTTTTTCTAAGCCCTGTAAAAGAACTCGATAGGCTGGGCCTCCAACCAGGCCTTTCGCGATGTCCTTAAAGCCAGGAATTTTTCAGCACCCCCCCCCTCGTATTTGTATGTATGTATGTACGTATGTATGTATGTGAACAAAAGTGCATACACACATTTATATTCCTGAATATGTAGACTAAGGTACGGGAACAGGTTTCTCCTCAAACTAGTCTAAATGCAAAAATCAATGCTCACGAACACGTACCTATATTCATACGCGCCCCAGTCAAATGTATACAATTTTACACACACACACACATAAATATATGTATATATATATATATATATATATATATATATATATATATATATATATATATATATATATATATATATATATATACATATATATATATACATTACTACTTACATATAGATGCGTGCGCACACACACACGCACACAACTATGACAACATAAGTGGTGTTAATACTCGATATTAAATCACCACAGCGATATGGCACATTAACCCGTTATAGCAATATAATTCATAAGATTACTAAGGCTAAGCACTCAATGACCAAAGTCGTCTAAGCTTTTTAGCCATGTTGGCACAAGTTTAGTAGATCCAAACGTGTATAAAGCCAACACCACAGGCTAATAATTTTCAGTAGAATAGTATAGAATTGGAATTTGATATCGTTTGGAATATAGTTTTACAGCAATGTCGATTATGGGCCATAAATGTCATAATAATTCTTTCTACTATATTGGTGCATGGCGTGAAATTTTTTGAGATGGAGGCCAGTCGATTGGTAGTATTTATTTTATTGTCAGCGAAAAAAAGAATGGCAAATTTAGCCTTGACGGAATTTGAACTCAGAACGTAAAGCTTGGAGAAATATTGCTAATCATTTTGTTAGGAACGCTAACGAGTCAGCCAGCTTTCCGCCTTTAAATGTCTTAATCATCGTTGCTGCTATAGGCACAAGGCCTGAAATTTATGGGAAGGGGGGATAGTCGATTACACTGACCCCAGTACTCGACTGGTATTTAATTTATCGACCCCAGAAGGATGAAAAATAAAGTCGACCTCTGTGGAATTTGAACTCAGAACGGACGAAATGCCGCTAAGCGTTTTTCCCAGCGTGCTAACAATTATGCCAGTTCACCGCCTTTTTAATATTCCTTCTCAATAATCATTTCTGCTATAGGCACAAGGCCTGAAATTGGGGGTGGGGAGCGGGCTAATCGATTTCATCGACTCCAGTGCGTAACTGGTACTTATTTAACCGACCCCGTGAGGATGAAAGGCAAAGTCGACCCCGGCGGAATTTGAACTAAGAACGTAGCGGCAGACGAAATACCGCTAAGCATTTCGACCGGCATGCTAACGATTCTGCCAGCTCGCCGCCTTTTTTTAAATGTCTTAATAATAGAATGAGAAAAAACAGAGTTGATAATCACACTCCTTTACAAATTTGTGGTCACGTACAAATGCAAAAGAAAGAAAAAAATGAAACAGAATGAGAAATCAGTATTACAGACTATTTATAATATATCACAACAATATTATGTATTAACTATTAATATTGATGTTTCTTCTACCTCGTTTCAAGGACTCATTAAATGAATAAGAACGAATCCGTTGGACAATTCAGTCTCTTTTATATTTTATAGTCAAGAACACGCTTAAGCGGCGAATAAGCTAACATACCTGTCCGTTTTCTGCCCAAGCCATTTTCATAAGTTTATCCTAAATATCCATATCTGCTTTCAGACTTTTAGTTAGCCTTGTTTCATATGTTCTGAGTAATATAAAGCTATCTTTTCATAGTCCTAAGTTACTCTCGAAGTTGAAAAAATTTGTAATGACTATTATACATGCATGGATGCCAGGGAAATATGTCCTGTTTATCATATGTGATATGCAGGACATGCAAAGGGTTAGCATTGCTTTCTTCTTTTTTTTTGACTAGACATAAGGACTAATTAAATGTTTAAGAACGAATCTGTGGTAACGATCTCTCTCTCTCTCTCTCTTTGATATCTTTTAGTTAAGCGGTGAGAGAGCAAACATAATGTAGTAAGCCCCCTCTAACCGGCAAAAGAAAAAAACACAGCAATTAAAATTAGAGCCGTAATGAAGAGAAGAATCATAAGCATTAGTGATAATTCTTTTCAAGGAAGGTAAGCGAGTAAACTGTGAAATTCTAATTGATTAAGAACTGAATAGTAAAGGAGAATGTTGTGAAGTGAATTTGATCTTTGATTAGAGACACCTCCAGACATGTTTAAGTCATTGTCACAAGTGTAAGAGGTATCAAGCTATGACTGTATACTAATTTAGTAAAAGCCCGCCTCTAATAATCTATTGATGGCCGTAGCTGCGTAAAACGACAAGAACTGGTTTTAAAGCTTTAACTTAGTGTGGTATAAAGCTAAATGGGATAGAAGAACCATACAAGGTAACTAAACTGTACAGGGGTATTGACAAACATACGTACCAACTATCACCATTTTCTCTCTATAAAAACTAACTTCGTAAAATGTTTAATTTAGTGTAATCTATTTGCCTCCGGTTATGCCATACTGATGATTTCAAATAAGGATGAAATGGCATAAATGCTTACCTGCGACTAGAAATTTAAAGGTATTTCTAGTGTGTAAGAAAAAAGGAATATTAAATATGTATACTCTGCGCAACTTTTTCATTAATCTTTAATTTGAAATTCAAGCTTCGAATCCCGCCAAAATTGATCTAGATATGATTGTCTTCCCTCCAAAAATCGGCCACCAGAACACACCGCGTGTATGAATACCAAAAGTACTTATGCTTTATTAATATTTAACAGGCATCCGCGAGAAAAAAAACCCCCAGAAAATTCTAAGAAAGTTTTAAGAACGATCATTTATGATGCATTAAAGAAGAAATACCAAGAAGAGCGTATTAATTAGTTATTTAAGATGAAGAATGACTGATTTTGAAAGTCATTAAGGTATAGGTTGAAAAGTTTAGAGTATTTATGTCACCGTACTAATATAACGAACGGTCTTTTTACGCTACTGTGTAAAATGAAAACTTTATGTATTCATACACTTGCATAATATAATAGCTTGAAATATATACTAATTCATCACAATATCCTTCAGTGGATGGTCTGGAAGTAGTTCCCATTACCTTTAAAGTTATCTATAGAGCATTTTGTGTGTGTCCTCTGATAGTTCTTTTTCAAGACGAAAACTCATGATTTCGGAATTATATTTGAATTCTCTTGCACAATTTGGTTCAGGCGAGATTTTGAATACAATGTGTACATGCATTTAAGACAAATTACACCAAAATGCAAGATTAACAAGGCAGCAGAAAGTGACAAGTGTAAGTTATGCGTTGTGACTGTGTAGCACACTGTAAACGAGTGGACGAAGCTAGCTTAAAAAGTGAAACGATAATATTGCAAGAACGGTTCATTGGAGGCTGTGTGGCAAGTATGGATTGGATAGAGCAAAAACGTGATATGAGCACAAGGTAAGGATACTGGTAAGGATGTATTATCCAATGAGATTGTGAAATCGAAAGCCGGATGTAGTGGTTGTGAACAACAGAGGGGAAAAAAAACCTGTTTAATGATAGATATTGCATACTCGGGTGATTACAGATTATCGGAAAAAGAAGAGAAGCAGCAGGTCAGGTATAATGGAACGGGAGATAATAAAACTGCGGTTATTGAAACAAGGTGAGTATTGTACCTGTTGTTGTTGGAGCCTCGGGATTTGTAAGGATCAAGCTCACAGACTGGATTGAAAAGATACGATTAAATGCAAAGATAGAGCATACACAGAAAACAGTGTTGCTTGGAATTGCATAACGTTCTCGCAGAGTTCTCGAAATCTAGATGAAGAGTGTTACCTTAGTCAATTGATTGTGGACAGGTGACACCTTGTTACTTTCACCTGCGAAGTTGTTGTATTAAACAACAACAACAACAACAACAATTACAATGGTTTCCGATTGAGTCATAAGCCAGCAGTTTTTAGGGAAGAGTGTTAATCGATATCATCGATCTCAGTACTCGACTTGTACTTTATTTTATCGACCTCGAAAAAATGACAGGTGAGGCCAACCTCGGTGGCTTTTGAACTCACAACGTAAAGAGCCGGAACAAATACTGCACACAACTTTTTCAGACGCTCAAAGGGAGAGAGAGAGAGAGAGAGAGAGAGAGAGAGAGAGAGAGAGAGAGAGACACACACACACACACACACACACA
>NC_068987.1:9411812-9416937 GCF_001194135.2 Octopus bimaculoides | reverse complement strand
ACACACACACACACACACACACACATATATATATAAACTACGGGCTTCTTTCAGTTTCCGTCTACCAAATCAACTCACAAGGCTTTGGTCGGCCTAAGACTATAGTAGAAGACACTTGCTTAAGGTGCCATGCAGTAGGACTGAACCCGGAACCATGTGGTTGGAAAGCAAGCTACTTACCACACAGTCACTCCAGCGCCTATATACATATATATATAGGGAGAGAGAGAGAGAGAGAGAGAGAGAGAGAGAATTCAATATAATGAGAGAATATAAAAAGATATACATCTGATAGACCGAAGCTGAAAAATCGTCGTTTGATAAATAGCTTCTAGTCAAGAATGAAAAGTAGTTGCTTGAGCATTTTCAATGGAAATATGCTTATAAAGAAAGGAAAGGAAAACGGAAAGAAGCGCAAGTTAAAAGGAACAAAAAAAAAAACGAGAAGCATACCTGATGTGTTGTTTGGTCAAATGTTAGAGTACATGAATGTTACCAGACTAGATATGGATCAGTGACTTCACGAACAGGTGGGATGTTTTTTTTCTTCTTCTAATGAGCACCACAGAAGATGTATCAGTCGATTGATTGATGGAACGAAATCTGTTGCTCTTAATACAGTAAATCTATCATGCGATTCATATCCTGTGAAGCATGATGAGGACCGTCTAATGAAGAAGATAAAAGTGTATCAGTAGATCTTCAGAATCTGTAATGAAAATGAACAGATTTTTGTTAAATAAAATATTTTGATACTGTTTAATTTATTTACAATAAAGAGATTTTGCCTCGGTGATGTGTATTAAGTAAATGAGAGGGAGTGGATGAGGTTAACGATTTTAATTGTTGCTGTTTAATTGGTGGAATTATTTATTGAATAGCAGCTGAATAATTTACGAGAAATATCGGAGAAAGAAAATTGCTATTGGATGTAGAAAAGCTGGTAGATACGTGGACTCGAGAGGTGGGGAAAACAAACCTTAGATCAGTATACCAGGAGGTGGTAGAGTAGCGAAGAAATAAGGCAGGTAGGCACGTTGCGAGGCATTTGAAGTGAGCCCCCGGGGTTTTGTGGCGCGTTCACTCTGAAAGCTCTGATTTTGCTGGGTCTTACTAGTACTATCGATATCTTTTATCTTTTACTTGTTTCAATCATTAGACTGCTGCCATGCTTGGGCACCGCCTTGAAGAATTAATAGTCAAATGTATTGACCACAGTACCTTTTGTTTTAAGCCTGGTACTATAGATTTCTCTTGCTGAACCACTAAGTTACAGGGATATAAGCATAGCAGCACTGGTTGTCAAAAGGTGGAGGGGCGAACACACACACCCACACACACACACACACACACACACACATATATATGTATGTATGTATGTATGTATGTATATACGACAGGCTTCTTTCAGTTTCCGTCTACCAAATCCACTCACAAGGCTTTGGTCGGCCTGAGGCTACAGTAGAAGACACTTGCTCAAGGTGCCACGCAGGGAGACTGAACCCGGAGCCATGTGCTTGGTAAGCAAGCTGCTTACGACACAGCCACGCCTGCGCCTGTATATGCAGATAATTACAACTGTCTGGCATTGATAATCATAATTGTTTGACATATCAATTAGTTAATCCAGCTACGTTGTAGTGAACGGGAAGCAACCGTAGCAGATCAGCTAAGCTATGCTTAATGGTTTAATTAAACGAGCGGATACGGCTTAATCTCGGAGTTCGAAACTGTTGTCTATCCATCGTCCATTCTTATGATATGTACGAAGAAATTATGCTGAACTTATAGACACAGACATAGCTTCTGTAATTTCTGAGTAAGAGGAGTCAGCAGGAATCGGATAACGGAACTGAGAAAATTTTAACTCAAGGCACTTATTACTAATATAATGAGGATTGGCGTAAAGAAGGAAAACATAGAAAGGAGTCGATTATGTTCCATAACAGTGTAGTGATAAAATATAGTTGCAAAGAATGAAGAACTTGTAGACAGGATAGAAACGAGTTTGCTTCTTTTTAATTTTTATTTTTTATCGAAAATGGTACATCCAACCACCAAACATGAAGGTTGTACTGTCGGAGCCAAGAACTTGAGACAACAATAGTGAAAATCTTCCCAAGAGACGGCAGCAAGAATTGGATGGTTACAAATCTATCAGATATATGTATTGGTTTGAAATCTTGGCACAAGGCTAACAATTTCGGAGTAAAGGAAAACTGGTACTTATTTTACTACCCCGAAAGGATGAAAGGCAAAGTCGACCTCGGCGGAATTTGAACTCAGAACGTAAAGCCGGACGAAATGCCGCTAAGTAATTTACCAGTGCGTGTATTTATTACTGGGATAATGACTCTCCCGAAATGCAACAAAATCTGTTTCAACACACGAATTCACACCAAGAATCTTGAAACCCAAATATAAAAACAGTAGAGAACTAAAAGTTAAGATATTAATGTTATCAATCTATTCCAAGACTCAGGAGACAGAGACAAGATATGATTACAAATCTACTGTTTCCTAGTTCATAAAAGATAGAAACAGCAAGAGAGGCGTAGTAGTCGAAATGTCTAGACGCTTTACTAATAATTACAGTTAAAGATTTTAATCAAAGTGACAGACAAAATTAATAACCACGCGACTAATCTAAATAATATGACGCCTGTGATATAGCATTCTTGTATTTATTGCTTTCGATCCTTAATGAAGCTCTAGATTATTTTATTTGAGCTGGAACCCTGGAGTTCGTTTACTCGTGTCTCTTCTTCCCTATGACTTAGAAAAGGACAGCAGCGTCCATGACAGTGTTGCAAGTTCTCTGGCGTCTGTGGAAAAAGAGGAGAGCTACGCTTCTTTGGTTATCTTCAGATCTGATATTCCACCTGAATGCTAGCACTCCACAGACAAGTATACCCTTAACGTAGTTTTCGGGGAGATTCAGCGAGACACAGAGTGTGACAAAGCTGGCCCTTTGAAATGCAGGCGCAACAGAAACAGGAAGAAAGAGTGAGAGAAAGCTGTGGTGAAAGAGTACAGCAGGGTTCGCCACCACACCCCTGCCGGAGCCTCGTGGAGCTTTAAGTGTTTTCGTTCAATAAACACTCACAACGCCCGGTCTGGGAATCGAAACCGCGATCATACGACCGCGAATCTGCTGCCCTAACCACTGGCCCATTGCATCCCCCATATATATGGCGAAGAGCTGGCAGAATCATTAGAGCGTCGGACAAAATGCTTAGCGGCCTATCTTCCAGCTTTTTACGTACTGAGCTCAAAATACCGCCGAGGTCAACTTCATCTTTTATCCTTTCGGAGCCGATAAAATAAAACATTTATCAATTATTGGGGTTGATACAATCGACGTTCACCCCTCTTCCCCAAATTGCCGGCATTTTGCCAAAATTTGAACGATTATATTCAATTGATATTATTG
Source organism: Octopus bimaculoides (assembly GCF_001194135.2). Lineage (NCBI taxonomy): Eukaryota > Metazoa > Mollusca > Cephalopoda > Octopoda > Octopodidae > Octopus > Octopus bimaculoides. The sequence continues at coordinate 9,413,504 of NC_068987.1, read as the reverse complement.
ATTTGTTAGAAACTAGTGATTCATCTCATTACTCCGAGTTTCTCACTGAGTATGCTTTTTTCAAATGTAACTGGATTCTAGTCATCTTCACTTCAGATTAGAAATCTCTTACAGTCTAAACAGGGTTGAACGAACACACAAAGCAAACTAACTCGGAGTAATGACAGAGAGAATCGTTAGCTTTTAACGAATCTACATGCACGATACAATTTATCATAGATCTACGTGTGATCTACAAAGAAGATTACTTTGGGTTACTTTTTTTACTTTCAGTTTTTAAAAACCTATAAGATGTTGGCTAAAGATTCTTAATATGTGATCAGCGACGAAGGCCGTTGCATTTTTACAAGAAACCAGCACTAAATTCACAACATTTCTTAAGAAAAAGAAAGGTACCACTTTGGTGTGTGATCTACAATTTAAAAGAGATTACTTTTGGTTACTTTTTTACTTTCAGCTTCTAAAGTAGAAGACACTTGCCCAAGGTGCCACGCAGTGAGACTGAACCCGACACCATGTGGTTGGTAAACAAGCTACTTACCACACAGCCACGCCTGCGTCTATGTATAAAATAATTTTAAAAGCAACCTTAAGTAATCTCCTCTGTAGATCACACGCCAAAGGAGCACCGATAAACATTTACAATGGACAGAATACGATGTTCATTTTCTATGGACATGGTATTCTGTCGGTTACGACGGCAAGCGTTCCTCTTGATCAGATCAAGGAACAACTTGCTCGTGAAATTAACGTACAAGTGGCTGAGTACTCCGCAAACACCATTAACGCAGGTCTTAGGGAGATTCAGTGTGAGACAGAATATGACAAGGCTGGCTTTTTTGGTTTACGGGTATAAATCATTTTTGCCAGCTGAGTGAACTGGAGCAACGTGAAATAAAGTGTTGTGACATAAAACGCACCACCAGAAATCGAACTCACTATTTTACAATCGTGAGCCGAAGACCCCTCACCACTAAGCCACGTCCCTTCATGCAATGGGCAAAAATATATTGAAGAAATACCCGTACTTGATATCGCGTGGAAAACTAAATCAATTTGAATAATATTTTTCACCAGTCAATATAATGCATTCATTAGTCAATTTAGTATACAAATTTCATTGAAAAAGATTCTATTCTGTTGTCATAGAGACTATAATAGCTGTTCTGATAAATAATCAGCAACAATACTCACACAACACTGTTATATATATATATATATTTGGCTGGCGTCAAACAATAACAAACAGTAACTAGAGTCGAAAACACGTAGAAATTATGGTTAGTCCATGTGCTCATGTATATATTAGTTGCCATAGTAACTAGACGGCTCAGAGTGTTTTGTATTGTAATCATAGAGCTAACGTCTCACGTCAATGCATTTATTTGGTAGCGTGGTGGCCATGCCTGGTACATGGTATTAAATGTCAACTGATAAGGCACGGCTGTGTGGTTAAAAGGTTTGCATTGCAGTTATGTAGATTCGAGTTCAATCTCACAGTGCAGCACCTTCGACTATAACTCTGGGACCGACAATGCTTAGTGAGTGAATTTAGCAGACAGACAGACAGACACTCTGTGAAAGCCACCGGATGTGTATATATGTATATATGTGTGTGTGTATATATGTATATATACACACACACACACACACACACATATATATATATATATATATATATATATATATATA
>NC_068987.1:9408114-9409520 GCF_001194135.2 Octopus bimaculoides | reverse complement strand
ATATGCATATACGTATGTAAACGTATTCACATACATATATATAATGACTACATTTGATTCATTCTTTTAAAAAGATGGTCTTTTGCTTAATCAAATATAATCAATATAGTTTGTTGGTTTAAATTGGAAACCCGTATTGTCATGAACTTGTTTAAAATAATACACCGTTAAGTGTCGTAAAGCAGAACTTTCCAGTTTAATACCATAGATATTATTAGTTCACATATATATGTGTGTGTGTGTGTTAGTTTTCAAACAATGTATTTAGTTCAATACAATCTTGTATTACTGACCTGCACAGAAAACATATATTTGGTCTGAGACGATTGTATTCTCATAAAGTTTGTAAAAAGCCGAGACAAAATTATTTTACCAAATAAAACCGCAAGACAACCTTCACTTTTTGGGGTATTTCTGTCGTCTCCTTTAGCATAACGCTCGTGTGAGACTTGAAAATAACATACACAAAATTATAACCTAGTGACAACCCGATCTCGTTGCTATCAAGTCCAAACTAGTCTTGAGGCAAAGAAAAGTTATTATTGCACAACACACTAAGTGTTACTTATCTCGTTCATTTGACACTGGTTTCATTTGGTCGTTTCAACGGAAGGTCAAATTTAAAATTCTGAAAGAAAAAAAATAAATATTCCATACAAATTACATACGTCAATATTAGTTAGTTATTTAATTAAAGCATACATTAGTTGTTTAGTTCGTTATTTTTAAATGGTAGGGGGTTGACAGAGGCGAGTCCTCTCCTCTCTTGTTTCACCATTATTGGTGCAGGCAGGATTAAGTAGTTAAGAAGCTCGTTTTGTGATCTCGTGGTTTCGGGTTCAGCCCTACTGCACGACATCTTGGGCGAGTATCTTCTACAAAAGCCCCGGGCCAATCAATGCCTTGAGAGTGAATTTGGGAGACGGAAACTGTGTGGAAGCCCATCGCACACACACACACACACATATATATATACACGTGTGAGTGTGTGTGTGTATATGCATGTGTATGCATGTATGTGTGAGTGAGTGTATGCATGTGTGAATGTGTGTATGTGTGTGGGTGGATATGGTCTTGTGTTTGCGTTTGCCCCACTCTCATATCACCTGAGAACCGGTGCTGGTTGGTTTACGTCCTCGTAACTTAATGATTGGGTAATAGAGACCGAAACTATACGTGTCAGACTTGAAAAAAATAAGTACTGGAGTCGGAATGTTCAACACAATACCCTTCAAGGCAGGGCCCCAGCATGACCGCAATCCAATGACTGAAATAAGCAGCTTAGATAGTTTATCTCTTCTTCCTCTCCACGCTGGCTGGTGTGCTTCTCTTTTGCAAGTAACTTTTCAATCAGAAGACTTTAAACACAACACTTCTGTTATATATATATATATATATATATATAT
>NC_068987.1:9406606-9407613 GCF_001194135.2 Octopus bimaculoides | reverse complement strand
CATGTACCTTGTTTTGTCTTGGTATAAAAGATGGGCTACAGCAAATATTCTGCTCAATACCACAGATTTGCTTGTCAGTTGTTTGACCTTAACCAGTTGAGCATGTCCCTTGGTGGCTGACGATATGTGCATCTCTGATCACGAGCAGAAGTAGTGGGGGAGCATCATAGCCATGTGTTGAGAGGAATTCTTTGGGGTTTGGATAATTCACCTTTGGAAACATGGATGTTTTGCTCAACATCCTTAAACAAACCTTATTCAGGGACCTTTTGAGCGGGATGGGCTACTTGACCGGAAGAAAATTCCAGCTGGGCCCCACATGCGAGGCCATTTGCTGTTTATCTTGATATGAGATCACCATGTCACGCACATATGGTTGTGATGCATGTGCCTGGTGTACATTTATCAGACAGGTAGTCATGATGGGTATAATGGGCTTCGTATATTTTACCTCAGTGTCACTTTGATGGCTAGCACTACTCTCTCACTCAATAATAATAATAATAATAATAATAATAACAATAAATGCCCTGATGCAGTTGCAGGATTGAACTCGAAACCACTTGGTTGCCAAGCGAGCTTTTTAGCCACACAACCATGAAAGCGTCTGCTTGCTACTTTTTATTCACTCTCCGCTCATCTGAAAGCCGGTTCATGTGCTAAAGAGAGATTTACAAATTCTGATATATTAATCTAATAAACACTTCCAACAAGGCTTCACAAATGATTATCTTTCTTTTAATTCGCTTTTATTAATGATGCCTTTCAATTCTTATTAATAAGATGCATTAAGACAATATACGCACGCACACACACACACACACACACAGACACACAGACACAGACACAGACAGACAGACACACAGACAGAGACAGACAGACAGACAGACACACACACACACACAAATATATGTGCGCGTGTCCATATAAAAGATGATGGTTAAAACCAATATATGTGTGTATGTATGTACGTATGTATGTATGTATGTATGTACATATATATATAT
>NC_068987.1:9404986-9406079 GCF_001194135.2 Octopus bimaculoides | reverse complement strand
GTATAATCAATATGCAACCGACAGTAATTACGAACCTAGTTAATAATAGGTCGCTATAGCTTGGCAATTAATTCAATGCCAAAACTTGCATGTTTACACATAATCGGCCAAATCGACCCTTAAGAGCAACACATATTTAGAGTCATCATCATCATCATCATCAGGTCGCGCTGTTTGCGCGGGTTCCGGAGACTCTCTGTCTCCTCCCGATTGTATTATTCATGTTTGAATTCGGAGCTTGAGTCGTAATGAATCTTTCATTAACTGATTACGCAAACATGGACGCCAGCTCTATGAACGCAATGCAGTTACTCTTTTTGATAGAGCCTGGTGATGCAGACTGTTGGTCTTCCAGGATTTCTCCGCTCAGCATCAATTAAAGAAGCGCCATTGGCTCAGTTGAGCTCTACAGCCGTCTCTTCACGACCCGCCATGCTGTGGTCCTGTGACTTTGCCGTATCCCTGACAGGGTGGCTGAAAGGGTGCTATGCCCTGCCAAAGGGCGATCCGTAATTATGTAGGGGACAGTAGTTACGTTGTGAGGTATTTCCGGAATACCCGCATACAATTTAGAAAAGCGTAAATTTCACAGGTAGATCATAATTTAACTAACTTCAACAGGTATTTCATTAGGATTAGGCATAATTGATTTAATTGCTAAGCAATTATGATACATAATTAATGAAAACTAATGAAAATTAATTTGACTAATTTAAATCAAATTAATTTAAAGCAATGCTTATTCTAATCCATCAGAAATACCAGGGGCTATACCAGCCATAGATCATTGTTGGTTTAAATGCAAGCGAGACCGAGAGAATCAGATGTACTATACATATATACACACACGCATACATACATACATACATACATACATACATACATACATACATACATACATACATATGTACGTACAGGCACACACACAGACAGACACACACACACACATATATGTGACGGGCTTTTTTTTTTCAGCTTCTGTCTACCAAATCCACTCAGAAGGCTTCGGTCGGCCCGAGGCTATGGCAGAAAACATTTCCCCAAGGTGCCACGCAGTGGAACTGAACCCTGTTTGTACTTCTACAACATACAG
>NC_068987.1:9397641-9404905 GCF_001194135.2 Octopus bimaculoides | reverse complement strand
TCGCGGTTCATCTATCGCGGTTCATCTATCGCGGTTCATCTATCGCGGTTCATCTATCGCGGTTCATCTATCGCGGTTCATCTATCGCGGTCCATCTATCGCGGTTCACCTATCGCGGTTTATTATTTAAGCTTACGTCGATTCCTCCGTGGTGTTGTTTTGCATACATAATAAAATAAATATACAAATTATAAAACAATAATCATAAATATACAGTACAGCACCGTTTCTACTTCGCGGATTTTCACTTATCGCGGGGTGGAACGTAACATTCGCGATAGTCGAGGGATTACTCTCTCTCTCTTTATCGCCTATCACACACATACATAAACATAGATTCATACATACATACATACATACATACATGCACACAAAAGTGTACGATCAAACTACATGATAAGGTAAATCATTTAGGAATTAATCTATCAAGGAATCAAGTTGATGTTTGGATTCCAGATTTAGTTCTTGGCACCAATACCGGTTGACAGCATTAAGTGACAACACTTGAAGGAAGGTTGAAAGAAACTCTTGTTTCCCAGCAACTGTCTATGTTCATATCTCTAAAACCGTTCTGACTAAAGTGCTTATGCGTGTCTGTATGTGTGTGTGTGTGTGTGTTTGTGTGTGTGTGTGTGTGTGTGTGTGTGTGTGCGTGTGTGTGTGTACATGTGTGATTAGGTTTGTATATATATAAAAACACTCAGCATATATTATGCATACATGTGTGCGTGTGTGTGTGTGTATGCATATGGAGAGAGATGGGGAAAGGTACACACACACACACAAACACACATACACACACACACACACACACACACACACAGCACTCAGAACATTTGATTGGCGTACGTTGTATTTTATAACAGTTTGACTCAGTTCGTCTTAATTCAAATTTTGTGAGTGCAGGACATGTCCTCATCAGCAGATATTCGGAGAAACCGCGAAGAAACTTCATAGGAAATTTAAAATGTCTTCTAGGTGAGGGTATTTAAGCTTTTATTGGTTAGTTTAAGTCATGTAGTTGCTTTTGCTATCATAGCGACAACAGTTAGTTTATTCGTAGACCCCATGTAGCGAAATAGACGTGATGTTAGTGTCGATTAGTTGGTATTTCGTATGGTTTGATACTTCAGCGATCTCAGCTCTTCTGTTTGAATACTCCACGTGGTAGAGTACACCAGATGGTGGCGTCAGTTAGCCCTCATTTTGTAGGGTATGATATTTCAACAACTACAGGTACATCTGCGGGTAATGCTGTCGATTTGATGCTGTCAAGTTACTCCCCGCCACATTTAGTTATGATATGTTTTTAAAAGAAGATGGCCTGATCAGAAAGTTATTTGCACGCTTGACTGAACTCTGAACAATAACGCAACTACCACTTCAAACAATAAAATCCTCCAACAATATCTTTCCATCGGCACTCACCCTTCAAACATACTTACTTCCTACCCTCTGTATCATCCTATCTATACATCTACTTCTCAGATGTACATACACCATTATCATTCCACATAGCTACACCCACCCTTCAAAAACAACTTACCAGCAACTATATAAAGCCCAAAGGAACCCAAATGCACCACAGTCTGACGAAGGCTAACAGGTCGAAACTGCGAAGTCAATGTCACTGCGCTTCTTGTAAAAGTATTATGAATATGTACTCTCAGGAGGAATCCTTCAGTTTAATGCTAAAATGTACATAATGCTAAAATGTACATAATGCTATAATTAACATATATGTATCTTTTTATTTACATTAGGCGGATATTTGTCCACATCTTGTTTTTTTTAAAGCCAGGTGGTATTAGCTTTGTGTCTCTACATCTACACAAGAAAGTTAGATGGTTTGAAACACGAGATAGGTTTTTGATGGAGTTTCTCTATATGTCTCCATTGAAGTCTAATGTCGGCTCCGTATCGATTAGATAATACAGTTCTATTGGAATATATCGGTAAATCCAACGTTACGTCTGTTGTCAAGCTGATGTCGCCTGCGAATTCTTTTTGTACTCTAGGCACAAGGCCCGAAATTTTGAGGGATGGGGCCAGTCGATTAGATCGACCCCCCAGTACGCAACTGGTACTTGATTTATCGACCTCGAAAGGATGAAAAGCAAAGTCGACCTCTGCGGAATTTGAACTCAGAACGTAGCGACGGGCGAAATACCGCTAAACATTTCGTCCGTTGTGCTAACGATTCTGCCAGCTCACCGCCTTATATATAGTTCCTAATAAGATTATATTATAAAGATATAATAGGATTTTAAAAACATAGAATGACTAGGAGGGTACGTTCGAATAAAAAAGGAATTAAAGGAGCCCCAAAATAAAAAAAAATGGTTGAGAACCACTGAGCTAGATGGAGAAATGTGGCCAGCCAGGTGGAATCGGCGCTCTGCTACAATCTCTTGCTGTAGTCATTGGTACAGCATGTAATACAGAAAGTAAAGGAGTTAATCGAACAAATGAAATCCTCGTCGTTGAACGACGGAGATCCACCACCACCATATGGACAACTTCGCCGTTCACCATTTCGGGGTAGATACGTAACGTACCATTCCAGGACTGTGGATTGACGGAATTGAGAGAACTTCTGTTTCGATCTCTTGCCGTGTCTGCTCCGGATTTTTGCATTCGGAGTTCTAATTCTACCTAGGTGCCAACGACGTACGTACCAAATCTACCCGAACCATCATAATGAAAGGTTATTTGGATTCAGATTTTTAAGGTTAAGACTCAAAAGACTTCGTTTCGAATCCAGTCTTCGTATAGAACTTCGTTTCTTTTCGTTTCTAAGCGCTATTTTATTCCCCTGGAATTGCGCGGCTTCTTTCCATTATTCCAACACAATTTCCACGTTACAAAAAAGAAAAAGAAAAGGAACCTTGTGTGTGTGTGTGTGTGTGTGTGTGTGTGCGCGCGCGTGCAACAGGATATGTAAAATAAAAAGGAAATACATCTGAGACAGTCCTGAGAGAGAGAGAGAGAGAGAGAGAGAGAGAGAGAGAGAGAGAGAGAGAGAGAGAGAGAGAGAGAGATCTGAATTGTAGCATTTCTATGAACAACATATACATACATGCACACATACATACATACATACATACATACACACACACACACATACATACATACATACATACGCACATACATACATACACACATATACACATACTTACATACATACATACATACACACACACACACACACACATATATATATTGTATGTATAATTGCATATATATATATATAAGTGCGTATATATATATATATATATATATATATATATATATATATATATATATATATACATACACACACACACACACACACACACACATATATATATATGTATATATATATGTGTATATATGCATACATGCAGATATACACAGACGTATACAAGCACATCACGCATATTGAGATATTGAAATATTGAAGTATTGGTCGCGGTTCCGCAGGAAACAAGAGATGCGAATATCACAACACTCCATAGAAAGAACATAATTGATCAGAGAAGCATAAAAATTATGGGTAACAAATATTTATTCAAAGTATTTCGATCAAGAAGATATACTATTTTTTCTTTCTTTTTTTTTCTTTTTTTTTTTATCCGGGTGGTCTGAAATAGTGTGCAACAGCAGCTGTCGAATGGAGAATACAGACTCCATATTATATATACAAAGAAGAACTCAAAGAAAAAAATTTTGTACATACTACAAACTGGCACATACATACATACATACATACATACATACATACATACATACATACATGCATACATACATGCATGCATACATACATATGTATATATATGCGTACAAGTAAGCTATGTGTGTGTGTGTGTGTGTGTGTGTGTGTGTGTGTGTGTGTGTGTGCGCGTATGTACGTATGTATCCGTTGTTGATTCCAAAGGGGAAGTAAATATGTTTCCCTCGTCAAGTCATGTGAGACAGACTGGGATTCATAGAATAAATAGGATGTCTTCGAATATTGTGAGCTTTGACATTAGAATGATATAACCCTCTGTGTGTGTGTGTGTGTATGATAATAAGAATAATGATAATAATAATAATAATAATAATAATAATAATAATAATAATAATAATAATAATAATAATAATAATGATAATAATAAATGTTCTGATGCAATACCAGGCAGTGGTTCTCATTGCTTCTCAACTTAACTGATTGGAAGTGTTATGTATATTGTTTTGTCTTGGTATAAAAGATGGGCTACTGTAAATATTCTGCTCAATACCATAGATTTGCTTGTCAGTTGTTTGACCTTACCAGTTGAGCATGTCCCTTGGTGGCTGACGATATGTGCATCTCTGATCACGAATAGTGGGAGAGCATCATAACCATGTGTTACATCGACCGCACTATTCAACTGGTACTTAATTTATCAAATAATAATAATAATGATAAATGCCCTGATGCAGTGGCTCTCATGGCTTCTCATCTTAATTGATTGGAAGTGTTATCATGTAAATTGTTTTGTCATGGTATAAAAGATGAACTCTAGCAAATATTCTGCCCAATACCACAGAATTGCTTGTCAGTTGTTTGACCTTAACCAGTTGAGCATGTCCCTTGGTGGCTGACGATATGTGCATCTCTGATCATGAGCAGAAGTAGTTGGGGAGCATCATAGCCATGTGTTGAGAGGAATTCTTTGGAGTTTGAATAATTCACTTTTGGAAACATGGGTGTTTTGCTCAACATCCTTAAACAAACCTTATTCAGGGACCTTTTGAGCGAAATGGGCTACTCGACCTGAAGAAAACTCTAACTGGGCCCCACCTGCGAGGTCATGCGCTGTTTATCTTGATATGAGATCGCCATGTCGCGCACATATGGTTGTGATGCATGTGCCTGGTATACCCTTATCAGACGGGTAGTCATGATGGGTATAATGTGCTTCGTATATTTTACCCCAGTGTCACTTTGATGGCTAGCACTGATCTCTCACATAATAATAATAATAATAATAATAATAATAATAATAATAATAATAATAATAATAATAATAATAACAACAATAATCCTTGTACTGAAGGCACAAGGCCTGAAAAGCTTTGGGGAAGGAGACTAGTCGATTACTGTTTCACTGGTACTTAATTTATCGACCCCGAAAGGATGAAAGGAAAAGTCAATAATACTTTCTTTTATTAGCCACAGGGGCACGGATGAGCCAGATATCACAAGGGCAGTCAACAATTTGTATGTGAGCAGGATGAAAGGAAAAGCAAAGTCAACCTCGATAGGATTTGAACTCAGAACAGCAGTAACCACAGCAACTACAACGACAGCAATCTAGAATATTTATAGAATATGAATAAAAAGCTAAACAGATCATAGAACGCGCCTTTGTGCTAGAAGCGGGTTAGTAGTAGTTACCAAAATATAGATTTATCACATTGAAAATAAATTATAGATTGCAAATGGCGTAGATAACTAACGATTTAGTTAGTTTCAAATGAAGTACAAAAAAAGCAACAAACAAACATTATAGGTTTATATTTACATTTATAACCATTAGAAGATATATCTATGAGATTATTATAGCGTTAGACCTCTATTCATAATCACTGGGCCAATTGTCTCCGGAACTAAATCACCAAATCAGTTAATGTGTTTGAAGATGGCGATTTCTGCTCTTTAAATCTCAGTTCCAGCCAAACAAGCCGTCAGGATGTCTTTCTAGAGACTGGAAATGGTCGATCAGGCATCGTTGAGTCGTGAATAGCGATTTCTACGGCTGGTTCGATGCCTTGTGGTGATGGTATTGCTGAAAGACTCTTGTGCAGCAGGATATATGTCAAATGTGTTATTTGAATATGTCTCTATATTTCTGTCTGTTTGTCTGTCTTGTAGTCTCTCTCTTTTTCAGTCTCTCTCTCTCTCTCTCTCAGGCTTTCCTTTACTGTTTCTATCACTTCTTCTACACCCTCTCTCTATCTCTTCCTGTGTCTCGCTTTCTCTTCATATGTTTGTGTGTGTGTGTGTGTGTGTGTGTGTGTAATTACGTATTCAATGTCTGTGTATGCATGTAAGGTGGTGAGTTGGCAGAACCATTAGCAGGCCGAGTAAAATGCTTAGCGGCATTTCGCCCGTCTTCATGTTATGAGTTCAAATTCTATCTTTTATCTTTTCGGGGTCGATAAAATAAGTACCAGTCGAGCACTGGGGTCGATGTAATCGACTTACTCCCGCCCTCATGCTAAATTTTGAAATTTATGTATGTATGTAATTATGTATGCGTATGTAATTATTTATGTGTATGTGTGTGTGTGTGTGTGTGTGTGTGTGTGCAAAATTATACATACCTGAAGCAAAGTTTCCTACAATCGATTCTTCAGACGAGATATAAGATGTCAGGCATAGCTACTCGGAACAAATTTCATCGTAAAACTAACGTTACCTATTTGATCGTCCTGTCTTTATGGAATCCTACCATGCCATTGTGACAGAGTTAATTGCTAACCACTCTATGGTCAGAAGTAGCCATTATCGAACTGTCACCAATTTGACTTCAAGAATGGAAAAAAACCCATTTTCTTACAGTCATATGCAGTAGGGATTATTTGCATAACCCGCAAAAAAGCCCACCAAAACAACAAACCTTCCCCAGATTACAACGCTATCAGAAAACGATCTACCGCTACAAACTGACCATCGCCTTCATACAAAACGCAACCATTGCCTCTCAATTGCAGCCGATACCTTTGATTCTTTGCAGAAAGAATGTCCATCAACTTCGTGGAATTCTCCTTCTATTCAATTCTCAAGCTTCATGGTTCAGTTAATAATATTCCACACTTGATGCCCGTTTCTCAAAAACTGTTCCTGCATACTCCAGCAAGCTTATCACTAAGCACCAAGTGCAACACAACACCTATTAACTTTAAACCAACGAGGACAACTATCTTGTAGGTAGTGTCCCTTCCATTACGCTCTTGTCAAACGAGGTGTAAACGTGGCTCCTATTCCTCACAAACGAAAGCGCACCAAATATTATTGGTAAAATCGAGAATTTATAATCTGTGTGTAGAAGCTGTCCATAGTCATCCATTTTCTCTTTGATTCTCTAAGAGATATTCACATCATACATAAGTATGCATGTATGTATGTATGTATGTATGTACGTATGCATGCATGTATCTATGTATGTATCTATGTATGTATGTATGTATGCATGCATGTATCTATGTATGTGCATACAAATATATATATATATATATATATATATATATATAT
>NC_068987.1:9393967-9396048 GCF_001194135.2 Octopus bimaculoides | reverse complement strand
TAACGCCGAGCTAGTTACGAGACATCCGATGGTTAAAGGGAGACTATTAAGTTCGAATTTTTTTTTTTTAAGATTTAAAAAAAAAACTTTTTGTTAAGTGAGCTTTGCTTTGAATCTTAAAATTGCAATTAGTATTTGATCTATCGGCAGGTACTGTATTTATTCGAGTTTATGTACGATTTCAACTGAAAAGAAAACAGAAGAAAGAAACGTGTGTGGTGGGGGAAATCAACTTTCCCACGAAGCAAAGCCGAAAACAAAGTTTGAACATAAACGGAAAAAAATTTCTACTAAAATTTAACACTAATTTAACGGTGTGACTTGTACAGAAGCCCGACTTGTACACTACTGAATAAAGTGTGTGTGCGTGTGTGTGTGTCTGTGTGTGTGTGTATATATACACACATATGTGTATGTATGTATGTATGTATATATATGTATATATGCACATACATACACATACACACACACACACACACACACACACACACTGTATATGTATGTATGCTTGTGTGCATCTATCTATCTATCTATCTATATATCTATCTATCTGTCTGTCCAGCTATATACATATACATAAACATCCATCCATCCATCCATACATACATACATACATACATGCATACATACATACATACATATAAATATATATATATATATATATATAAACTTATACATATACATACACGCATACATACTTTCACACACACACATATACACTTACATGTATGTATGTATGTATGTATGTATGTATGTATGTAGTTAAAATTTACAGAAAAAAAAACCAAGACAGGTGAGGGGACAACGTGCAAATGTATTAATTTGATGCTCGGGAAGAATATGCACAAATATTTAGATAGACAGACAGATAGATAGATAGATAGATAGATAGATAGATAGATAGATAGATAGATAGATAGGGATATAGATATGTACATAACTAAATATCGTTATGTAGTCTTAAACCTGAAAGTACGGTGTCCACAAAGTCTGGGTACATGGGGATTAACACATACTTTAAGAAATTATTATTTCTTATATTTAATTGTTTATGTTATGATTTTAATTACTTCATGTACCCAGAACTTGTGGACACCCTGTAGCATATTTGTTATTTAATAATAATTACACACGCACATGAAACTTTTTGTGAGTTTCTTTTTTTATTTTGATTGTTTTCTAGGAAAGAGGGGAAATAACCATCTAACTTGTCTACTTCCATTCATATTATTTTCTTTATTTTGCTTCGGTGGCGATTATTTGCTTATCTCCCTTGGAGTTATTTGTAGAGTTTAATCCGGGGCTCGCCAAACTTCTTCGGCCATCGACCACCCTCCTCATTTAAAATATCTTAGTACCCTACCCTATCATACTATATCTTAAATGCGTACCGGGTAATGATGCTGGCAATTTAAACGTTAACTAAAATACACATGTACAACAAATTAAGAAATTCTATTGAAGATGACACACTTTTTACATTTAAAACTACGTGTTCGAGTATACAGTATTAAACTTTCAATTTTTATGAAATTCTTTTCACGGTTAGAAAACGTGAAAAGGACATCATATTATTGGAATATCTTTTATTAAAATTAACAACATCAATGTGAGGGATGAGCATGGCGCTGACTAACTATTTCAAGCAGTTCATCTGGTTGAGCTGGTCTTTCGCACGCTGACCCCCATTAGACCCCCTTGGATATCATCGACTCCCTGTAATTCCTCGCCGACCACTAGGGGATCCTTCGGATCCCCTTTTCGCGACCCCTGGTTTAATCATACACAACGGGAGTTTTTGACTATGAATTGCATATGTGTGTATATGTGTGTGTCTTGCATATGTGTGTGTGTGTGTGTGTATGTGTGTATGTATGCGTGTGTGTGTGTATGTGTGTGTGTATACGCGTCTTTGTGCATGTGTGCATGTGCTTGGTGTGTATGTGTATATGTGTACGTCTTTGTGTGCTTGTATACGTGTGTTTGTGTATGTGTATGCGTTGTGTGTGTGTCTTTGTGTGTGCGTGTGTGTGTGTGTGTGTGTGTGTGTGTGTGTGTGTGTGTGTGTGTGTGTGTGTGTG
>NC_068987.1:9392217-9393315 GCF_001194135.2 Octopus bimaculoides | reverse complement strand
TATATATATATATATATATATATATATATATGTGTGTGTGTGTGTGTATATATATATATGTGTGTGCATATGTATGTATGTATGTACGTATGTATGCATGTATGTATGTATAAAACACTTTCATGAACAAGGAAATGAGTCTAAACTTGGTCAGTGGGTCTCTCATCATCTAATTGTATCTCAGTTGAAGCAAAGAGTTGCCATCCGCTCGTCATCCGAGATTACACTCGCAACCGATCTTTTCCTGAGTAGAATCATCACAGGTAATGAAAAATGGGTTCTTGATAATCATATCCAATGGTAACGACGATGGCTAGCACCCAATGCAAAAGAAGAGTCCATCCCGAAACCGAAGCTGCACCTGAAAAATGTTACACTGTGTCTATTAGTATATAAAGGATGCTGTCGACCATGATGCTTTGAACTAAAACGAAACAGTTGATGCGAAACATTGTCGTCAATTAGAAACATTGCACAAAAATTTGGAGAAAGGCAGCCGGAATTGGTCAATCGTAAAGAGATGTTTCCCTTAAACAATAATGCATTGTCACATATTGCCTTAAGTAACTCAGGAAAAGATAATGGCATGAAATATACTCTTTACTCTTTTACTTGTTTCAGTCATTTGACTGTGGCCATGCTGGAGCACCGCCTTTAGTCGAGAAAATTGACCCCAGGACTTATTCTTTGGATGCCTAGTACTTATTCTATCGGTCTCTTTTGCCGAACCGCTAAGTTACGGGGACGTAAACACACCACCATCGGTTGTCAAGCGATGTTGGGGGAGGGGCAAACACAGACACACAAACACATACACACACACATATATATATACATATATACGACAGGCTCCTTTCAGTTTCCGTCTACCAAATCCACTCACAAGGCCTTGGTCGGCCGGAGGCTATAGTAGAAGACACTTGCCCAAGGTGCCACGCAGTGGGAATGAACCCGGAACCATGTGGCTGGTAAGGAAGCTACTTACCACACAGCCTCTCCTGCAACTATGGGAGTCTTTCCTCATTTTCCTTTGTCCTGATTGGTCTCAGTTTGACTATTATCTTTTCGTAACATTGCAATATTGTTTGGAGGGAAAAT
>NC_068987.1:9390181-9392026 GCF_001194135.2 Octopus bimaculoides | reverse complement strand
CCCCCCCCAAATACCAGGCCCTGTGCTTATAGAAGAAAGGATTATTTAGAAGGAAAAATGTTTATCAATTGTTAAGAAATTGCTTAAAACTTGAAAAAAATGTTATGTTTGAGGTGTCAAAAATTTGTCAAATATATGGGACAATGTTATAAAAAAATCATGGGAAATAATTGTGTGTGTGTGTGTGTGTGTGTGTGTTTGCGGGCGCCCGTGTAAAGTTTGCCTTAAACGTATTTCACAGCCACACGTAAGCTGGATCCGGTTTGCACAGATTGGCGCGAACTGATTATTAAAATCTTTTGTAAAAATGTGACCCAGTCGCTAACTCAAGCTGGATGCCAAAGAGAAACGTAATTGGATAAGTTATGGTGGCAATCACGCCACCAAGTCAAATGACCTCGTCTATTCGTGATGGCAATTCAATTGACCAAGAATGCTATATCACTGTGTTTGCTGCGTAATTGTTTCTCTTTTGATATTGAGGTCGGAGTAATGGCTTATTTTCTATGCTGCGATTAAGGATGAGTACACGAATTTGTATGCTTATCTGTATATATCATGAAGAGAGAAAACTCCGAATGACCTGTCCTTGTTTTCTTTCTATCTTCTATCTGGATGTTTTGTCCCTCTCTTGTATCACCTAACTGTCTGGATGTTTTGCGTTCTTGTCCCATTCTGTATTATTTATATATATTTACCTCCCTGTTATCCCTTCTGACCCCACTCCCTAATAATACCTTTCTCCTTAACTGTGTCCTTGTTTTTTTTTTTTTGTTTTTTTTTAGGGGTATATCTAACATTCTGCTCAACTTTCTGACTCTTCATCGGTTGGCCTTGCCTTTTTGGTTTGTCATTTATTCCAACAACCTCACTGCTTTGTTACCATCTCCCCTCAAAATTAATACCCCAACCTCAGTTTTTCTCACTCATTCTTTCATATCCAGACGATGAACTTAGGACGATAAAATGTTACATTTTAAACTCCTTGCAGCAAATGAATTTGCCCAACCCTCTGCACTTCATATTGACCCGACTTTGGCAAATTCCTCACAGTCTGAATTTTGCCTTATTTTAACTTAATGTAATTAAACTTGTATAATGAAATATCATAAAAATGAGTGATTAGTTATCCAGTAAAATTAGTTATCAGTAAAATATTCAGTTATCCAATAAAATTATTAGTTATCCAATAAAATGAGTGGTTATCCAATAAAGTGATAAAGCCAGGAGCTAATAATTGTAATTACACAAATGGCAAAATATCTGAAAATATGTTTTAAGGTGCAATGGAATCTT
Organism: Octopus bimaculoides; assembly: GCF_001194135.2. Taxonomy (NCBI): domain Eukaryota; kingdom Metazoa; phylum Mollusca; class Cephalopoda; order Octopoda; family Octopodidae; genus Octopus; species Octopus bimaculoides. The sequence goes on along the minus strand of NC_068987.1, from coordinate 9,390,730 downwards.
TTTTTTTTTTATGATTCAGAAAATTTTAATGTATGGATCGATCTTTCGAAATGAGAAGCAAACACGATATTTTTCATAAACAATGCTATATGATTGGTTGTTAGAAACGGATCATTTAGCCGATCTCATTGGGCGAATAAATAACGTTTTGGGCATCATTAAAACGAAAGAAAATCTTTTAAAATAAAACATCTTCGTATTTCTTCCGAACCAAACGATAAAGGTACTATGTGTCCGGATGTGAACTGGCGAAATAAAGTTCACCAAGCTTCCTTGCAATAAATAAATAAATAAGAAATGAAAGAACATTTCAAATCAAATTCGTCAAACATTTCAAATCAAATTCGTCAAAAATTTCAAATCAAATTCGTCAAACATTTCAAATCAAATTCGTCAAACATTTCAAATCAAATTCGTCAAACATTTTAAATCAAATTCGTCAAACATTTCAAATCAAATTCGTCAAACATTTCAAATCAAATTCGTCAAACATTTCAAATCAAATTCGTCAAACATTTCAAATCAAATTCGTCAAACATTTCAAATCAA
>NC_068987.1:9384861-9389333 GCF_001194135.2 Octopus bimaculoides | reverse complement strand
AATTTCAAATCAAATTCGTCAAACATTTCAAATCAAATTCGTCAAACATTTCAAATCAAATTCGTCAAACATTTTAAATCAAATTCGTCAAATATTTTAAATCAAATTCGTCAAACATTTTAAATCAAATTCGTTGCAAATGAATCGTAAAAGGAAATCTTTATTACAGCTGTAGATAGATTTAATGCAAAATATATTGAACTAATCAGTGAAATTCTTAATATGGTTTATATCTCAGTGAACAGAAATCGACTGTTGCTGTCATAAAGAACCAAATAGTCTCAGAAAAAAATGCTTGCATCGATGATTATCAGTGGCTCTCGAGACGGAACCTATTACCGAATCGACAAAAGATGCAATTTGTTTTAGTAAAATTATCGAAAACGAATGAAAAATATATCAGCAAGTCAGATGGTGAACCGACAGAATCGTTAGCACGCCGGATAAGATATTTAGCGGCATTTCATCCGTTTTTGCGTTCTGAGCTCAAATTCCACCGAAGTCGTGACTTTGCCTTTCATCCTTTCGGAGTCGACAAAATAATTACCAGCTGAGTAGAGAGATCGATGTTATTGACTTGCCCCTCCCCCCAAAAACTGCTGGTCTTATGCCAAAAATTAAAACCATTATTAATACAATGCGCAAGGCGGTGAAGCTGACAAAATCGTTAGCACGCCGGGCGAAATGCTTTGCGGTATTTTGTCTGCCGTTAAGTTCTGAGTTCAAATTCCGCCGAGGTCGACTTTGCCTTTTATCCTTTCGGGGTCGATAAATTAAGTACCAGTTACGCACTGGGGTTGATGTAATCGACTTAATCCCTTTGTCTGTCCTTGTTTGTCCCCTCTATGTTTAGCCCCTTGTGGGCAATAAAGAAATAAGAAACGTTAGCACGCCGGACAAAATATTTAGCGGCATTTCATCCTTCTTAACGTTCGGAGCTCAAATCCCGCCGAGGCCGACTGTTATCGACCTCGCAAGGGTAAAAGGCAAAGTCGATCCCGGCAGCATTCGAACTCAAAACGTAAAGATGGAAGAAATGCCACTCAGCTCTTTTCGCGGTGCGGTAACGATACTGCCGACTCACCACCCTAGAGAATAGGAAAAAAAAAAAAAAAAAAAAAAAAAAAAAAAAAAAAAATTAATAATCTGTTACGACGAATGTTAAATGATGCAGAGTTTGAGAACATATTTAATGAAACATTTGATTGCATTTTATTCTGACGGAACGAATATGAATGCTTGGACGAAAAGCTGGAGTTATTTGAAGATTAATTCACGAATTCACAGACAGTAAAATGTGTGACATTATTTGAGTCGTCGATTACATGTTTTAGATGATGCTATTTATAAAATTGTAATGTTATAATCAGTCCAAATATGCTTGAGGCACGTTCGAACTGGAAACAAGTTACTCACTGCGTTTTGTCACGGAAAATATATCCCGTCTGTTGACAGATGGTATGTATACACCTAGATCAACTCATAGCGCCACCTACCCAGACTGTGAGATACTAGCATTTCTGACTGATAATGGCATTACAGTTTTACTTATCACTGCTTTGCGCACCCCTCTGTAATTTACTTACGGTGAGCCGCCCTAGAGTATGAGAGAGTCAATCTCTTCAATGAGCTTGTAGCGCCGCCCGCCTGGTACTGTGACCGAAGAGGAGATAACTACTCCGAAATGCTATCCCGTTTGTTGACAAATGGTGTGTAGATCACACACCATTTGTCAACAAACGGGATATATTTCCCGTGACACACGCAGTAACTTGTTCTCCAGTTGGAACGTGCCTCAAGCGTATTCGTACTGATAATAACATTACAATTTTACTTATCACTGCTTAAACCTCCCCCTCTGTAAATGCTATTAATAAAAGTACTGAAAAAGGCCATTTGAAAAGGATTGTTTCGTATAAGATTTATACATCTTCATTAGTTTAATAAAAGTCATCTGTTGTTTTTAAAGAACGCTGCATAGTTACATAAGGAAATAGTTAAATAATTCCTGGTTTGGGTCACGATGAGCTTCTCGTTTCCTTAAATCTTCTAAAGTGATAAGAACAGCTTATTTATATTTTTCTCCGTGGCTGTGTGGTAAGAAGCTTGCTTCCCAACCATATTGTTCTGGGTTCAGTCTCACCGCGAGGCAGCTTAGGCAGCTGTCTCCTACTATAGCCTAGGGCCGACCAAAGCCTTGTGAGTGGATTTTGTAGACGGAAACTGAAAGAATCCCGTCGTATATATGTGTGTGTGTTTGTGTGTGTGTGTCTGTTTACGACCGATAGAATAAGTACTAGTCTTACAAAGAATAAGCCCTGGAGTCGATATTTCTTGGACTAAATGCTGTGCTTCAGCATGGCCACAGTAAAATAATTGAAACAAGTATATATATATATATATATATATATATATATTTGACAGAAACCACATTTGCACTTTCGGCAAATGTATTCTACTTTAATCCCGGACTGCCGATTAATGTCGTGTGAGTGAATTTGGTAGAGAGGCTCAGATCCGGGAGTTCCAAGATTTTGAGGAGTGCGGAGCCAACCCTTAGATACTAATCTTTCCAGCTCTACTCTGACCCGGAATAATATCACCTGTGAAGGTCTCAACTGCGGGTTAACTAGCATATGTGATGGCAATCTATCTGAGCGCGGAAACTCAGAAACATTGTTGGTTGGTGTCAGAGTACGCAGCAATACCACCGTGGGTGAGAGACCTGTAGCTATTGTCATAGCATCCTTCTAGGAGTGGGACATTCCGATGAAAAACCTATGGTTTCATTCGATTATTTGTCATCTCGCTTCGACCTGTAACTTGGTATTAATTGCGTAAACAAGTTGTTTATGAGTTTATCACTATAATCTAATGACGTACAGACGTCTCTTTATGGTGACCTAATTTGTCATTTCGTTTGCTGAAAGTCCTATAATTATGGAAAAATGGCGACGTATGCAGACTTAACCAGTTGGATCTACACTGTGAGTTTCAACTTTCGTTTATCACCTATGCTTCAAACCATGCAGATCTGCATCAGGACTGAATAGACCTCGTGGACGGAAAGCCAGAAATGCTACTGACAACGACAAAGCACGAGGAGACGGCAACAATCACCACACACACACACACACACACACACACACACACGCATGCATGCATGCACCCACACACGCATGCATGCATGCACCCACACACACACATATATATATATTAGACAAAAAGAGATAACAAAGCTAAGGTTGTGAGGAGTTTTAGGATGTTTATAAGGAAAGAGATATAGATATAGTCTTACAGCTGTTTCTGGGATATTATGGATATCCCTTCATGAAAGACGATGTGAGATGGTTAAATAAAGGTAAATGTTTGAGCTCGAAATAAGGAATTATTGTGGAAAAGGAGGAGATAGGGAATATAGAGGGAAATAAGAGAATGAAAGATGAAATAAAAATATAAAATATTGTAGTTGCAGTTCCATTATTCGAGGAAAGTGGTGAATAGAAGTGGTAAAAAAAGTTTCCTGTACATGGTATGTAAGTTCCAGTAGTAGTTCATGTTTAGTCATTTCTTAGTATGGAGCCGTGGATTCTGTGTTGCTCATTCGAAGGGGTTTTGTGGTGTGAATCAAAATTTGAGAATGTATTGGTAGTATTTGTGGATAGATGGTGGGGAGGGATGTGTATGATTAGAATGAGGAGATAGGTGAAAATGAAGACAGGAAGAGAAAATGAGAGACAGAGAGAGAGAAAAAAGTGAAAAAAAAGAGCTCTGACCCGGAATAATATCACTTGTGAAGGTCTCAGCTACGGGTTAACTAGCATATGTGATGACAATCTATCTGAGCGAGGAAACTTAGAAACATTGTTGATTGGTGTCAGAGTACGCAGCAATACCACCGTGGGTGAGAGACCCGTAGCTATTGTCACAGCATTTACTTTAGAATATATTTTTAAATATGCCAAAAATTTTAGAATATTTTTTTAACATGCCAAAAACTTTTTTGTAACGGCATTCACTTGAAAATAATTTTTAAAAAAATTTAAATATACATACTTACTGTACAAACATACATTTTTGAAATCACATTTACTTTAAAATATTTCTAAAGGATTAAAATATTATGTTTAACAAAAGCGAAAATAGAAATTGTAAAAAAAAAAAAAATCGTATTTTTTGGTTGTCAACTCACTGTCTAATAGAAAGATAACGGTTTCTTCCCTTTCAGGATGAAGATTTTTTTTCAGAACATTTTCCCATTTGGCGCCAGTATGGCCGAGTAGCATTGCAATCAAGCAAGCAAGACTGAAACTGACTTTTAATGTATTATAGATAAACATGCTCATACAAGAACCTCATTAGACTCCTCACTCGTATTATTATCGAACCGAAAGTTTAACTACGGTCCTTTCATAGTACTTACATAGCCTTACCTGCCACCTTGGGACTTCTGGATATCAATGTCTCTCTCT
>NC_068987.1:9383392-9384784 GCF_001194135.2 Octopus bimaculoides | reverse complement strand
ATATATATATATATATATATATATATATATATACATATATATATATATATATATATATACGTATATATATATATATACATATATATATACATATATACATATATATATACATATATATATGCATACACACACACACACACACACATGCTCCAGCATGGCTGTAGTCAAATGACTGAACCAAGTAATAGAAAAGAATAAAAGAATGTGTGTGTGTGTTTATGTGCTTTTGTGTCTGCATTTGTCACCCCCACCAGTGTTCGACAACCGATGCTGGTTTGTTTAGGTCTCTGTAACGAAGCAGTTCGATAAAAGAGAATGGCAGAATAAGTACTAGATTTAAAAAGAGAGTGAACATAAAACCCTTCAGGGCGGTGCCCCAGTATGGCCGAAGCTCAATGATTGAATCTAGTAGAAAACAAAACAGAAACAAAATACTTATAACAGATTTGACGTAAGCGACCGCCATTTTGGATGAACAAAATACTCAACAAGGAAGATAGTTGCATTTTTGTAAAGATAATAATCAACAAACGTACAATTATTTGTTTTTCTATGATTAAAAAATAGTTTTGCATCGCATGAAAATATAATTAATGAACTAGCACAAAGTGATGCTTACAAATACATGGAGTTTGGAGAAAACGAAACTTTTTAATGACTACCACAAGAAGAAAAGTTATTTCTTCTTTTAGAATAACTTTGAAAGCTGGGCAAACGGAGAGGAGTTATAAGCAGCTGAAATCTTCAAGCGGTTTAAATACACAAGTCTCAGATATCCAAGTGGCTGAAAAGTGTCATCAGAAGGGCATCTAAGAATCAAGACCTGGGTGCGGCTCGGCCCCCTTAGTGTGTGAAAAGTTAAGGGCTGAAACAATTGAGGTGGACTTCTTCTCTGAAGGCCTGCTGTTTAAGCTCCCTTGAGAGTTTCTTGCCACTGAAGATAGGATTATCAAGTGAAATAATAAATGACATTAAAAATGGAAGTACTGGTAAAATACGCCTAAAGTTATGGAATTGGTTTGTGCTTTATACCCCCACTTGGTGGAATATTAAAGACGTCTTCTTTAAGATTCCAGGGGAATCTTAAAGAAGAAAAGCTGTGCAAATTGGAGAGAGACCAGTTTAAAGGATTTTCTTGAGTTTGAAGAAAATAGTTTTCAATTGAAACATTTTACTGCTGTAGGGACAATATGGAAAGGGAAAAAAATAAACTATGAATATAATTGCATGAAGTTCTCCTGACGAAAGAAAAATGCGTCACTAAACAGCCTGGATTGTACTATGCAGTGACATCCAGTTTAGAGATTGGTGTAGCTTTCTACTTAATTTTGGTTTTTGGTGCCCCAGAAGCTTCCATGTGTGTGTGTGTTTGTGTGCATTCAACCCTCCACC
>NC_068987.1:9382269-9382829 GCF_001194135.2 Octopus bimaculoides | reverse complement strand
TATATATATATATATATGTTCTTGTTTCTCATTGTGTTTAACGTTTTTTGTGATGTCCTGTATCCATATATGCATGTATGTATACATATAGATGTAGGTATGTACATATATGTATGGATATATGCATATATTTATATATTATTTATGTTAGCTTATATATATATAAGCTAATGAATAAATAACAGACGATGGGTAAATATCAGGTGGTGCTTACACGTTAATTCAATCCAACATATCATTTAAGTACCCGATTCTCTTTTCGCGTGCGCGTATGTGTGTATGTGTGTATGTGTGTGTGTGTGTGTGTGTGTGTGTGTGTGTGTGTGTGTGTGTGTGTATATGTGTGTGTCTACGTGCTTCTCATTTGTATAGTTAATTCGTGTATTGTGTGCATAATAAACTTAATATGTGTAGTAATGTTATTCAAGGAATGCTCTGGTGAGCACCACCACCTTCCCCACCACCTTCACCACTCCTCTTCCTCCCCTTCCTCTTACTACTAGTATTGGAGAGTACACCGATCAAGTTTGCCTTTATATTTGTGAACGGCTGACTTTGGG
>NC_068987.1:9372041-9377239 GCF_001194135.2 Octopus bimaculoides | reverse complement strand
CATACATACATACATACATACATGCATACATGCATACATACATACATACATACATACATGCATACATACACACATACATACATACATACATACATACATGCATACATACATACATACATACATACATACATACATGCATGCATACATACATGCATACATACATACATACATACATACATACATACATACATGCATACATACATACATACATACATACATACATGCATGCATACATACATGCATACATACATACATACATACATACATACATACATGAAGAGACATGTTCATGCACAACTCAAGCGCAGGTACATACACTTATATATATATATGCACCCACTAACTCAACCACATTTTTACGAACACCGGGAACTTTCTTGACTCAAAAGGTTTCGTCACTTTTTCGCAAATGGCTTCAACTTCTTTAAGAAAAAAAGCTTAAATCTCAAAGAAACACATAAGCACGCAAGCAGGCACACACACATAAACACACGCACACAAACACACACAGATATACACAAACACACACATACATATATACATACAGGGATGGGTAAAAGTAGGTACAAGTTGCTTAATATGAGTGAAAGTCTACAAGTTGGCGAGCTGGCAGAATCGTTAGCATGCAGGTTAAAATGCTTCGCGGCATTTCGTCCGTCGTTATGTTCTGAGTTCAAATTCCGCTGACGTCAACATTACCTTTTATCCTTTCGGGGTCAATGTAATAAGTACCAATTGAGTACCGAGGTCGATGTAATCGACTTGGCTCATTCCCCAGAAATTGCTGGCTTTGTGCCAAAGTTTGAAACGAATGTGAGTGGAATTCTTATTCTAGAAAAGAAATAGAAAAATGAAAAGAACATTCCACTCATATTAAGCAACTGTGTACCTGCTTTTAATGGAGGCACATGGTCTAGTGGTTAGAGCAGCGGACTAAGCGGTCGAAGGATCGCGGGTTCGAATCTCAGACCAGGTGATGTGTGTGTTTATGAGCGAAACACCTAAGCGGCTCCGACAGAAGGTAATGGCGAACTTCTGCTGACATTTCGCCACAACTTTCTCTCACTCTTTCTTCTTGCATCTAGTAGCTCACCTACGTGGGGGAACCTATACGCCATTGAAACCGGGAAACCGGCCCTTATGTGCCAAGCATGGTTCAAGAAGGAACAAACAACATACCAACTTTTGCCCACCTCTGTATTTATGCATGCTTACGTACAAACACATACAGCCTTACATATATGCACGTATGTTCATTCATATACATGTATGCATACATATTTTCACTGACATATATTTCAAAATCAGCCAACTATTAACATGGGTAGCTAATTAGTTTTCGACTGTGTTTAACTACCTAAGCATGTTTTCGACTATAACCTAGAATTTATGACGTCAAGAACGAGCAAAGTGTATTTTCTTTTATATCCGCTTCGCTTGTTTATCTGTAAATATGCGTTCAACATTCAAGTTCTATGCCAACAACGAATTAATTAAATTAGATTAATTTTAATTCAATTTAATGGTCTCAGCTTATAGATCCGCCAACAGGGTTCATGATGTATGGCCTGTACGATTAAGGCGTTAAATACTATGTATAATATTTCATTATCTAATCGAAATGACAGCATGTTTTAGTTTTAAATCGTTTGGACCAGCAATTGTCGAACGATCTTTTGTTGTTCAGGGTCTGCGGTCACAAAATGACGTTTTACAAACATCCTTTCACTCCTTGTTTTGCAGTCGCACGCATGGCTGCGGTTTAGAGGTTCGCTTTGAAACCATCTGGTTACGGGTTCAGTCCTACTGCGAGGCAACGGTTCCAGGCCGGAATTTGGTTGACGGAAACTGTGGAAGCTCGTCGCACATGAAGTGTTAAAAACACTTATGGTATGCAAATTACTAATTCCAGGTCTCTGTAGCGGCTGGATTTGATAAATGCGTAAACAGTTTGGTTGCTTATTTCTCTGCTCAGAACCCAATAAGATTCGAAAATCCTTTAGGGATCGATAAATAAAGTATCAGTCAAGGACGGTGAATTGATGGAACTGATTGAGCATTTGATGTGTGTCCTTGTTATATCTGTGGTGGCATTTTATGTTCATACGGCGAAGTCTGAGAAGACATTGGTGCTAAACCGTATTATCAAATTCATCATCATCGTCATATCATCATTATCATCATCAAATTCCTCCTCCTCCTCCTCCTCCTCCTCATCATCATCACCATCATCATCATCAACCTCTGAACATTACTGTCTCGAGTCCCAGGATTCAAAGAACCGGTTATCCAGCTTCCATAGCGTGTAAGTAACCAGAATAATAACATCCGCCCCCCCCGCCTCAACGGGACACCAGTCCGTCACAGGGTTACTCCTTTACAACTGACGGGAACGTGTCAATATGAAATGAAGTGTTTTGCTCAAGAACACAACGCACCACCAGGTCTGCGAATCGAACCCACGATCTTGCGACGGTGAGTGCAACACTCTAACCACTAAGCCACACGCCCTCACTAAACTGTGTCGGTCGTTGTCTCTATCTTGGATAACGTTGGTAGCGTGGAGAGGTGGGTGTCTTTTACGTATGAACAACTACTGGTCTTCCATTAAAAATAAAAATTTATCCAAGCTTGAATCATGGAGTAGAGGAGAATTTTCCCAAATACAGATCCATAGTCTTACGAGACTTACGGAAGCCCCCAACTAAATCGAGATTTATATGAGATATATTTCAGATCTGCGCCTAAGTACCTTCGCCTTGTAGAAAGACTGAAGCAATTCCGTAATATTCGGCACCAGGAACCTGATCCAAACCCCTAAAATTTAATTAACAAGTTAAACCAATAATTAAATACAAATTCATTCTAATCCTTTTCTAATTAATTTGAAGACAAGCCGACTGATATTATATTTAAACCAGATGCAGCTATAATCGCTCCAGCCATGCATCAACTGTTTATATTCCGCTTTGCTATTTGCCGAATACTTGTCCTTTGCTATTAACTTACGTCTGCCATACTTCATGATGAAGTGTTTTCTGCTTCGTTTAAAAATTGGATCGTTGCATAGCTACTCTTCCAAAGTCCAATGACAACCACATAGGATATTGTGGATCTAGAAGAACTGCAAAGCCACGTCTGTGATGGCGTTGCTGGAGATCAAGTTGCGGCCATCTTGAAAAGGTTGAAATATTTTCATAAGAAAAAATCTTCACAGGACATACTCCATTACCGACTTAATGAGGACGAGACTAAAATGAATAGCGCCACCGTGTAATAAAGGAGGCCACTCGATAACTATGTAACCGTTGCGCTTTCCACCACGATTTCATGAGACGCAGACTGCATATACGATGCCTAACAGGTGGGTCTCCCAGATCTGTGAAGACACAGGGTTACTGCTCTTGCAACGGCAGCAAGAAGAGCAACCAATCAAAGAAGGTGATAACGTTCAAATTGTTAGAGAATGAGAGAGAGAGAGAGAGGGGGAGGGAGAGAGAGAGAGAGAGAGAGTGAGATAGAGAGAGAGAGTGAGAGAGAGAAGGACAGAGACAGAGACAGACAGAAAGATAACTAGATAGACAGACAGACAGATAGAGACAAAGAAAGAAGGAGAAAAGGAGAAAGAGAGAGCGAGAGCAAAAAATTGGAAAGGGCTGAGGAGGGAAGTTACGTAAGTCAAATCTACATCACCACATTTTTAGGTCTTTAGACGAATTTCTGTTTCCGTCATGCGAGTTTCACTTTACGGCGACCTTCAATAGCTTGAAATTCGAGTTGCGAGGCAAAATCCAATTCAATTGAAATAGGAAAAAAAAAGGAAAAAAAAAGAAAAAAAAACAAATTGGCAGAAAGTGAAAATGCATCGGGGATGTTGTTATTCGTCCGATAACATCTGGTACTGGGGTACTGGTACTAGGGTGCTGGTACTGGTTTCAAAGTGTTGAGGAGTTTGGAACCACTTCTTAGCCAGTATTGTTCCCAGGTCTACTCTGACTCGGACTAGTAGCACTTGTTAGGGTCCCCGATAAGGGTTAACTAGTATGTAGAGCAATGGGAGTGGAACACCCTTTGTTCTCGTTAGAACTTCATCCTAGTAAAACCGTTTGAAAAAGCCTGAAGTGTGGTTGGGTGCTGATCAACCCAACCTCTGTTGTACCACAGTATTTATGCGCTGATTGCGCTGGAAAGTGGATTCAGTGCAGCGAAAAAACTTTATAAACCCAAGCCAAATTCACGAACAGGGACTTCTTGAACTCATGGAAGGCTTGCACAGATTTACTGAGTTTAGGAAGTGGTATAAGTCGGTTGGATTTAGTCCCATTGAATGGGCACCATGAACAAGTGTCTTCAACAATAACCTCAGGCCGACCGAAGCCTTGTGAGTGGATTTGGTAGACGGAAACTGTGCTTCTGTTTGTGTTTGTCCCCCATCACCGCTTGACAACCAGCGTCCGTTTGGTTACATCCTAGCAGTTCGGCAAAACCCAAAAGTAGGTTTACAGTTATCACAGAGGTACTTTAAATTTCTTTTAAAGCATTTTATTACATTTAAATTTCTATCTTACAATTAACTAAATTAGCATAGAATAATGGTCTCATATTTTTTTATAATTAAGATCTAAACTGTTAATATAAGAATGCGAAAGAAATAGTTGAATAACTGTAAACCTACTTTTGGGCCACCCTGTATATACTCACATTGATATAGTCATACATATATACACATAGATAAACCCCATGTAGGTACAAGCATGTATGCATCCATACACGTACATACATGCTTACATAGATACATACATATATGCATTCATATATACATATATATTTATACACATATGCATGCATATACACATATTTTTATGCACATATGCATGTATAATACGTACATACAATACATATATACATGCATGCATGCATGCATACGTACAAAAGAGGAAGGTAAAATTAAGGTAAAAATTAATAAATGAACGAACACCATTCAAAGCCAACAACAACAAGAGCAGTGTTACTTCCTTGAAAGGGGATCTGTGGGTTTCATTGGTTAGACGTTTACTTAGATTTAACTAAAGTCATTGCCGTCGTGTCACCTCCATCGCTAACACCACCACCCCACCAGGACCACTACCACTACCACCACTACTAGCACCACCACCAACACCACTAGTATCACAAACTCTATCACCACAACAACTAAA
>NC_068987.1:9368786-9371026 GCF_001194135.2 Octopus bimaculoides | reverse complement strand
AAAAAAAAAAAAAAAAAAAAAAAGCGTGTTGAGTTCAGTTGTCTAACATGGCGAATACTGATTATTAGCAATAAAAGCAGTATTAATACCGGAGATATACAGATTGCTTTTCAGCAATTCTGTATATTTCCCGTTGTTAATAACGAATATTTACTCAGCCCGCCAGCTATTTGAGACACCAGTGACTGGTTAATCACCGTTTCTCTATATATCACTTGAGGGCGAATTTGTCTAGGTGTATGGTGATACTTGCTGTTGGATGACATGGAAATCACGTGATCTAGCAAAATTCACCGACGCTGCTGCACATTTTCCGCCTGCTATTGATACTTCTGTGCTTTTTTAACTATACAACATATATTTCTGAAGACGAATATCGCAGTTGTGTGGCATTCCGATAGTATTATGCGAAGTAAGGCATTTGATATATATATATATATATATATAGAGATAGATAGATAGATAGATATATATATATGTATGTATATAAGCTTTTATCTTTTAGTTGTTTCAGTCGTTAGACTGCGGCCATGCTGGGGCACTGCCTCGAAGAATTTTTAGTCGAATGAATCGGCCCCAGTATTTATTTTCTGTAAGCTTGGTATTTTTTCTCTCGATTTTCATTTTGCAGAATCGCTAAGTTATAGAGACGTAAACACACCAACACCGGTTGTCAAGCGGTGGTAGTGGAGGAGCAGACACATGCACAGACATACACACACACACACACACACACACACACACACACACACGTATACATACACCACTGGCTGCTTTCAGTTTCCGACGCTATAGTAGAAAACACTTGCTCAAGGTGCCACGCAGTAGAACGAAACCTGTAACCATGTGATTGGGAAGCAAACTTCTTTCCACACAGCTACGCCTACACACCAGTGCCTATAGATATATAAGCGCCCAGAAAATCAGTGAGGGCCCTCGCCAAAGAACTTTAAATACCGGAGCGGTCTATCAGAACTGTGGTGTACGAGGACATTCAATAAAGTTCGTATGTGCTGAAGAGAGGCTAATTCATGTTTGCAAAGACAAGAAAACAAACCGTTTGAACTATTCCAAACGGTTATTTAACAAGGTTAAAAACCCTCACGAACATGGCATGCTTTGGTTCTTCTTTGATGACAAAAAACTTCGATGAAGTCCTAAAGTCCAACAGGAGAAATAACATATGGTTATGTGCGATCCTTCTGATGCTCCCAGAGTGACGCAGCTTAAGTTTCCGACAAATGTGGTAGTTTTAGAAGTGGTGACTAACGAAGGTCGTGTTATTCCACCGCACATCGTTCCACTGAGTCTAAGAATTTATGCTGCTGGATACGTTGATGCGCTGGAAACAGCTGTTGAGCTCTGGTTGGACGAAGTACAACGCGGAAGACCATAAGTGTTTCAACAGAACTCAGCATCTGCTCGCAAAACCCCCGTAACCTCAAAATGTATGTCAGTCAATCTTTACGACCGTGTAACACCAAACTTGTGGCCTTCAATTTCATCAGATTTAAATCCAGCGGATTACTACATTTGGAGCGTAGTTGAATGGAAGACTAATGGACATCCTCACAGTACCATAACTTCACTGGAGGACGCTGTTGCCCAGATAATGTTCGAAATGCATAAGGACCATTTAGTGCTGGCACATTAAAGATTCCGGTCCCGTATTGAACCAGTCATCGATGCTGAAGGTGGATTCATAGAATAATCTTATAAGAAAGCTTATCGTGAATAGGTGACAATTGTTTTTTTTTCTTTATTAAGATACATTTGTTTTTTTTTTCTAGATTAGAGTTGTTTTCATTAAATTAACAAATACGTCCTGAAATACCTCGTGCAGACCATGAATGTGTGATTTATGCCTGTGTTTGTTCATGTGCATGTATGTGTGTATGTATGTTCCTGTGCATGTGTGTGTGTGTGTGTATGTTTGCATGTATACTTGCTTGTTCATCGACCTCTGTCCTTCCTTTCCCCTTCTTTTCTTTCTTTCTTTCTTTCTTTCTTTCTTTCTTTCTTCCATTCATTTATCTTCCATTCATTCAGTCATTCATTCATTCATTTTTCTTCCTCCCATTCTATTCGGTTCTAAACAGGATCTAAATCTAATATCTCTTTGTCGAAACTATTATCTGCCCCCACCCCTCCTCTCCCCCTCCTCTCCACCAACATTCCCCCACCTCCTCTCCATCTCCTTCCATCCCCCTTCTTCTTCTTCTTCTTCTTCTTCTTCTTCT
>NC_068987.1:9362428-9368525 GCF_001194135.2 Octopus bimaculoides | reverse complement strand
GTCACACCCGCAAATTCATTGAATCATATTTGGAGATACAGCAATCAACTGGATTCAAAACTGCAGGCCTTTGTTTGTGACAGCAACAAATACACACGCATGCACACACACACAAGCCTGCACGCATACGCACGCACACACACACACATACACACACATCCACACACACACACTCACATGCAGACGCACTTGGCAGACACGCGTGCACCCCCTCTCATGGGCACGTGTGTGTGTGTGTGTGTGTGTGTGTGTGTGTGCGTCAGATACATTGAGGATGTATGTCCGTGCGATTCTCCGAAAACGGTTCTCTAGTACTTGGTAAGGTCACCACAATTATGTATAAAATGTATGATGTGTGTATGTATAAGTGAGCACACACACACACGCACGCACACACACAAACACATGCACGCACGCACATACATACATGCATACATACATACATACATACATACATACAAGCATACATACGAAGGGATCTTGAAAAGTTCCTGGCTTTAGGTAAAAGAAAAATGCAGGAGAATCTTTTAATTATGATTTCGTTCAACATATTCCGCTCTGAGATTCACACACTTACTGTAGTGGTCCTTCAGATTTTCTAAACCCCGTAAAAGAACTCGGAAAAGAACTCCAGCCAAGCCTTTCACGATGCATAAAAACTTAGAAACAATAGGCTTTTCCAACAAGAGCAAAAGAAACTGACGTGCCTGCTCCAAATCCAATCTATTAGCGGCACAGTGGAAATTTGGAAGAAATTCCAAAGATACTCCATCTGAGATTCTTTTGATCAGTGGTTCTCAACCATTTTTTGCCTATGGATCCCTTGGATTACTGTTCTATTCTGAAGTACCATCAAAGTCATTCGATGTGTAAAATCGAGTTTTATACGAGGGTGAGTCAAAAAGTAATGCCATTTTGTTTTGGACAGGTATAATTACCAACACAGGAACATGTATCATTCATCAAAATGAAGCTGGTCCTCTGTGGATCACATCCATACTTCTCAACATAATTTAGCGCCTTCAGACTATCATCGCTTCGGGCCCCATGAAAAAGGGTTTGAGAGGCAAACGTTATTCCAGTGACGAGGAAGTGAAAACTGTAGTGAAGAAGTGGCTCAAAGAACAGTCAACAGAATTTTACGGAGCAGGGATACATGCTCTCATTCGAAGGTGGAACATTGCCATTGAGAGAAACGGTGACTATGTTGAGAAGTAGGGATGTGATCCACAGAGGACCAGCTTCATTTTGATGTATGATACATGTTCCTGTGTTGGTAATTATACCTGTCCTAAACAAAATGGCATTACTTTTTGTCTTACCTTCGTAGGTGCTTCTTTCAAAATTCCTATTTTGTTTTTCACCCATTAACTTACGTAGATTGAATTGTTTAAAACATTAGAGAAAGAATCCTGGCTATTTTTTTGCAATAGATACATCCAAAGTGACATTTTTCCATGGATCCTGAAAATATTATTGTGAACCCAGTTTATTATTTTGCTTGTATGGACCTCCAGGGGCTGTACCGTCTCAGGTTGAGAACCACTGCTTTAGATGAATAGACAGTTCAACTAACTCACCAGCTCAACCACATATTTACAAACACTGGCAGCTTTTTAAACTCAAAGACTCTTGTCGCTTTGAACTCTCTTAAGGCCTTAAATAGATCGCAAAGATTAAAAAAACATACTTTCATGATGATGGTGGTAGTCTGTCGCAATCTCGAGAAAGATGCTTCTGCCATTTATTGGCTGAACGACCTGTTCAAATGATTTGTTAATAGTGATCTGATATTTTTGCTGTACATTAGCTTGCTCCCTCCATCAAATCGATGTTGCCTGAACATCTGCACAGAGTAACAGACGTTAAGTGTTCAAGCGATCACAAAGCAAACGTGAGATGAAGCGTTTTGCTCAAGAACTCAAGGCACTGCCCGATCACGGATACGAAACCACGGTCTTGCGATCGCGAGTGCAACATCCTAACCACTAATCCACGCCCCCCCCCTACACACATGACGGGCTTCTTTAAGTTTTCGTCAACTAAATCCATTCTCACGGTTTTGGCCGACCAGGAGCTGTAGTAAAATACTTTTGAACAAGGTAACTCGTAGAGGAACTGAACCCGGAACCATGTGTTTGGAAAGCAAGCTTCTTTACCACACAGATACGCCGGTACCTCACTATGTTTAGCCATGGTTCTGTTCACTGAGAGCCAAACAACATCAGCAACAAATAGCGTCACTGTTACCCAAGAATGTTTCCTAATATCATATCGCCAATTACCAACAGCCATGAAAACCCTGGCATTCATTATGTAAACCCCGCATTCATTATGCGGCCATGTTTCGTTTTAGTTACTGAAGGACAAACAAGGACCTCCAGTCTCGCCCACACCAAAAACGAATTTCGTTTATGATTGATTCGAAATAACGATATTTAAGATCGTATTCCAATTAACACAATTTATAATCCACCTGCCGGCTTTTTTTTTTAACACCTGTCACCTGTTTCATTTTATAAGTGAGTGTGTGTGTGTTTGTGTTTGTGAGTGTGTGCGCGCTTGAGTGTGTGTACGTTGTGTATGTGATGTGCCTGTCTGTGTTTATGTGTGCGTGTGTGTTAGCGTTTCTGTGTGTATATGTGTGTGTGATTATGTCCGTGTGCTTGTATGTAAGTGTTTGCGTATATATGTGTGTGTATGTGTGTTTGCGAGTGTGTGTTTGTGTATGTATTTGTGTGTGTGTGTACATGTGTGTGTGTGTGTGTTTGTATATGTGTGTGTTTCCGTTTGTGTGTGTGTGTGTATGTCCGTCATTATGTTTGCGCGCGCGAGAGTGCGTTGTGAGTCTGTGTTCTCTCTTTGGGTGTGTGTGTGTTTGTGCGTTTATGTATGTTTGTGTGTGTGTGTGTGTGTGTGTGTGTGTGTTTGCGTTTGTGTGTGCTTATGTGTGTGTGTGCTTGTGTGTGTGTGTGCATGCGTGTGTATGTGTGTATCTGTGTTTGCATAGTTTTGCACGAAGCAGAATTTAATAAAGCATATTCGTGTAGAATCATGTTTAACACGACTTTATACAAATAAATTTTATTCAACGTTGTTTCGCGCAAAATTACACACACACACACACACACATGAACACACACACACACACACACACACACACACACACACACAACACACACACAACTCACACACAGGCACACACGAACTCAGTGCAGGGAGGCATGACGCATACCGTAGAACATTCTCGTACGATAATCTAACAGCTCTTTTAATGTCAACCTAACAAACCTGGTTTCTATGACAAGATAGACCATGCCACAATGCCGGAAACGTTGCGTAGTACCTATTTAAAAACCAGGTACTTATTCTATCGGTACCTTTTGCCGAACTGTTAATTTATGAGGACGTTAACAAATCGAAACTAGTTGTCAAGTGGTGGTGTATACACACACACACACACGCTCGAAACGTCAAACTCTCTTTTCACCGAGCGTCAAGCTAAAACATTCCTTGTGCACGTCTCTTAATTTTATAATTCGTTTATTAGAATCGATCGTTTATTTGAATTGAGTAACTTAGCGGTTCGACAAAAAGAAACCGATAAAATAAGTACTAGGCTTACAAAGAATAAACCCTGGGGTCGATTTGTTCGATTAAAGGCGCTGCTCCAGCATGGTCGCAGTCAAACGACTGAAACAAATAAAAGAATAAAAGAATATATATATATATATTTTTTTACATGTATGTATGTATGTATGTACACGATGGGTTTCCATATAGTTTCCGTCTATTGAATTCATTCACAAGGCACTAGTCGGCCCGCGGTTATAGTAGAGGTGCCGTGCAGTGGAACTGAACCAGCAACCACGCGTCTGCAAAGTGGGCTTCTTAGCCACACAGCCATGCCCGTGCTAACACTGCTAGCCATAACCTGCCAGGAATAACTTGCATTCTGCTAGAACATGTTCCAACGATGCAACGCCTCCGACCCGATAACAATTAGCCGAGAATGTAAAGCACGTCCTACATCGCTTTCAAAAGGTTTGCTAACCTGGTTACCTCGTTTTTCACAAGCTCCACCCCAAATTCCCATGTTCAGTTCTCTACTGCTTTATTCATGCTCATTAGCTTACTAATCAAAGTGCCCAAGCCACGATCTCCTTCTTTTTAATATGATGAATGTTTTACCTTAGAACATTTCGCCTGCTTTTGTGATTCCAGTGGTCTATTTATTTGTTCCAGTGCAATCCTCGACTTCCTTTTAATCTCAGGCTGGCTCCCGTCCTCCTAATAGCCTTTCTCACGCTCTATTTCCTTCCTGCCAACATGATTGGCAAGATCTCACGCACAGGGATATGAAACGTTTTGGCACAGCCGTTTTGGCACAGCCGTTTGGCGCTGCTGATTCGAAGCCGACTTATTTGATATTAGACGTTTTAATGTTTCTCACTTTTTATGTTTTCCTCAATCTCTTTACCCACTCTCTCTCTCTCTCTCTCTCTCTCTCTCTCTCTCTCTCTCTCTCTCTCTCCCTCTCTCTCTCTCTCCTTCTCTCTCTCTCCTTCTCTCTCTCTCTCCTTCTCTCTCTCCTTCTCTCTCTCCTTCTCTCTCTCCTTCTCTCTCTCTCCTTCTCTCTCTCCTCTCTCTCCTTCTCTTTCTCTCCTTCTCTCTCTCTCCTCTCTCCCCTCTCTCTTTCTCTCTCCATATTTCTTTTTCTTTCCCTCTCTCATTCTCTCACACTCTCTCTTTCACTCTCTCTTTCACTCTCTCTTTCTCTCTCTTTCTTTCCACTCTCGTTCTCTTTCTCGTTTAAAAGCAGCTGAGGTTGCGCAGCATTACAACACAAGCCAATCCTTGAATATGTGACAGGACGCCAAACGGCTCTCGCGGGAACTTCATAACGTATTCCTTCTCATGCACAGCACCTTTATCTCACGCACTAGAAGTGGTCACAAGAACCTTGGCAAAAGGTCAAACTGATAATATCACACCCGAAAACTACCCGATAAACTACAGTTATCTAAGATAATTAGTCTGTTTCAACATAGTCTCAGTGTCAACGGCTTTCTTGATAGCTTTTGCGGGTACTGCATTGTTAAAGCGAAGGATCTCAAATGGCTTCTCCTTGATTTTTGCAATCAACTACCCCCACCCGCCACCAGTTCTTTGACCTGAACGCATATTATATACAGAATGCTGCTTTTTGTTTCTATATATCTATCAGTAAATATGTATATGCATATATGTACGTACGTACGTATGTATGTATGTATGTATGTATGTATGTATGTATGTATGTATGTATGTATGTGTGTGCATGTATGTATATATATATATATAGATATGTATATACGTATTATGCATGTATATATTACATATTTTTACACATACACACATATATGTATACATGTCTGTGTATCTTTTGTTTCTGGATAGCAAAGGGATAGTCATCTAGAGAACAAAAGGGTAAAGACCCCCTTCGTTCATGAAAGACCATGGGATTGCACCTAGAAAGTTCCCCTCCGAGGCACAAGTCCAGGTAAGGTTGTTTGTAGAAGGCCAGTAGTTGCCCATGCCTCCCAGACTCCCCACTCCACGCCACCGATGTTATCCAAAGGAACAGCAAAGGCTGCATTATCAGTTGAAGAATTGGCAATAAAGCTTAGTTCAAACCATACAACTGTTCATCGCCATCTTCAACAACTTGGAAAGGTTCCTAAACTTGGTAAATGGGTGCCTCATGAATTGTCCGAAAGCAACCGCAAATCTCGAGTTGACATCTGATCTTCTCTCCATTCTCGCGAATTCATTTCACCCTTTTTGGATAGACTTGTGACTGGCAACAAAAAATGGATCTTCTATCGAAATGTTAAATGTCGTAAACAGTGGCTTGGTAAAAGGGAAAAAGCTCAACCACAACCGAGAAGGGAATTTCATAGGAAAACGTTTCTTCTCTCTATCTTATGGGATTGCAAAGGGGTAATTCACTTTGAATTATTACCACCTAATGCAACAATCAATGCTCAAGTCTACTGTCAGCAATTAGAGCATTTGAACCAAGCTTTGAAGAATAAAAGACCCGCTTTAGTGAATC
>NC_068987.1:9358209-9359164 GCF_001194135.2 Octopus bimaculoides | reverse complement strand
ATATATATATATATATAGATATATAGGGTGCAGTGAATAAATTGTCGTCTGAATTACGCAAAAAATGAAAATAACACTGACATTTCATTTCAACAGATTTATTTAACAAAATTACATAAAACTATCTGGAAATACAAAAGAGTAGATTTATTCAATAAAATCGCCACTGGCATCAACCACGGCCTCCAGACGACTTCAGAATCTCCTGCAACTCTTCTGGACAGTCTCTTTGTTTAAGTTGGTGAATGCTGCTATAATCCTTGCCTTCAGCTCATTATTCGGTGTTAGAAGGAGCTTTGTTGGTCTCTCGTTCAACTGCGTCCTAGACATAATAATTAAGGGGGTTGCAGTCTGGGGAGCTAGGTGGCCAGATGTTAGAGGTGGTGTGGTCGCAGAAACTGTCTGACAGCCAGAACTGGGTTCTCCTGCTTGTGTGGCATGGTGCAAAGACCCGTTTTGCAGACACAGGGTCTTCCAGCAGTCACCCTTTTGACCCAGGGCAGCACTACCTCCTCCAAGTAATTGATGTAGGCCTCCGAGTTGAGTCTGAGGCCATGTGGGAAGATGAATGGAGACATAACATCGCCATCACTAGTGATCACTCCTTTAACACAATGCTGTTGACTGGATGTTTGGTTCTCATCAGTTTCGGTACATGTCCTCAGATTACACTGTCCTCAAATTGATACCCAAACACTCTAAAATTCGTATTGGAGCTTCCGATGCGAGTATCAAGCAGCATAGCATGTCGTTTCCAAATCCCTGTTTTTCTAAATGACGGTACGCAACTGACCCTACGATACTGTGTAGTCGACACAGTAAAAAACAAACAAAGCACATGCACGAAATTAAGAATATAAAATGGCGACAATTTACCCATCGCACCCTGTGTATGTATGTATGTATGTATATATGTATGTGTATGTGTGTGTATGTATATATATATATATATATA
>NC_068987.1:9356940-9357864 GCF_001194135.2 Octopus bimaculoides | reverse complement strand
ATGGAGAGGAGAGGCTGGTATGCATGGGCGAGTGCTGTTCTTCCATAAACAACCTTGTCCGGACTTGTGCCTCGGATGGGAACGTTCTAGGTGCAATCCCATGGTCATTCGTGACCGAAAGGGATCTCCGATGTATATATCTATCGACCTTTGTATATATATGTGTTTCCCGGTTTCTATGGCGTATGTGTTCCCCGCAGACGAACGGGACGCCAGTCCATCGCAGCGTTACTCAAGAAACAGGAAGAAAGTGAGAGAAAGTTGGGGCGTAAGAGTACAACAGGGGTCGCCACCACACCCTGCCGGAGCCTCGTGGAGCTTTTATGTGTTTTCGCTCAATAAACACTCACAACGCCCGGTCTAGGAATCGAAACCACGATCCTCCGACCGCGAGTCCGCTGCTCTAACCACTGGGGCATTGCGCCTTCACATACACACACACACACACGCACTAAGAAGCTAGAAACATCGATGTCTGGAAATCCTGACAAGTGGCGATACTGAACAGATATGGTGTCTTTACACCGTTTTACCATAAGCGAAAATTTTCTCCATGGTAACTGCAGTGAATTTGTCTTTTAGTAGTTGCAATATGTTTTAACTAACATATTTTAACTAACCTAAACTTTGCATCTATATATTAATATATACAGGGTTGGCCAGAAGTCACCCCACAGTAAATCAAATTTCCGTAAGTACTATCTGTAATTCTGTATTGATCCGAATGGGAAAATGTGTCGCTCAAGAAGCACTTCAGTTTGAACAATTTTCATGTTTCATATTTAGATGCTTTTATTAAATTCATTCAGTCGTTAAACATAAATAAATCTTGGAATTAAATGGTTTTGATTTATTGTCAGGTGACTCTTGACCAAGCCCTGTATGTGTATATATATATATATATATATATATATATATATATAT
>NC_068987.1:9354618-9356295 GCF_001194135.2 Octopus bimaculoides | reverse complement strand
TATATCGGCAAAAGATAGTATAACAGGCTTTTAAATAATGAAAATAAAGCATTGGGGTCAATTCGTTCGACTAGAAATTCTTCAAGGTGGTGTCCCAGCATGGCCGCGCGGTTTGAAGACTGAAACAAGTAACGGATAAGAGATTAAAAGATAACCTCAATAATGATATGAGCAATACTATAACTCACACGACCAATCACACTTCTGATGCAGGTTCGGTCGAATAAAACTTCGACGTTCTTATTTAGAAATCGTACAAACATCACAATTGCTCCAGAAAGGCTGGGCTTCCTCTCCAGGTCTGCGACACTTTAGTTGCTTAGAAACCACAAATATGTTCTATAACAGAATATAGTTCAAAGAGGTGGGATGGTGCGCCCACTAAGTTCACCTACATCCTGATGGTATTAACAAGGGCCTTTTCTCTAAATGCTATTTAGGGAAAGGTCTCCTTTCACGTACTAACTCACTCAATATTTACAAATATTGACAACATATCAAGAGAGCGCAAGCATGGCCGTGTGGTTAAGAAGTTCGCTTTACAACCGTGTAGTTTAGGGTTCAGTCCCACTGTGCGTCACCTTGGTCAAATGTATTCTATTATAGCAC
This sequence comes from Octopus bimaculoides, assembly GCF_001194135.2. Classification (NCBI taxonomy): domain Eukaryota; kingdom Metazoa; phylum Mollusca; class Cephalopoda; order Octopoda; family Octopodidae; genus Octopus; species Octopus bimaculoides. The sequence continues at coordinate 9,355,686 of NC_068987.1, read as the reverse complement.
CGGACTGACTAGTGTCTTGTGAGTGAATTTGGTAGTGGGAAACTGTGTGGAAGCCCGCCGTACACGTACACACACATACACACACATATATATACAGATTTTTGTACACACACATACATATATGTGTATATATACACACAGATTTGAGTACACACACACATATATATGTATTTATGTATATATATGTATGTGTATATATGTATATGTATGTGTGTGTGTATGTGCATGTGTGTGTGTTTGTATGAACGTGCGTATGTGTATGTTTATATGTGTCCTCACTACTGTTTGGCGACCGCTGTTGATTGTCTTACGTCCCCGTAACTTAGCAGTTCGCCGCAAAAAACCAACAAAAAATAGAACAAGCACCAGACTAAAGAAAAAATAGGACGGAAATGTATTGAAGTTGATTTGTTCGACTGATGCTCCAGCATGGCTGCAGTCCTGTGATTAAACAAGTAAAAGGCAAAAATATAAATATGTATGTATGTATGTATGTGTACGTCTATGTGTTTGTTTCACCCACCACTTGACAACCGGTGTTGGTTTGTTTACGTCCCGTTTTCTTGATAGTTCAGCAGTAGCGTGCGATAGAATACGGTACCAGACCCCCACCGCCTGTACTTATAACTCTGCAACGGAACCTGTCCCAGGCCGTTCCTGCCCAGCAGCCTTAATCTACGGTCACTTACAACACGCTGTATTAAATCCGAGCGAAACGGAGTTCATTTAACGCGATGCCTCTTATTACATCACCTGACGAAAGGCTCTGCACCGAGGGATGCACTACAACTAGTTATATAGCTTCCCACTAGCGACGGATCGATACAGGATTCTTCGAAACGATCGTTGTGAGCAATTAAGTTCCCCGTGCATTCCATTTCCCGTCATTATCGTTTGTTATATACAGGGTGAGTCAAAAGCAGCGCCCAGTTTCTGGGAAGTCTTGCCTTTCTTTGTTGCTTTTCAAGTTAATACTGACAGATTTTTGAAATCTGGATCATGTATCATGTTGTTAACATTCTTTGATATCCCAACCTGTAAAAGAAAAGAAAAAAAAAAAGGATAAGG
>NC_068987.1:9353219-9354064 GCF_001194135.2 Octopus bimaculoides | reverse complement strand
ACACACACACACACACACACACACACACACACACACACACACACACACACACACACACATACACACACACACATATACTAACATGTATGCGTTGTGGTAGCTCGCCTGTCCATGACTCTAAGGTGCTGAGTCATGACACGAGAGCTATATACTCCACTACGTCATTGCAGTCACCGGAAAATACACGCAGCAGATACATTAGTATATATATTTAATAATATTTATTATGCTAGAGCTGCTTTTACTTCATATACATATGTCACCCCGTTCTCTATCCTTTAGGATATCTCCTAAGTGTAACCCACTATACTTGTCTTCTTGGCACAAAGGCCGTATTTTGCTTGTCTGTTCGTCCTTGATCACCGTCCTAAATCACGCTCTGTGTTATTTTGCCTTCTTTTGTTTTACTCTCGGCACTGAATTCTCCGCAAAAGGATTTTTACGGGCACCGCCAACATGAGAAGCCCTCAGTCTTATTATTAATGGTGCGAAACTGAGTATTACCAATTGGTTGATAACTGATGAAGAATCAGGGACCTTCTGTGTTTGTCTCCCTTTCCGGTTGTACACCTAGTATACGTATGGCGTTTGTTTATTTACCTTACATTTTTCTTTTATATAAATAATAAATGCGCCCTTTTGAAGCCTAGCCAGGTTTCTCGGTTTCAATGGCATATGTGTTCACCAGCTGGATGGGACGCCAGTCCATCGCAGAGTTACTCATTTTTGCCAACTGAGTGGACTGGAGCAACGTGAAATGAAACCACATTCTTACGATCATGATGCTGACACACTAACCACTAGGCCATGCACCTCCACACACACACACACACACACACACACAC
>NC_068987.1:9349607-9350733 GCF_001194135.2 Octopus bimaculoides | reverse complement strand
GTAGATTGCTTACCAACCACATGGTTCTGGGTTCAGTCCCACTGCGTGGCACCTTGGGTAAGTGTCTTCTACTATAGCCTCGGGCCGACCAAAGCCTTGTGAGTCGATTTGGTAGACGGAAACTGAAAGAAGCCTGTCGTATATATGTATATATATATATATATATGTATGTGTGTATATGTTTGTATGTCTGTGTTTGTCCCCACCAACTTCGCTTGACAACCGATGCTGGTGTGTTTACGTCCCCGTAACTTAGCAGTTTGGCAAAAGAGACCGATAGGATAAGTACTAGGCTTACAAAGAATAAGTCCTGGGGTTGATTTGCTCGACTAAAGGCGGTGCTCCAGCATGGCCGAAGTCAAACGACTGAAACAAATACAAGAATATAAAAGATCAAAAGTATACTAATCTCCTCCAGAAAGATCAAGATGTCATACGACATGCAATTCCACGCAGTTATCAGCCAGTTTTGTGCGAACACACTGCAACACAGATATTTCAAACCAGAAGGAACGGTAACCCCACAATCAGAATCAATGACATGACCTGGATATTGATATGAGTAAAGATAGATACTTCCTTTCATGTGCATATTACCAAGATAGTGGTAATGTGCAGGCGAATGACCAGGTAGATTCTGAGAACTTTCAGAACAAGGGACCAAGAAACGATGCTGGTCTTATGGAGGATGTTTACTGTTGTGTGGAAGTAGAACACTCCTATTGGTTGGCTCCTAATGGACTGTGCCACAATATAAATGGATATGTGCAGAGAGTGTGCGGAGAGAGTCGTGAGCTGTGTTGGCACTCCGTCGCTTACGACGTCGAGGGTTCCAGTTGATCCGATCAACGGAACAGCCTGCTCGTGAAATTAACGTGCAAGTGGCTGAGCACTTCACAGACACGTGTACCCTTAATGTAGTTCTCGGGAGATATTCAGCGTGACACAGTGTAACAAGGCTGACCCTTTGAATTACAGGCACAACAGAAACAGGAAGTAAGAGTGAGAGAAAGTTGTAGTGGAAGAGTACAGCAGGGTTCGCCACCATCCCCTGCTGGAGCCTCGTGGAGCTTAAAGTGTTTTCGTTCAATAAACACTCACAACGCCCGGTCTGGGAATCGAAACC
>NC_068987.1:9348403-9349597 GCF_001194135.2 Octopus bimaculoides | reverse complement strand
GCCTGCTCGTGAAATTAACGTGCAAGTGGCTGAGCACTTCACAGACACGTGTACCCTTAATGTAGTTCTCGGGAGATATTCAGCGTGACACAGTGTAACAAGGCTGACCCTTTGAATTACAGGCACAACAGAAACAGGAAGTAAGAGTGAGAGAAAGTTGTAGTGGAAGAGTACAGCAGGGTTCGCCACCATCCCCTGCTGGAGCCTCGTGGAGCTTAAAGTGTTTTCGTTCAATAAACACTCACAACGCCCGGTCTGGGAATCGAAACCGTGATCCTATGACCGCGAGTCCGCTGCCCTAACCACTGGGCCATTGCGCCTCCACTGAGCTGTGTAAAGTCAAGGGTTATTACAAGTATTGTGTATATTGAGTAGAACGATTTGCGAGTACGTTATTATTATCCTGTTATATTGTACGTCGAACGTGCGATATAACAGTGGTGACCAGAATTCGGACAATATAGCCACCGATACAGCATTTGCTCTCAGAGATCTAGACTACTGCTCTCAACTATGGTCACCCTACAATATCAAAATCTATAGCGGAACCCAAAGAAATTCAACCATGTTGCAGCTAGAAGATTGCTTCACTGAGACAGCTGAAGTATTGGGAAAGACTGAAAAAATTACAACTCTACTCCCTGGAGCGAAGACAGAAGAAATATGGAACATCCCGGAGAAACCAGAACCTTTCTTTAAAGTATTATAGGCTCTCTAGCTAAGCAATGCACTGGCGCACTTATATACATATATCCTCTAGCAATCAAATCCTATTCAAAACATGTACTAATTTGAGCCATGAATGACCTATAAACTTCAAACACGAGTCAGGAGCAAGACAGCTGCGACATAAGCCACGTCTTTCTATTTGAACTTTTTAGAAATCAAAGTAAACTGTGAAACCGGTTAAAGCTTCAAATATTTGAATAAAAAATATTTCAACTATTCTCAGTGCATTTTCAACTTCTATTTCGTTTTCGTGTGTGCGTTTACTCCACTTACTCCGTTCTGTACTAAGATGTGTATCCTTATGTGCATGTGTTTGTGTGTATGTGTGTGTGTGTGTGTGTGTGCGTGCGCATGTGTGTGTATGTGTGTATGCGTGCGTGAGTGTGTGTGTGTGTATGCTTGTGTGTGTGTCACTGTTCTTAGCACCAGGCCTTCCGCCTCAAATTGGTAAACGTATATATATAT
>NC_068987.1:9346645-9348157 GCF_001194135.2 Octopus bimaculoides | reverse complement strand
ATATATATATAAGCACATGGCTTGGTGGTTAGGGTGTTGCACTCACGATTGCGAGATCGTAGGTTCGATTACCAGACCGGGCGTTGCGTTGTGTTCTTGAGCATAGCACTTTATTTCACGTTGCTCTGCAATCATTTCGACATCTGACATGTGCCATCCGTTGCACATGTACAGATAACATCGATCTGATGGAGGGTGTGAGTTTATGTCTACACAAACATTTGATTACTATAAACAAATCATTTGTGTGGTTGTTCAGTAAGAAATTGTCGAACCCCTAATATGTTATCTAACGACAGGAGAGCCCATCATATATAGAATACATTTTCAGCAAATTGACTCCTACATCAGTGGCACCCTCGAGTAACTGCCTACACCTTAAGACAGCACTATACAAGACCACACAGTTTCAGAGAATGGGGTATAGCACCCGAATGGTAACTTTATTCAATCGACCTCAAAAATACGAATGACAAAAACCACAATCGGTGCGTTTTAATCACAGAGCTCTGCTTTCTCCTTCACTTGCATTCGCTAAAGTCAACATTCCTCTTTTAAAAGTGGGGCAAATTTACCTATAAGCTTAATAGCTTTATGTCAGTGTGACAAAATCAGAATCATTTTCACCGTAAATTACCACACCCAGGAGTTGAAATATCATTGCCTTGAAGCTAATAAAACGAACCCCTTACCCGCCAAGGAAAGAAAAAAAAACTGGGAAAGCAAATAATAATAATAATAAAGAAGAAATAAGATTGTTTTTCATGTAGACAGTATGAGCCACCTTACTTCTTGGCCTAGTTAGTGTGCAAACTAAGGCCACTTGGTCTTCTGCTGGGATCGGTAGAAGTATTAGGTTGCGAGATCATTAACCGGATATGAACAAGGAAGTTTTATAGCGACAAAACCATAAAAAGCAAGTAAAAAGCAAAAGGAAAAAAGGCCAACAAAAGCAATTGCACGAAGCTTCAACTGCGCATGCTCATATACAGAATGTTTCATCATCAATATTCTTTTTCTTTTTCTTTTTTTCTTTTTACTTATTCTCTCCCCCCACTCCCATTCGTGCTTGCATTTCTCTCCTCCTCCTCCCTTTCCTTTTAATTTCTCCCTCTCACTTTCTTTTCCACCTACTTCCTCTATTATATCTACTTCTTTCTTTCTTATACTTTTACTTCTCTGTTCTTATACATGCACACACACACACACACACACACATACACACACGCACGCACACACTTCAAATAAAAGGGCAACACACACATACACCCATACATATATACACTCACACATACATACATACATATTTTCATTTTATCTAGTTTCAGCTCATGAGCTGTGGCCATGCTGGGGCACCGCCAATACACACACACACACACACACACACACACACACATACATACACACACACATATATATATATATATATATACACAAATGTGTATGTGCGTGTGTGTGTATTTGTGTGTGTGTGTGTTTGTGTGTGTGTGTGTGTATCCTCTGACTACTACC
>NC_068987.1:9345626-9346470 GCF_001194135.2 Octopus bimaculoides | reverse complement strand
CTTTTAATTTCTACAACAGCAACAACAACAAGAACAACTTTTTAATCCTGTATGATTTTTTTACCTTCTCCCACTTTCCCTCCTCTCTTTGTGTACATCTCTCTCTCCTCTCTTTCTCTCTCCCACTCTCCCACTCTCCCGCTACACACACACACACACACACACACACACCAACCGACTTCCTTTGTCTGGATATTTCCCTCTCCAGCTAAAGCCTTCTCTCTCTTTCTCACCCCCTCTGTCTCTCTGTTCCTGTCTCTCAATCTCTCTTTTCCCCTCTCTCTTTCTCTCTCACTCTCTCTCTCTCTCTCTCTTACCCTTCCTCTCAATCTCACGCTCTCATTTTATCTCTTTGCCGTCTTGTTTCACTTTTATGTCACATGTCCTCATACCGATACATCTCCCTCTCCCCTCTCTCTCTCCTCCTCCTATCGCTCCTCCCCCCTCTCTCTCCCTATTTCTCCCTCCCACTCTTTCTCTCTTTCCCTCTCTCAGTCAGAACCTACTTATGGTCTCTCTTTTATTGTCGTTTCACTCTGTCTACCTATCTGTCCGTCTGTCTCTTCCTCTCCCTTTTAGGCCACCCTTCGACCCCCACCCCCACCTCTTTACCCAATTTATTGCGCAGTAAACAGTCCATCATACGAGAGAGTCTGTGGGCGACAAAATACAAGGGCGAAGCAATATTATGTTACCCACAACCTCCAGCCCCATTCAACCAAAGCCCGTCACTATACGCACGCACTCACACACTCACACAACACACTCACACACACACACACACACAAACATGTCCATTTAGATGCATACAATACATACTTCCAGTATATATATATATATATAT
>NC_068987.1:9341796-9345194 GCF_001194135.2 Octopus bimaculoides | reverse complement strand
ATATATATATATATATATACATATATATACACACACATACATACAAACATACGTCCGGACACATTAAGAGATGAACACGCAATGGGAAAATGACATGGTCTTAGTTTTTGGTTTGTTAATAAGTTGTGCACAGCATAGGTGGGTGGGTGTATATATTTACATGCAGATTGTATATATGATATATGCATTCATATATACATGGAAGTGTATATGTTTGTAAGTAAATGTGGCTTTGTATATGCAGTATGCATTGTTTGTATATATGTATATATGCATGTATGTAGTGTAATATATGGATTCATTGAATCATGTGGCGATCACGGAAAGCTCCTCTGGTAGGCCCGGCTACCAGACTACAGAGTAATCCAATACGGAGGAGTATAAGGCAGAGTATAATGCATCTGAAATCCACGAGATGCGATCGCTGATATGTATATATCAGCCTAGTTGTGATCAACTCGCTGGCGTTTTGTGTATCAGGAACATGATTGTTTAATATAACCTTTTAACGAAGATAGCAAAGTGTGATTTGAAGAAGATATATCCGCCATATTTAGATGGAAAATCGGGAGAGTATGTTAAGGCTTGCCAATCCAATATTTGCATGCTCCCTGCTGATCATTTTGCGACTCCTTGGGGGTGATATTGTAGTTGCTTTCTCATTCTGTGGTGATGCTGTAGTTGCTTTCTCATTTTGAGGTGACAATGAAATTGTCTTCTCATTTTGAGGTGATATGGCAGTTGTTCCCTTATTTTGAGGTAACATTGTAGTTGCTTCCTTATTTTGAATTGACGTTGTAGTTGCTCTTCTATTTTGAAGTGATGTTTAATTACACATTTTAGAGCAATTAAACATGGCCCTGTTTGGTTTTGCAATTTACAAAATTAACTGTAACTCTATCTGAAGTCTGGGAGTGTTAAGACGTTGAATGATTTTATATTTTTCATGTCTAACTCAGTGTTTATCTTCGTGACTTACAGTTTTGTCTTAAACAATTCCTCACCCCTTTCACCAGATTGCCTTTACATGTATCAAAACTTGTTGTTACTCCGACCATATCATCAACTACAGCCATTGGCTCAACCACCAGTTCATCTTATGTGGTCTGTGTCTGCATTTCCAATAACTGGTACTCCGTCAGTGACGACAACGAGGCTGCTATCTGATACGATCAACGGAGCAGCCTGCTCGTGAATTTAACGTGCAAGTGGCTGAGCACTCCACAGACATGTATATATATACGTAGTTCTCAGGGACATTCAGCGTGATAGAGAATGTAAAAAGGCTGGCCCTTTGAAATACAGGTACAACTCATTTTTGCCAGCTGAGTAAACTGGAGCAACGTGAAATAAAGTGTCTTGTTTGAAGACAAAACGCGCCGCCGGGAATCGAACTCATAACCTTACTATCATGAGCTGAAAACCCTAACCACTAAGCCATGTATCTTACTCTTTTACTCTTTTACTTGTTTCAGTCATTTGACTGCGGCCATGCTGGAGCACCGCTTTTAGTCGAGCAAATCGACCCCAGGACTTATTCTTTGTAAGCCTAGTATTTATTCTATCGGTCTCTTTTGCCGAACCGCTAAGTTACGGGGACATAAACACACAAGCATCGGTTGTCAAGCGATGGTGGGGGGACAAACACAGACACACAAACACACATACATACACACAAACACACATACATACACACATACACACATACATACACACATATATATACATATACGACGGGCTTCTTTCAGTTTCCGTCTACCAAATCGACTCACAAGGCTTTGGTCGGCCCGAGGCTATAGTAGAAGACACTTTCCCAAGGTGTCACGCAGTGGGACTGAACCCGGAACCATATGGCTGGTAAGCAAGCTACTTACCACACAGCCATCCTACACTTCTTTTCACATCCTGTTCCTCCTCCATCAAGCGCAGCTTCACCCGATTTTCCCCGTCTACAAATGTGTGCCACCATCTGGTCCTCCCTTTGTCAAACCCACATCTATTTTCAAACCTCCACCCTCGACCCATGAAGCTCAAATCCTGTCACTTTCTTTCCTCCGCCTACGACTATATTTAAATGTATTTAAATGTTAAAATCTAAAATTAAAAATGATGTTACTCATTTTTCGCCCACTCAGCCACCAACGCCGTCGCCTTCTTCAACCGCCAACTTAATCATCTCTTATTTCACTTCTTCTCCCGCTCTAAAAATCCTTAAAATCCAACTTCTCAACCCCCTCGCAATATCGCCCACACCTCCATCCACCTCGACCACATTCCCATACTAGTATCCCCGTACCCACCTTCTCCATCCTCATCCTCACTATTATTTCATCCATTAGCACACTATTGCTACTTTATTTCTCGACCTACCACTCCCCAAAACCAAGAACTTCCCCCCTCTCAACCCAATTGCGGTCTCCGTTTCATATATCTTTCAGCCCTTCCAATAATGTATTTTATATCCATACCAACGTCGAACGATTCCTGTGCAAAATAAAACTGTTCATCCTATTTCTATAATACTCCACAGTATCCCGCAGCTCCACTAGTATCTAGCAACTTGCTTCACGGACCTCGGTCGCTGCCCATCACACTGGACATGTGAATCAAGTCCCTTCACCACGTAGTGATTCGCTTCTACTTCCGCGTACGTGCCAAACAGCTTGATATGCCAGACCGTCAGTGCATCGCCCTTTCAACCGGTTTCGCCATCGGAGGGACTGCTTTGTGGGTAGTTCAGTCCGGGTGGCGAAAATGTTTTCCCACGAGAGTTCCGGGCCTCAGTTATGAACTCATTTGCATACAGCCAATCAGAGCTCAACTATCAAATTAACTTATGAGCACATAACAAGTGATGGGTGATGAGATAAGGTCACTTGGGTAAGGAATGACCATGCTTCTTTTCTCTTTTAAGAATGCTTGTTGTTCTTGTTCTTGTTTCAACCATGGCTGCCCCTGCGTAGTTATTTGTGTTGTTGTTTATTTTGTAAACCTACTACTACTACTACTACTCGTAGTAGTAGTAGTAATAGGTAGGAAGGCTATTGATGCTTTCTAGTTGCATGTTGCAATGATTTTGGTGTGCAACGTCAGTAGATCATCGGAAGTTTGCGTGTATGGCGTGTGCACGGTTTCGCGTACAGTATAACCAACTTCGACAGGATCGATTACTATAAAATTAGTGCGTAACAAAGAGGAAGCTATCGATACAATGCATATGAGCATAATGTAATGCATAATGGTCCTTTGTTTGATCTGGGTGTGCCTTCGTAAAACATTGTAAAGGCGGCTGTCCATTGATACTTGTTTCGTTTTTAAATAAAGGACGCTCTGGATCTAATGACACGAAAGAAATTTTACAGATCTAAATGCATAGTATTTGCATGCATGCATGTATA
>NC_068987.1:9336480-9337204 GCF_001194135.2 Octopus bimaculoides | reverse complement strand
TATGTATGCTTGTATGTATGCATGTTTGTATGTGAGCGCGTGCATGTATATATGTATGTATGTATATATGTATTTATGTATGTATGCATGTGTGAATGTTCGTATGATTATGTGTGTGTACACAAACACATATATACACTGCATACATATATAGACACATATATACATATATATATATATACATATATATATATATTTATATATGTATATACGCAGACACAATCACATGTAGAATATAGATGTATACAGACATACTTCATGCATACATCCACAGGCATATAGATACATAGATGCATATATAAATGTATACGAACAATCCTGCTTTCATACATACGTGCTTACATACTTGTATATAATATGTGTGTGTGTGCATGCGTGTATATATTAAATTTGTGTTTTAGAAGATATGGTAGTAGAAATGAAGGCGGACCCTGACTGCGACACACGGATGTGGCTAAACATAACAGGAAGAGAATGAAGATTGATACATGCAGCTGGTACACGACAGCTGAGTACAGGTATCAATGAAGGAGATCATTTCTCTACTCATACCGCAACTCATGACATTTTATATACGTAATCATCGTCGACGATCGACGGACCACCGAAGCTGGATGTATGCTTGTATGTATGTATGTATGTATGTATGTATGTATATATACATATATACATATATGTACATATATATATACACACACACACACACACACACATATATATATAT
>NC_068987.1:9332578-9335600 GCF_001194135.2 Octopus bimaculoides | reverse complement strand
ACGGCGGGCTTCTTTCAGTTTTTGTCTTTCAAATTCACTCACAAATGTTTGGCCTGTTCGGAGCCTTAGCAGAAGACACTTGGCCAAGGTGTCACTGAACCATGTGATTGGGGCACAAACTTCTTACAATGCATTCACGTATCTATGTATGTTAGTTTTCTGCCTTAATATAGATTTTGTGTTGTTTTTTTTCTTGTATTGGTCTCGTCAACCTGCTCGTTGGAAGGTTCTCTTTTTTTTTTTTTTAGAAAAAAGGGTGAGGAAGACCTGCCTCCTTTTATCTTCCTTTGCGCAACCATTCGCCATTTTAATTTTCAGGTCTATCATAATTTTTGTTGTACTGGGATCGATTTGAATGACTAGACCCTTCAAGGCAGTGCTCCAGCATGGCAGCAGTGCAATGAAATAAGTAAAACAACAAAAAAAAGTAATGTGTGTATGTGTTTGTCTCCCCCTCCCAACACCGTTTGACAACCGGTGTCGGTTTGTTTACGTCCCTGTAACTTTAGTAGTTCAGCAAAAAGAGGCCGATAAAATAAGTACCAGACTTTAAAATTAACACGAGTCAAACAAATTATTTGACTAAAACCCTTTAAGGTGGTGCCCCAACATGACTTTCGTCCTATGTCTGAAGCACGTAAAAGATTAAAAAATAATTAGACAATTTGCATCAAGTTATTTCATTAAGCTACTCCGACATATTCTTTTGGAGCGATAGCAGCTGCATACATATAAACTGGTGTTGATTGTCCAATATGTGTCAATCATATATTTTCATATAGTTTCCAGCGATATGCTCAATAACTTTTACCATGAAAGTAGTTCGTTTTTTTCCCCCGCGACTTTCATGAAAAACAATCTGTTGTTTTAAAGATAGCTGAAAGAAATTGAAAAAAATTATATTCAAACGACAATTTAAAATTGTTTTAAGCTATTATTTTGCAGTCATCTCTGTCATATCTTTTTTATACCTAGAAATATGAGAGATTGGGCGGCGTTGAAGTGGGTGATTTGCTTTCGCTTTTTATCGGCTGCTTTTGGCGAGTTTTGAGTGTCTTCAGATTATCGACTAACATCACAGGAATTTAAATAACAATTGTTGATGTAACAGCCATTTGTCGGAAAACAAAAGACGCTTGTTGTCAATGGTGATAAGCCGTGAAGTGGTTTAATGTATGAGCAAACTTCATTCCAGTAATTCTTTCACCGCTTCATGTTGCCATTCGAAAATTTATCACGGGTTATTCGAGTAAATTTTGATTTAAATGTAAAGAGTAAAGCGGGAACACTTATACCGTCTTAGCTCGAAGATTTGGGAATAGTGTTGGTGATGGTATCATTTCTGGTGATCATAATGGAGAAGTTGTTAGTGTTAGCCATGATCGTAGAAGTGAAATCTCAGAAAGTGAAAAGTATGCTTTGTAATCCGGTCTCAATAACGTTAAGTCGTCGATAAAAGGTTTCCTTTTATGAAGAAGAGAAACAATTGCCACTTAGTGATCTGAATTCAGTTAGGTTTACGAAATTGTAAAGGAAATTCAACTGGAGCGGTCGTCTGCTGCTACACATCTGCTGTTGACGATCCTATCTTGTATGTATGTATGCTCTAAAGTTATTGGGAGCATGGAGTTAGCTCTTAATTACCATTACTTCCATGTCTATTCTGACCCGGAACGGTAAATCTCCCAGAGTCCCATCTATGGGTTGAATAAATTTCCAGAGAGTAGAAGAAACACCCGTTATTTTAACAAAGCCTCGGAGAAGGTAGCAACACTTCGAGAAGAAGGATACTCTAATACAAATCCTGTTGTTAAAGTAGTAACAATCATCTTCCAAGGCTTGTCACTGAAACTGTTGTATTTCCCTCGGATGACTCGCAGAGATAACACAACGAGTTGTACAATTTAATTATTACATTTATTATTCAATTACATACAAAGAACGCACTCACCCAATGTTCGTTATGAATAAGCAAAAGTCATGTCCGCCATATATATCAATGACATTTTACTACGACAGTCACACAAGACAACAACAATGAAACAATGAACTCAGACGAACCACAGTGACACACGGAATGTCAGACGAATTACATATCTAACAGTCCATATAACAGAAACCTACTATGGCGACCGAGAGAATGGCAAAAGCGTTGTACAAGCTTTTGTCATTTAAATCCAATGGCATACGGATGTCTCATTATCTGTGAGACAGTTATCATGCGACAAGATCAAGCAATCATCATGTATATATGTATGTATGTTTGTATGCATGTATTTATGTTTGTATGCATGTATGTATGTATGTATCTATGTATCTATGTATGTACGTATATATGTATGTATGCATATATGTATGTATGTATGTATGTATGTATGTACGTACGTACGTGTGTATGTATGTATGCATGTACGTATATATGTAAGTATGCATGTATGTATGTATCTATTATGCATGTATGTATGTATGTATGTATGTACAGATTTGTATGTTTTATGCATGTATTCTCATGCATATAGTTGCATATCTAGACAAGTTCGTATTCATTTAAATGATAAACTTCTGAAAAGTTTTACAGATTTTTACAGTTCCAGTGATGGATTGGATCTGTAGTTTTATAATTACCTTTCTCTTTTCTGGTTTTGAGAAACCTAATTTCTCAAGACTGGTATTTAGGCAGTGTGTCACCACATAAAAGCATCACCCGGCGCGTACTGCCCCCTCGATCTTTACTAGCTATGCTACTTACCTGAAGCTCTTCCATAGCGTAGAGTGAAGATGTTACAAAGAGAAAGAAGGTTTCAGGTTTGGTTATACTGATTATGTATATTCTAAGGTGTTATCTCTCACATATCAAATAGTGTTAGTTTTATTTCCTCCACGAAGAGCGGTGAGCTGGCAGAATCGTTAGCACGTCGGGCGAAATGCTTAATGGTATTTCGTCTGCCGTTATGTTCTGAGTTCAAATTCCGCCGAGGTCGACTTTGCCTTTCATCCTTTCGAACTCGATTAAAAAAGTACC
>NC_068987.1:9332005-9332568 GCF_001194135.2 Octopus bimaculoides | reverse complement strand
GTCTGCTGCCCTAACTACTGGGCCATTGCGCCTCCACAATATTCTAAACTCCCAGTGAAAATGATATCAGGATTCCTTCATTCTATTCGTATAGCAATCAGAAGAGTGCTTCTTTTGACTACTTTTATTGCAGTTTATCAGAATTAGATGTCAGCTGTTCTCAGAAAGTTGGACATCAAGGATCTCCATTTGGCTCTTCTCTTTGCCATTTTTACACGTTCACCATATGTGCAGGTGTGGCTGTATGATAAGAAGGTTGCTTCTCGACCACATGGTTTCGGGTTCAGTCCCACAGCGTGGGATCTTGGGCAAATATCTTATACTATAGCCTCGAGTCGACGAAAACCTTGTGAGTGGATCTGGTAGACTGAAACTGAAAGAAGCTTGTTGCATATAATTATAAACTACGGTTTAAACAGTAAATTACTTGCCTCTGGATGCCCTCTAACCAAGACGGTACCCGCACAGGTGATTCCCAGGAGTGCCTCCGGATTTAAACATCCCCTGGTTGCTTGGATGCTTCAGACTACCCCTGAAGGATTGAGGCAATCCTATCATTTACC
>NC_068987.1:9328557-9331932 GCF_001194135.2 Octopus bimaculoides | reverse complement strand
TATATATATATATATACATATATGTGTGTGTGTATGTATATATATATATATATATGTATGTATGTATATGTATGTTGGTTTGTTTACGTCCGCGTAACACAGCGGTTCGGCGAAAAGAGAAACCGATAGAATAAGTACCAACTTCCAATAAATAAATAAATAAATAAATACGAATACTTAAACGAAACCCTTCAAAGTGACACCCGCACCAACATGGCCGCAGTCCAATGACAAAAGCAAGCAAAACATAAAATAAATAAACAAACAAATAATCAATGATCTCTCGTGTTCTCGGATATATCTATAATATAGATCTTGTATTCAGAGACCTCTATTACCTTAGCTCTTTGAACAGCTGCTGACTCAAGTCCCAAATATTTACCTACAACTATTTACTCTATACAAAGCAGAATCATTTATCTACTTAAGTGTACTACTAATACATCGTTGGCAGAGCAGACGGTTCATAAAACTGGATTGAAGCAGCTGCTACGCACACAGAAACATTCTAAGCGTTGTCTCACATTTCTGTGTGGTTAAGAAGCTTGCTTTATACCACGATCCATGTAGAATTGGATTCAGTCACACTGCGCGTCACCTAGGGCAAGTATATATGAGCATATTTAGATATGCAACTATATGCATGAGAATACATACATAAAGCAAAACATACAAATCTGCACATATACACACAAACCTGCTCATACAAATCTGCACATACAAATCTTCACGTATACACACACACACACACACACACATAAAAAAATACCCTGTTGATGTTGAAATTTCAACGAAGGAGCCTTGGATCTAATTTAGAAAGTGGCTCCTTTTCTATTGGCAAGAAATCTTGAAATTAAACTGAATAAGGACACATACTCTCTCTCTCTCTCTCTCTCTCTCTCTCTCTCTCTCTCTCTCACACATACACACACACACACACACACACATATATATACATAGACAGAGAGATAGTAAGGTATAGGTATGTAAGGATATGGCACTAACTTTTTAAATAACCATACGAGTTTTAACGCTTTACTTGTTCTATGTATCCTATGTGATACACTTGGGACATAACCCTGGCGCCCACGTATCATTTATAATACAAGAGCGCCAGGGTTATGTATACAATCAGGAGAGTAACTCGGAATGTATGAAAGGAAAGCTTTATATTACTCAAAACGTATGAAACAAGGACCTACGAAACGTCTGGACGGTTGGAATAAACTCACGAAAGTGATTTGGACAGACAAAAGGCTAATTATGCCGAATAAAAGAAACAAATTGGTTAAAAACTAGATTTTATCGCTCTGTAGACAAACTGGAATCGATCTAACGAGTTTCTGATCCTAATAGATTTACAACAGAGAAAGAACACCCTTCCTTTCTCCGTCGAGAGAATTTTGTGATTTATAGCTGTTTATAGCACTTAAAAACTAGAGTCGGTTAAGGTAGTCTGTGTAATTCGAGATCAGAAGAGAGATACTAGGAGTTAGCAATTCATGAATATTCAGCTTCCAATGAAACAGAACATTCGTTTTTCAGTATCGAATACTCTCTTTTCATTTTTTTCTTTACACTCAAGTGTCTACATACATACATACATACATACATTCATACATACCAGATTCTATATCCGGATTACAAATTTACATTTATAGCAAAAATAACTGGAGCATTTGGTTTTGTAAGGAAATACCTGAATGTCAGTTTGGGTAAGCTTGGATTTTCAGAAAAAGAAATCACTTAGCTGGTTCACACATTACATATTTACTCTGTAAGTGGAACAATAAGACTATGCAAGCTTTTTCTCAGCTTTAAAATGTAAGATTGTTTTCATTATCCACAAACCAACGATGGCGTTTTGTATAATTGTTAGAAACAAGTTCCTTCTTCGGAGGAAGAATTTCAATGATTAAAATCAGAAGAGACATACATACATACATACATACATACATACATACATACATACATGCATGCATGCATACATACATACATACATACATACATACATACATACTTTTATACATACATACATACATACACATACATACATGCTTACATACATACATACACACACATACATACATACACACATGCATACATATATACATACTTACATACATACATGCATACATACATACATACACACATACATACATACATACATACATACATACATACATACATACAAGAGGATATCTATGGACAACTGGTTTGAAACCTCCAGCTTCTATATCCAGACTATGAATTCATATTCATACC
The DNA here is from genome assembly GCF_001194135.2 of Octopus bimaculoides. Classification (NCBI taxonomy): domain Eukaryota; kingdom Metazoa; phylum Mollusca; class Cephalopoda; order Octopoda; family Octopodidae; genus Octopus; species Octopus bimaculoides. The sequence goes on along the minus strand of NC_068987.1, from coordinate 9,329,667 downwards.
AATGACAATTGGAGCACTGAGTTTTGTTAGTAAATGCCTAAAGGAGAATCTGGATAAACTGGGATTTTCAAAAAGAGAAATCGACCGGCTAATTCGTACATTACAAGTGCAATCTGTTAGTGGAACAGTAAAAATATGCAAGACTTTTCTCAAGTCCCAAATGTGAATTTGTCTGTGTGAACTACATCCCTAAAACGGGGCCTTGTATCTTTGTTGGAAACCGGATCCCTCTTCAGTGGAAGTTTTATAATAATTAAAAAATAGAAGAGAAATACATGCATAGATATTATCATGATATCTGGGACTGCAAAAATCTGCAATACCTTGCAAAGATTTCAAATAGCAGTGAAAGCAAAATACTTTATTTCACAACCTTGCTATCAAGTCGGTGGTCGGTGAAAATTTACTCTGAAATCAAAAAGAGAAAGAGAAGAGCATACATACATACATACATACACACATACATACATACATACATACATACATACATACATACATGCATGCATGCATGCATCGCTGGTCACAATGCGCTTCACATTGTTTTAGCTTTCGAATGAGGCCATCTCGCTGGTTAGGCGAGCAGACCAACATTGCCCCTGATCAGAAGGCTAGTCCGTCGCTGGGTAACCCACTTACAGCAGAGTGGACTGGAGTAACGAGAAATGAAGTGCTTTGCTGAAGAACACAACGTGGCGCCCGGTCTGGAATCGAACCCGTGATCTAGCGATCGTGAGTGCAATACCCTAAACACCAGGCCACGTGCTTTCAAGCCCGGGCGGGTGCGCGCACACACACACACACACACACTTACACGCACACACACACGCACACACATGCACACACGCACACATAAACACACACACACACATATACCTCTACGTGCGTATGCTCGTATCTACCTGATTATATATATATGCACAGATACTGTGCTTCAAAACATATCTCTCCCCAATCTTTGTGTTTTGTTCCTTTTCATAAATATTTTCCTTTCAGAAGTGTTGTTATCTCTTTTTCTCTCTCCCCCCTCTCTCTCTCTCTTTCGCTCTCTCTCTCTCTTTCGCTCTCTCTCTCTCTTTCTCTCTCTCTCTCTCTTTCGCTCTCTCTCTCTCT
>NC_068987.1:9326913-9327843 GCF_001194135.2 Octopus bimaculoides | reverse complement strand
CTCTCTCTCTCTCTCTCTCTCTCTCTCTCTCTCTCTCTCACTCTTTCGTTCTATCCATTCCCCTCACATTCACACAAGCATACGCACATATACACACTGACAAACGAACGCACAAACAAGCATTTCACGCATACGCACAAATGCACATACTAAAAAAAAACACACCGATAAATACACAGGGCCACCACTACTAATAAGCACAACCCATCGAAAAAGAACGGCGACGACGACTACAACAACAACAGCGCGAGAAACAACTCGGAATACAACGTGGAGGAAAGGAATAGTGAAAACGATTTGCTGAGTAAAGTAAAAGAGAGAAAAGAAAAATGGAAGGTGTGTCTTTTATACAAACATTGGTTCGTTGTTGTGCCTATCCCTTCTTTACATATTTTCACAAAAGAACACACAAACAAGCACACACACACACACACACACATACACACACACATACATACATATAGTCACACACTTCCACTACCACAACCATCGCCACCATCGACATCATCCACAACGTTTACAATTAAGGGGAAAAAGAAGCAAAATACGAAAAAAGAAAAAAAAAAAAAAAAAAAAAAAAAAAAAAAATATGTAGGTGTTTCTGAAAGAAAGGAAAAACAACCGCCCACCCCACATGCATTTAAAACAACAATGAACCAACAATTACAAAAAAAAACATCTAGATAACTAACAAATGTAAAACCAAAACAACAAACACGAACTATTACTAGTCACATGACATTCAGGTGTGTATGTATGCACACATACATGCACGCACGCACACACACACACACACACACACACATACACACACACACACACACACACACACACACAAATACAAACACATACATACACATACCTCCTGAATGTTTTTTTCCTACTAAAATGCAGTAGAATTCCAAGAAAGACTAGCTCGAGTTTTACTCG
>NC_068987.1:9322814-9326484 GCF_001194135.2 Octopus bimaculoides | reverse complement strand
CAGCACATACCCAAGGCGCACAGAGCTGCGCTCGGTAGTGAAGTGAAAGCACGTTATAAAAATAAAACTACTGAATAATAATAATAATAATAATAATAATAATAATAATAATAATAATAATAATAATAATAATAATAATCCTTTTTGCTATAGGCATTAAGGCCTGAAATTTTGGGGAGGGAACTAACCGATTCCATCGACCCCTGTGTTTCACTGGTGCTTAATTTATCGACCCCGAAATGACGAAAAGCAAAGTCGACTCCGGCGGTTATAGAACTCAAAACGAAATGCCGGATGAAATGCTGCTAAGCATTTTGCCCGGCGTGCTAACAATTCTGCCTGTTCGCCACCTTATTAATAGTAATAAACCTTTCTACCGGAAGCACTCACTCTCATATCTGGTTCACCGGCGTATTTTTCTCATCTTGACGTTCTTCTCTTGCTACAACGTTTTGTACTTCTTAATGGTGTGAAATCTTGTGTGCCTCGATAACCCGCGAGAGGTATGCCACATGTAAGTATACACCAGTACGTTTATATATGAGTGGGTGTTTAAATGTTTCTACGTATATATGCTATTAACGAGTGGAGGTGCAATGGCCCAGTGGTTAGGGCGGCGGACTCGCGGTCATAGGATCGCGGTTTCGATTCTCAGACCGGGCGTTGTGAGTGTTTATTGAGCGAAAACACCTAAAGCCCCACGAGGCTCCGGCAGGGGATGGTGGCGAACCCTGCTGTACTCTTCCACCACAACTTTCTCTCACTCTTTCTTCCTGTTTCTGTTGTGCCTGTAATTCAAAGGGTCAGCCTTGTCAAACTGTGCCACGCTGAATATCCCCCGAGAACTACGTGAAGGGTACACGTGTCTGTGGAGTGCTCAGCCACTTGCACGTTAATTTCACGAGCAAGCTGTTCCGTTGAAGTGGAACCCTCAACGTCGTAAGCGACGGAGTGCCAACAACAACATGGATATTAACGGTAAATCTGTATTTCTAGCTTCGTTTCTCGCACGCTATGAATACCCTAAATTTAATTTACTAGCCTCTCGCTATCGATGAAAGAGAATTTAAAAAGATATTTCTACAGAATGACAAAGGAAAAGCGCAGCTCATTTATATTAAGCTTGAATGCTATTGAAGAGCTGATGTAGCAGAACAAGTAAAACTGCTGAGCGATAGATTTTAAGCTTGAATCTGATTGAGAGGAAGGTGCTACGCCTATGACTTTCGTAGACATTCCGAGAGAGATTAGTGCAGTTAAATGTGTGATTGTGAAGTGCCTGAGGGAATGCAACATAGAACAATTCGGCTGCGCCAAGGAGCTACCACTGTAGACTTACTAAACCCTTCGCTTCCTAAGGAGCATAAGGCCGTCGACGACTTTTCTCCCCCGTTCTTGACTCTAGGCTGTCTTTTCTTATTTCTTTATTGCCCACAAGGGGCTAAACATAGAGGGGACAAACAAGGACAGACAAAGGGATTAAGTCGATTACATCGACCCCAGTGCGTAACTGGTACTTAATTTATCGACCCCGAAAGGATGAAAGGCAAAGTCGACCTCGGCGGAATTTGAACTCAGAACGTAACGGCAGACGAAATACCGCTAGGCTAACGTTTCTGCCAGCTCACCGCCTTTAGGCTGTCCGTCCTGTCTCATCTCCCGCCTACCTGCACTGTCCGTGTGTTTTCACTGTTAACGAACAGATTAATGTGACTCCATCGGCGGATATTTTTAGCGGTCATCGAGTCAATGTAGATTTCACGGGTTGAGAAGGTCTAGATTGCAGATGGATAACGCATATGTACGGAGGGTTAGGAAGGAGTGAAGATTGGTTTCATCTGTACGGGTGGAAGTGCATAGCTTAATGATTAGGGTGTTGGACTCATTATCGTAAAATTGGGGTTTCGATTCCAGGACAGGGCGATACGTTTTCTTGAGCAAAACACTTCATTTCACGTTGTTCCAGCCCGTTCAATTGGCAAAACTGAGTAATCCTGCGACGGACCGGCATCCCGTCCAGGGAGGCGATATACACGCCAGAGAAACCGAGAAATCGTCTCTGTGCTCCTAAATGGAGTAATATAGACTAGCCATTCATCTGCATGGGCGTTGTTGGAGCTTAATTCATGTCTGCTTATATCGAGATGAATATCTTATGCTATGGATTGCGGAAAGGAAATTGGGAAGGTCTCCTCTAAGAAGATGCCAACAATCAAAATAGTCCATCAATAGTTCCTCGAACATGGTAAGCATTGAAAGAATGTGTTTATATTTTTGCCCATCCTTGTTCAGGTTTGAACACGACTGATTTCTTTTAGAGACAGTGTTTATGTGTGCGTGCGAGCGTGTGTAAGAAGAACGCCCAGAACGTATACTGCGCAGTAGTCTATCTAACGATCATCTCCTGCGCATGTGTGTGTGTGTGTGTGTGTGTGTGTGTGTGTGTGTGTGAGAGAGAGAGAGAGAGAGAGAGAGAGAGAGAGAGAGAGAGAGAGTGAATGAAAGAGTGGGAGAGTTTGTATAGATGGAAATATGACGCTGAAACCTTTACATGTCGACAACCTTAGTCAAACCAGAAACAGTGGAACTATGTCAGTGACCTGGTTGCAGTTAGTGCGACGAAAATTTTGACACCAAATAATGAGTGTTAAAGTGACGTGTCAGTAATGTTGGGATTAAGATAATTGCAAGTGTCAAAGGTAATTGAGAACATCGAAAACACCAAAGACAATAACCTCAATGTGAAATAGCCTTGATATCGTCGATGCAGGATGAGAAACAGTTGCGGATAGAGAAGTTTGGAGAATGATAAAAAGAATAGATAAATTTAGTGGAATGAGAAAAGGAGATCTGAATTAGAATCGTCGGAAGCGTTGTTTTTATTTTTTTTTATTTTTATAAAGGTGAGTAGTTGAGAGCAGAAGATTTATACATATTCCCAGAAGCCACTTATCAGAACATAATCAAAATATATCCTGTAGCCAGATGGAAAAATAAGCAATAGATAAAGAGTGAAAGATTTGTCTTATAGACAAACCGGATTTGTGGTTTATTTTGTAACTTCTAGCAGACAGGTGGTATCCTGATTGGACCTAAGGACCGTAAATGTTCACATGGAGGAAGCATAATTGTCCATGGATTAAGCAAAATTCTGATTAGTTTTCATTTTATTGTTTCTTTTGTCTCATTGTGGGAGAGGAGATGATAATTCACGAGTTATCGATAACCATTACTTTGATATCTTTAAGTAGCTCAGCTGGAAGTTAAACCGCGAGTTAGTCTCACGAAGTGGTATACGAGGACAGGCTGAAAAGTTTATAGGATGACTAGGAAGGAGTTATCATACAGTAATCAAACTTGGCATGCATTAAATTCAACCTTTACTGATGCTAACTGCATGTTTTCTTTTCAGATAAGCCCACATTGGATACAGAATTGAGGACTTGGGGAGGGGGCAGTCGATTAGGTCGACACCCCAGTACGCAACTGGTACTTAATTTATCGACCCCAAAAGGATGAAAGGCAAAGTCGACCAACATTGCACCGGAGCTCGTTGCACCCAAGAAGATTCGAGCAACATGAAACGAAGTGGCTTGTTTAAGGATACAAATTGCAGCCCCGTCCAGGAATTGAAATCACCACCCTATGGACATGAACTTGAACATCATAT
>NC_068987.1:9320047-9321179 GCF_001194135.2 Octopus bimaculoides | reverse complement strand
ACATTTATGCGCATATTTTACATTACAAATGTTTGAAATGTATGAAATTTCAACGGTTAAGAATTTCCGAACCAATCATAACCTTCCCATTTTTATTGCTATTCTTATTCATTTACTTGTCATTTTTGATTTCGTAGCTTTTATCAGAAAAGGAAGGGTGGAGTGCATGACCGTAATCTTTTATGTAGGACATTTATAATTAATGAAAGGAAAGAAAAGAAGGAAGGAAGAAACTTAGTCAAGTGGATTATCCCCAGAGAGGAAATCTAGGACGAAAACTTACAAAGGTGTTGACTGATTAAAGACGTCCAAACGCCCGAGTAGTGGTGTTAAACTGACCAATGTCCAGCTTTAAAATATTTTAACGAGAAATTTAGAACTGTCACGAAATATTCCAATGACCCGAGATATAAATTTGCATTCATATCTTGGGTGGAGTTTCTGTGAATTTGTGGTTAGATCTCCATACATTCTTTTTTGATGAACCGATAATGGTTTTTCCGGATTTTAAGAAGTTATAGTGGATAAATTCAGCAGTACACCCCTAAACTGTCACCATAACCTTCTTTTTGCAGAGCTCGTGTTTAGGGAAGGTTTTCAGTGCTCCATTTTTGTCCAACAACTGCGAAGAACGTGTTTTTTATTATTGTACAGATTCCACTTTTCATCGCAAGTTATAATACGGTCGAGAAATGGATGGGTCTGGTTACGGAGAAGAAGCGACGAGCAAATTTCGTATCTGCGCATTTTCTGATTTTCATTCAAATCGTGTGTTACCCATTTGTCGAGCTTTTTTGATTTTCCGATCGCATGCAAATGGTTGTAGGCGGTTCTTTTGCCAGTTCTCGAGTGGTTTAACGTGGATCTTTCTCAATGACGGTCTTTCATTGACCGTCATCGATGACAGATGGGCGTCCGCTACACTCAATCTTCAAGGCTCAGGTCTCCACTGTGAAATCATTTGAACCATTTTCGAGCTGACCACCCACTGGTCATTTCCTCACCAAACGTTTCGTTGAAATCTTGAGCAGTTTCAGCTGCTTTACGTTCTTTTTTGAAGTTGAATAGCAAAATTGCTCGAATATCGCGCTTTGACAGTTCCATTTCAAATGATTGTACCAACGATTTCTTT
>NC_068987.1:9317486-9319459 GCF_001194135.2 Octopus bimaculoides | reverse complement strand
TTCGGTCATGAATGATCATGGGATTGCACCAAGAAAGTTACCCTCCCAGGCATACCAGCCTCCCCTCTCCACGCAACCAGTGTTATCCAAGGGAAAGGCGAAAGGCCCCGATACAGCTTGGCACCTGTGACGTCGCAACTCATTTCTACAGCTGACTGAACTGGAGCAACGTGAAATAAAGTGTCTTGCTCAAGAACACAACACGCAGCCCGGTCCGGGATTCGAACTCACAACCTCACGATCGTAAGCTCGACGCTCTAACCACTGAGCCATGCACTTTCACTGTATATGGATATATATGTATATACACACACGACAGGCTTCTTTCAGTTTCCGTCTACCAAATCCACTTACAAAGATTTGGTCGGCTCGGGGCTATGGTAGAAGACACTTGTCCAAGGTGCCACGCAATGGGACTGAACCTGGAACCGTGCTGTTGGGAAGCAAGCTTCTTACTACAAAGCTACACAACTGCTATGTTTGAACTTGGTAGGAGTTTCTTGATAGCGTTCCAATAATATTCTTTGTGTTGAAAAGCGTGAATGTACTTTAGCAACGGAAATATTTTCTCTGTTCACCTCAAGGCAATATTTTGCAAGGTAAACATTGGATAATGTTTTCGTAGCAACAACATGTTACAAAGGGAGATAACACTATAATGACATTTTAGACAGCTATTGATCATAGGCGCTCAGCAGCTGTGATCTTCCACAAAAATGTAACAAAATCGACATTTTTGGTCGATTCTTGATAGAGTCAGACTTCGCTGACTTTCTTGTTCATTAGGTTGACAAAAGATAACCTTCGAAATGTAACGTGATTATAAACGGTCGCGAATCCAAGAGCAGGTGCATTTCCTTCAATATGAATCTCATTCTAATATATCTAGCTTTTAGAACCGTTAGCATGCCGCATAAGATGCTTAGCGGCATTTCGTCCGACTCTATGTTCTGAGTTCAAACTCCGCCACGGTCGATAAACTAAGTACCGACTTTGCTTTTCATCCTTTCGAGATCAATAAACTAAGTCGATGTAATTAACTTAACCCTCCCCCGAAATTGTTAGGCTTGTGCTAAAATTTAGAACCACTGTTAATCTCATTCTCAAAGGCAGCGAGTTAGTGGGAACGTTCGTATGCCAGGAAAAAAAATCCTTAGCAGCATTTGGTTCGGTACTGAGTTCAAATATCAACGGGGTCGTCATTGCTTATCCATTTGAAGTCGATAAAATAAGTACCAGTTGAACACTGGGGTCGATGTAATCAATTTATTGTCGCCTCCAAAATTGCTGACCTTGCAACAAACCTTGAAACCAATATGAGCTCATCAAGGTTACGGGCAAACTTTCATTGCATAAGCTTTTTCCTTTCCTTTCCGTTTTTCTATTTTTTCTTTCTTTCTTTCTTTCTCTTTTTTTTTGTTCTGTATGACATGTAGGAGCACTCCGTCGGTAACGACGATGAGGGTCCCAGCTGATACGATCAACGGAACAGCCTGCTCATTAAATTAACGTGCAAGTGACTGAGCAATCCACAGACACGAGTACCTCTAACGTAGTTCTCAGGGAGACTCAGCGTGACACATAGCGTGACAATGCCGGCCCTTTGAAATACAGGTACTACTAATTTTTGCCAGCTGAGTGGACTGGAGCAACGTGAAATAAAGTGTCTTGCTCAAGGACACAACGCGTCGCTGGGAATCGAACTCACGATCTTACAATTGTGAGCCGAATTCCCTAACCACTAAGCCACGCGCCTTCACTTCTGTATGACATACGAATCTTTAGAAGGAGTTTACGAGGAACACTAATCGAGAAATCCCGGGATCGCATCCAACGTCATTGGGAAGTTAATATATCTGCAGTTGTTTACTACCGATCCTTCGCTCCTGGTTGATATACAGGGTGAGGCAGAGGCAACGCCCTTTTTGTATTTAATAATAGTATATAAATGCTTATTAAGCATTTTTTTTATT
>NC_068987.1:9316602-9317321 GCF_001194135.2 Octopus bimaculoides | reverse complement strand
GTGTGTGTGTGTGTGTGTGTGTGTGTGTGTGTGTGTGTGTGCGTATGTGTATATATATATATATATATCTCCCAAGGTTTAATTGTATATATATATATATATATATCAACAAAATCGAACACAAATGCACAAGGTGTGTGTGTTGTCAGTTCGTTTTTAGGCGTAAGAGAATATATTCTCAATGAGTCCGGTGTTAAAACACCTGAATTTAAACGAGACACCTCACATAAGGTCCCTTCTCGAAGCGACAGATATCGATGTTTCGTCCCCTCTGCCTCTACCTCTCTCTCCTATCTCCCTACGTGACCGGTGTTCAGCCAAGCCTGACCTTTCTTTCTTAGTTCGACTATCCGTGCAACATCTATATTCCTCTATGTGCCTGTGAAATCATATATCCCTGCCGTAAGGCTTTACTTCCACACGCGCCAGCTTAATTTAATTCGTCCTCAGTCGAAAGACACCTGTTGTTAATGTCCTGTTATTTGCATTTGCATTTGTGTACCATTTCTCAGTTTTTTTTTCAGTCCTTGTTTTCGTATACATTCGCATGTACGTATGTATATATGTATATATGTATGTATGATATACATGTATGCATGTACGTATGTATATATGTATGTATGATATATATATGTATGCATGTATAAATGTATGTAATTATGTATGATATATATGTATGCATGTACGTATGCATATATGTATGTATGTATGAATGTATG
>NC_068987.1:9313247-9316260 GCF_001194135.2 Octopus bimaculoides | reverse complement strand
TGTGTGTGTGTGTGTGTGTGTGTGTGTGTGTGTGTGTGTGTGTGTGTGTGTGTGTGTGTGTGTGTGTGTGTCCGTCTGTTTCATGATCAGATGATTTATGATAAGGTACCTCTGTTCAGCTAGAGTGACAACTTCATGTTGTCAAACAGGAAGTTTAAACGTTTTACACACACACACACACACACATAGACACACATGCACACACATTCCTGCGCATATATAGATTCTCTCTCTCCCTCTCACAAACACACACACAACAAAAAACAACGTGACACCCGAGTGCCTCTTTTTATTATCTTCGCACACTTCTTTCTTTCTTTCTTTCTTCCTTTCTTTCTTCCTTTCTTTCTTTCTTCCTTTCTTTCTTTCTTTCTTTCTTTCTTCCTTTCTTTCTTCCTTTCTTTCTTTCTTCCTTTCTTTCTTTCTTTCTTTCTTTCTTTCTTTCTTTATTTATCATTGGCTTTTTGTCCCAATTGCGTATTTCTTTTTCATTTATATGTTACCATGAATTTTAATTTTCAATTTCAGGGCAATCTATCTATCTATCTACCTACCTACCTACCTACCTACCTACCTATCTATCTATCTCTCTATCTATCTATCTATCTATCTATCTATCTATCTATCTATCATGTAATTACGTATCAATCTATCTAGTTATCAACCTATTTGTCTATCGATTTAATTATCTGTGCCTACCGATTTATCTTCCTACCTACCTACCTACCTACCTATCTCTCTTCCTACTTGTTCATTTTTCCACTGCACACAAACATACCTTCTCTTTACCGCCACAAGAAAGCATAAATCACCCACGCTTCATACCTCGAATTCCAGATTTGTACGTATACTTGTATGTATGCGTGTATGTTTAATTTTATTTCAAAATTTCTTGCCGATAGAGAAGGATCTGGTTTCTAACCTAGATCCAACAAGGTATGTATGTATGTATGTATGTATGTATGTATGTATGTATGTAGTTCTGTTTAATGTATGTATTCTCATGCATATAGTTACATATCTAGACATGTATGTGAAACAGCAGCATAGTCGAGATGTGTTTTCTTCTCTTACTCTTGTTTTTTGCAAGCATCTTCAAAAAGACTTTCTAAAATGAAATTCCTTTATGCAGCTGAGGAGTACATTTTCATTGTATTTTCTGTAGTGTTCTCACTACATGAATAAATGGAGCTTGTACGAAACGTACGTACTGCTATAACCTATTGAATTTTTGTTGCTTAACTTCAAATTTTATTCACCAAATCTCTTGATTTTGTTTTTGGTTTTTATCCTACCAAATTCTGGGGCCTCAAACATTTTAAGTACCACATTTAATCTTTTGATTAAATCTGTATTATTATCTAGACATGTATGTATGATGGATGTGTGTATGTATGTATGTATGTATGTATGTATGTATGTATGTTTCTTTATGGTGACCTCTACTGAAAGTCCTATGGTAATGGAAAAGTGACAACGTGTGTAGACGTAACCAGTTGAGAGCGAACAGTAAGGTACAACATTCGTCCGTCACCTGTGCTTCAAACCATGCAGATCTGCAGCGGGATTGAACTGTCAGCTGAGAGGTCAAGAACAGAAAGTTAGAAATACCATTGACAACGAGGAAGCACATGGTGACGGCAATCATCTGTGAACATGGAAGCGGACTATCAACATTCTTGAATGAAACGTTTGAAAAACTATGTAACTAACAGCATGAAACCATAAGTAGCACTGTTTATTAACACAAATATGCACACACTCATATACACACGTACACACACGCATACACATGACACAGACTCACTCACACACACATGTACAAACATACACACACGCACATATCTATTACACATTTGATGGACGATAATGATTACGCAAAATGTTAATTATACCATCTCACCCGTCTGCTACGGATATGCCGATGTGTAGAAACAATTGTAGTGATTTGAAATAAAGGATGTCTTTCAATCCATTTCTCTTATTCATATCTATACACACATACATTATACATGCATACAAAGAAAGAGTTGCTAGTGACCTCGAAGTTTCCACTTGTCCACTTTTGTCAGATTGTACTGACGAAGGCAAGTTAGCCGAAACGTCGCACTTACTGTCAACTTTTATTTAGCAAACGTTAATAAAATATATACTCTACGAAAAACTATTCCTTAGTTATCGTTCTGTTCAATATTGAAAGGTTTTTATTTATAACTTGATAAAAAAAATAAACATTGGCTTGCTCTTTCTTTAATCTACCTACTTTTCCGCGTTTATCTCCCTTTGATTCTCTCTATTTCTCGTTCTCCCTTTAATTCTTCTATCTCTCGGCCCTCTACCTCTCTCCTTTCCTTCCACGTGACCGGTGTTTGGCCAAGCGTGATCTTTCTTTCTTGGCGTGACTCTCGGCTGCGAAGCATCTCTTATATTCCTGTCTCATGACTTTCATCTCTTATGCTCATCTATGTTCCTGCCTCAAGGCTTTCACTCCACACACGCCAGCTGAATTTGATTCGTTTATATTAGTCGAGAGACACCTGTTGTTATTTTCTTGTTGCTTGTATTTGTAATTGTGTAATATTGTCTCCCTTTTTGCCGTTTTGTTTTGTCTTTGTTGTCGTACACATTCGCTTGCTTTCTCTTAAAATATTTAATGCTCATAGCTTAGATTTTTGGAACAATCAGATTTGAACGGCCTCAAGTGTAACCGGCCGAAACAGTAAGGATAATCTGGAAACTCGACTGAGGAGAGATGGCCACGAATGACTCATCCTTGATTTTTCCTGTCCATTTTTTTGTTGTTTTTCCTGCCCGTCTTTGTATCATCTATTTGTCCGGATGTTCTATTGTCATCTGTTGCGTTCTTCCATTTTGGGGATTTATACGTGTGTGTGTGTGTGTGTGTGTACGTGTGTATTTATATTTATATATATATATATGTGTGTGTGTGCGTGTGTGTGTATGTGTGTGTATTTATATATATATATATATATATATATATATATATATATAT
>NC_068987.1:9311854-9312569 GCF_001194135.2 Octopus bimaculoides | reverse complement strand
AAAGTGCTTAGGGCTTCTATGGGGAATAATATAGCCCCGACTGTCGGTCCCTTTTACCGAACAGCGCAGTTGCATACACATACACACTCGCACACACACACACACACACACACACACACACACACACACACTCCCACGCACACTCAATCATATGCACAACGGGCTTCAACACAGTTTCCATCAACCAAATTCAATCCCAAGACATTGGTTTTCCTGGGGCTATAATAGAAGACACATGCCCAAGGTACAGCACAGTAGTTACTGATTCCGAAAACATGTGGCTGCCAAGCGATCTTGTTAACCATAGAGCTATACCTGTCATTTGTTCTTGTAATGTCTCCCTCATCTATGTCCCTACTACTACCACCAGGCGGTGAGCTGGCAGAATAGTTAGCACACCGGGCAAAATGCGTCCTTACGTTCTGAGTTCAAATTCCGCCGAGGTCGACTTTGCTTTTCATCCTTTCGGGGTTGATAAATTAAGTATTAGTGAAACACTGGCTCGATATAATCGACTGGTCCCCTCCCTCAAAATTTCAGGCTTTGTGCCCTAAATAGACAGAATTATTATTATTATTATTTCTAAGGTGGTGAACTGATAGCACGCCGGGAAATATTTCGCGGCATTTTGTCTACGTTCTGAGTTCAAATTCAACCGAGGTCGACTTTGCTTTTCATCTTTTCAGGGCTGATAAAATAAAGTACCAGTGAAACA
>NC_068987.1:9310566-9311503 GCF_001194135.2 Octopus bimaculoides | reverse complement strand
AGCGGTGGTGGTAACGTTTATGATAGTGGCGGTGTTGGCGACTGTGTAGTAGTAGTGGTGGTGGTGGCGGCGGTGGTGGTGGTTGTGGTGGTGGTGCCAGCGGTGTTGGTATTGGTGGTGGTGTTGGTGGTGGTTGTGGTGGGAAGGTGCCTTTGTGCTGGTAGCGATGGTGGTAGTTGCAGTGGTGAATGTGGTTGCAGTGGTGGGAATTGCGCTGGTGGTGGTGGTGGTAGTGGTGATTGTGGTGTGATAGTGTTTCTGGCAGTGGTTTCTTCTTGTGATGTCTCGTCAGGAAACTCAATGACGATGTTAGCAGTGTTGGCGACGCGCGAGAATAAGCAAAAAAAATAAATAAATAAAAATAAATTTTTTAAAAATCCATAACATTCGACCAAAGTTAGATCAACGTGACATAAAAAAAAAATGAATGAATAAATAAAAACCTGACATAACTAATGTTAACTAAATGAATAATCCTTGGTACAGCACTAACCGAGCTACAACTGCTGCTGCTGGAGTAGCTACTACTACTACTACTACTACTACTACTACCACCGGCGAGGCGTTGTTGCCGTTTAAATACACCAACACATACGTATGAATGGGAAAATATGCAATGTATTATGTTTGTATGGTTGTCTGTATGTAAATATTTATATAAGCTCTCTCAACTATGGTCGCCTAACCAGTGTCAGTTTAACAGCGGAACTCGATGCAGTTCCTGCGGTGCCTCACCGAGAAGATTGCATCAACAAAAAAATGATGAAACAGTTCAGAGCTATTTGGGAGAGACTGAAAGAATTACGACTCTACTCTTTGGAGCGAAGAGAGAGATGCAGGGATGTATATACATACATGCACACACACACACACACACATGTATTTATATGTATGTATGTATATATATATATATATATATATATATATATATATATAT
>NC_068987.1:9306825-9308885 GCF_001194135.2 Octopus bimaculoides | reverse complement strand
TAATCATAAATATACAGGGATTAGCATTGAGTTGCTTCTCCAACATACTGAAAGGTTTTTTCATACTGAACTACTTGGCAAAAGTGTTAATTATTAATTCTATTATTAATTGACGATTCCCTGCCCTTATTCTTGTATATATACATATATATATATACACACACACACACACACACACACACACACACACACACACATATATATATATATATATATATACATATATATATATAAATGTATGTATGTATTTATATATGTGTGTGTATGTATATATGTATGTATATGCGGTTCGGCAAAAGAGACCGATAGAATAAGTACTAGGCTTCCAAAGAATAAATCCTGGGGTCGATTTGCTCGACTGAAGTCGGTGCTCCAGCATGGCCCCAGTCAAATGACTGAAACAAGTAAAAGAAAAGAGTATATGTGTATGTGTGTGTGTATGTGTGCGTGTATGTATATAAGTATGTTTGTATGTATGTATGTATATATGTATGTAGGTATGTATGTATGTATGTATGCATGTATGTACCTGTGATCTTCGGAGCTTTGAGGGACAATTCCAAAAGGTTCTCTTAAACACTGCAGCTAGATACTAGGAAGCTTCAAGGCATCAGAACTACACCAAATTGTTCTCATGGATACTGTCCACATCCTAAGAAAAGCTTCGTCAGATTGAAAAAATCCGATTCTTAAAACTCTTTCAAAACTGAAATATTACAAATTTCACTGAATCTTAATCCTCCGATTCTGGTTTCCTTCCCATACAATACATCATTGCTAATCATAAATAAAGAACGTAGTAAAACGTCCAACTTGCTGTTATACTTGCGGTCTCCAGGTGAGACTTGGAACGGCTCGTATAAGACAAAGCAACACAATAACATAAATATTAAGATTTTCTTTTTAGTTTCCGCAGGGAGCATCAAATATTGGTAATAGCAACAACAACAACGATAATAGTATAGAGAAGAAGAAGAAGAAGAAGAGAAGAAGAAGAAGAAGAAGAAGAAGAAGAAGAAGAAGAAGAAGAAGAAGAAGAAGAAGAAGAAGAAGAAGAAGAAGAAGAAGAAAATAATAATAATAATAATAATAATAATAATAATAATAATAATAAGAAGAAGAAGAAGAAGAAGAAGAAGAAGAAGAAGAAGAAGAAGAAGAAGAATGAGAAGGAGGAAAAGAGGAGGAAATTTAGAAGGGAAGGAAACAAGAATATGGAAGGGGCAGAAAAAATGAAATTGAAGAAGAGAGCAGTGGAGGAGAAAAAGAGAAAGAAAAATAGTAGTAGTAGTAGTAGTAGTAGTAGTAGTAGTAGTAGTAGTAGTAGCAGCAGCAGCAGCAGTAAAAGGAAGGTATCCAGAGTGCAACAAATTTCATTTCATATCATTTTCGTTATTATTTGTATTCATATTGTATTGTTTCGTATTCAATTTTGAAAACTACTTATCAGGAACGTTGAATAAAATCTCATTTCCTGTTTTTTTTTTTTCGAAAATTTTTTTATTAAATTTGTTATCTTTTTATCTCTTTGTTTTTATTATTATTATTATTATTATTGTTGTTTTCATTTCTGCTAGATATTCCACAACGGTAGCTTTGAATTGACGAAGGCAAGAAGAAACAACAACAACAACGACAGCAAAAGGAAATAAAATGATGAAAAAAAGAAAGAAGAAAAAAATTAGTAGTTGAGTAAAATTTCTTGTATTCGAAACCTAAATTGGTCCTGGAAGATATTAGGAATAAAGAAAATGAAGAAAATAGATGGTGATGGTGATGATGATGGTGGTGATGATGATGATGATGATGATGATGATGATGATGAGAATAAGAATAAGAATAAGAATAAGAAGTAGTAGTAGTAGTAGTAGTAGTAGAAGAAGAAGAAGTCGTAGTAGTAGTCGTAGTCGTAGTAGTAGTAGTAGTAGTAGTAGTAGTAGTAGTGGTAGCAGTAGTCGTAGTCGTAGTAGTAGTAGTAGTAGTAGTAGTAGTAGTAGTAGTAGTAGTAGTGGTGGTGGTAGTAGTAGTAGTAGTAGTAGTAGTAGTAGTAGTGGTAGTAG
>NC_068987.1:9302577-9305543 GCF_001194135.2 Octopus bimaculoides | reverse complement strand
GAAATACGTAAAAAAAATATGGAGATTACTATGATTGTAAAAAAAAAAAAAATTCTGTAAAAAGTGAAAATTGAAGAATTGGTGGGAGGGAGAAATAAAAATTTTAAAATGCGTCTTTTTTGGTTTTTTTTTTTGCAGAATTAGAATCTCCGTACACGAAAATGAGGGATTCTGTAAAAATTAAATTTATAAATAAATACCGAAAGCGGGTGCGGTCCACATTCTCTACGTCCGCCCAGCTTCTATATACCAATTCACTCACAAGGAATTGGTTAACCCGGAGCTATAGTAGAAGGCACTTGCGCATGGTACTGTGCAGTGGAACTGAACTTAAAACCACGTTGTTGCAAAACTAGCTTTGTAACCCTACAGTCATGCCTGCACTTAGCGTATTTAATTTGTGAACTTAATTTGAAAACTGAATGTTTCTAGCTAGTTCGATGTTAACTCGCTTAATAGCACTTCTGGTTCAAATCACACAAAAGCTCTCATTTATATAGAAATGGATCTAAACTTAACAAGGTGGCGAACTAACTAGCTGAACCATTAGCACGCTGGACGAAATGCTTAGCGGCATTTCGTCCGTTTTTACGTTCTGTATTCAAATTCCACCGAGGTCGACTTTGACTTTCATCCTTTCAGGGTCGATAAAATAAAGTACCAGTCAAGCACTGGGATGGATGTCATCGGCTAGCCCCTTCCACTAAATTTCAAACCTTGTGCCCATAGTAGAAAGAATTATTATTATTGGCGAGCTGGCAGAACCTTGAGCACGCCTTGCAAATTGCTTAGCGGCATTTCGTCCGTCTTTACGTTCTGAGTTCAAATTCCTTCGTGGTCGACTTTGCCTTTCATCTTTTCGGGGTCGATAAAATAAGTACTGGGTCGATGTAAAAATATTAAATCCTTTTGCCAACATTCTATCCTCACCATTTGTCAAGAGGTGTTGGAGGACGACAAACACAGGCATAACCACACACACATATACATCTCCACACACATATACACGATAGGCTTCCACACAGTTTCCTCCCACCAAGTTTACATCATTCGGCCAAGGATTATTGAAATAACACATGCCCAAGGTGCCACACACATACTGGGATTGAACCCTAAACCACGTCATTGCCTGAATATTTACTTGATAATTCTACCGTTTCAACTTCAGCAAATCCAGCGATGTCTAAAATTCACTGACGAGGTCATAATAATACCGAAACACGCTCGGAGTTGTCTCCCGTATTGAATAAAATAGTTAACATAATAGTAAACAGTGAGTAATTTCGGTATTATTTTCATCTCGCCAGTTCCTAGTTAATATTTTAATATTCTCTGCATTAAATATATTATCACTAACTTCACTACGACTCGACCTAGACTATCTCCCCAGGAGTGCCTCTGAAACTAAATATTGAGAATATAAAAAGTAAAATGCGATTAAGATTGATATCAGTTGTAACGGGACGAAATTCCATTTGACTTAGATATTATTTTTCTTGCGGATGTTGTCTCTGAAGTATTTTAATTCCTGTAAACGATTCTATTTTCCTATATTTCCTCATTTATCTTTTACTTGGCTTGACACTGTGGCCATGCTGGAGCACCACCTTCAAGAATTCTTAACCGAAGCAATTGACCTCAAGTACATTTTTTTCTTTTAAAGCCTGGTACTTATTCTATCGGTCTGTCTTATCGAACAGCTAAGTTATTGGGATGTAAACACACCAAAAACCGGTTGTCGAGCGGTGGCGGTAGGAGACAAACACAAACATAAAGATACACACACACACACACACACACACACACACACACACACACACACACAAACACTCATACACACTTTCTCACACATACACGACAGACTTCTTTCAGTTTCCGTCCACCAAATCCACTCAGAAGGCTCTGGTCGGCCGGAGGCTATAGTAGAAGACACTTGCCGAAGGTACCACGTAGTGGGACTGAACCCGGAACCATGTGGTTGGGAAGCAAACTTCTTACCACACAGCCGCGTCTGTGCCTCTTCCAACAAAAATATGGAATCTTGTGCATTTGGTTCTTGATTCTTGTATCAATACATCGACCAGTTCAGCAAAAGCTATGCTTCACTGATGAAACCAAAAATAGTCCGAAACTTAGACGAGATGATTTGTGTTATGATTACTGTACATAGCCAAAATATTTTGGAGACGCGGATATAGCTGTGTGGGTGTAACTGCGGTCAAGAAGCTTGTTTGAAACGATGAGGCTTCAGGTTTAGTCCCACAATGCGGCCCCTTGAGCAAGTGTCTTCTATTATGGCCTCGGACTGACTAATGCCTTGTGAGTGGGTTTAGTCGCGGAAACTGTGTTGAAGACCGACGTGAATAGATATATGTCCTAATATTAGGTTATTTTCTATTGTTAATATACGGTGAAAACTTATAATTATACCTAGAATACATACGTACGTATATATATATTAATAATAATAATAATAATATGACAACAAAAGAGTTATTGATACCTCGATATTATGTAAATACATGAATTTATCTATCTATCTATCTATCTATCTATCTATCTATCTATTTATCTATCTCGATATATATATATATGTATGTATGTATGTATGTATGTATGTATGTATGAATGTATATATATGTGTGTGTGAGTGTGTGTGTGTGTGTGTGTGTGTGTGTGTGTGTGTGTATGCATGTATATATATATGTGTGTGTGTGTACAAAAATGTAACTACAAAATGTAGCTACATGTGGATTGTTGCCGATTTTTTCGCTCCGTCTTCCTTTTCTCTTTGACTTTCCTCTGTCTCCTGTTTCCGAAGAAGAGCTTTGCTCGAAACGTAAAACAACATTTCTTTCCTTCCCTGAACGTTTCTTACCACCTCTTCACGCTGTTTTTTTCTTGTGTTTTTTCTTCGTTTTTTTTTAATATATATATATATATATATATATATATATATATATATA
>NC_068987.1:9300290-9302119 GCF_001194135.2 Octopus bimaculoides | reverse complement strand
GTGTGTGTGTGTGTGTGTGTGTGTGCGTGTGTGTGTGTGTGTGTGTGTGTGTGTGTGTGTGTGTGTTTGCTTTTAATAGTTAAAGTAGCTCTTTTGATAATATTTATCATTAACGAATAGTGTTTCTTTTATCATGCACGTGTATTTCTCGTTAGATATGTTTTTTGATACTCCATATCTAAATACTGTATTTCACAGCATATACAACGCAATCCCAAAAATTAATTTAGGTCCTATATGTAAAGTCGGGCTTATATTACATGCTTTTATGCGCTAAAAAAAATATTTTCCTGAATATGCAAGCTGAAATTGGGGTGCGGCAATCGGTACGTTAAAACGTCATATACGTTACGTTAAAACGTCATATACGTTACGTTAAAATGTCATATACGTTACGTTAAAACGTCATATACGTTACGTTAAGATGTCATATACGTTACGTTAAAATGTCAACAGATAATCACGATGAAGAGGTGGTCGAATGATTTCACAAGATACCAAACATAAATCTATTAGACACCCAAAAATACAAATGTAGATGCATGTTGAGTTTAGCTCCTTTCCGTGTTACTATTCTGTGACCGTGGTCTATTAGATAGTAATATTATATAACTAGCGTGGAGACGTAATGACCCAGTGGTTAGGGCAGCGGACACTCGGTCACAGGATCGCGGTTTCGATTCCCAGACCGGGCGTTGTGAATGTTTATTGAACGAAAACACCTAAAGCTCCACGAGGCTCCGGCAGGGGGCGGTGGCGAATCCTGCTGTGCTCTTTCACCGCAACTTTCTCTCACTCTTTCTTCTTGTTTCTGTTGTACATGTATTTCAAAGGGCCAGCCTTGTCCCACTCTGTGTTGTGCTGAATCTCCCCGAGAACTACATTAAGGGTACATGTGTCTGTGGAGTGCTCAGCCACTTGCACGTTAATTTCACGAGCAAGCTGTTCCGTTGATCGGATCAACTGGAACCCTCAACGTCGTAACCGACGGGGTGCCACGATATATATATATATACGTGAGTGTGCTGAAAAGTTCTCGTATGTAGCATAAGTTCAGAGGAAATTTTAATGTTACTTCCACTGTCTTCGGTACAAATGGAAGATAAAGTGGTGGTCGGGAAGTATGACGTCATCAGCCGGTGTTGCTGATACCGTTGGTCGTTTATATGTGAGTAAGCCGTTAAAAACTCTCGAAAAGTACTAGTCATGGCCTATCCTAAGTAAACAAGGTCATTATGTCGCTTGTTTAGCAGGGTAAACATAAATTATTCTAGGCATGGAGGTCAGACAGAGGTTTCCATTATTTTAAAACCCACACAAAGACATAAAAATATAATCAGGCTTGCACATAGACTCAAAAGAGACACCTTCGCACCCGAACTTACAAATTTATACTTACGCATATATACACATGCACAGACACACACACACATGCTCAAATGCCGATATGCATGTACAGCGAAATTACAAACACCCCACACATACACACGCCTGCCATAAGTCTATAACCAAGAGGCAGTTATACATCTTAAAGTCGATGGAAGAAGAAGAGAAGTACTTCAATACTCTCGTGTATGTACTTGACTCTTGTGTCAAGTATATCGTATACTTACACACACACGTACCTACATACAAACATACATATACATATATATATATATATATATATTATATATAATATATATTATATATAATATATATTATATATATATATATATATATATATATATACTGATACACACACATATGTTTATGCTTGTATGTATGTATATGGGTATATATAGTAGTGTAAGTTATAAAGTATATTAAAATTACATTTTACACTCAAT
>NC_068987.1:9297230-9300141 GCF_001194135.2 Octopus bimaculoides | reverse complement strand
TAGGCACAAAGCCCTAAATTTTTTGGGGAGGGGGCCAGTCGATTAGATCAACTCCAGTACGCAACTGGTGCTTAATTTATCGACCCCGAAAGGATGAAAGGCAAAGTCGACCTCGGCGGAATTTGAATTCAGAACGTAAAGACAGACGAAATACCACTAAGCATTTCACCCGGCGTATTAACGTTTGCTTTCTTTCTCAATTAACACTATGTCTGGTTTCCTATTCCCTATCTCGTGGTCGCACTGAATCATAAAATCCCATAGGATCTTTGCATTATCATTTTCGATGATGCCTTCGGGTTTATATTCGTACCACTTCTTTGCTCTGTCAAGTCCATACTTGTTGTAAAGTGTCCCATGGACAATCCTTGCTATATTGTCATGACGCCTTTTATATTCTTTCTGGGCTAGTGGCGTACATTGACAAATATCCGTCAAATGTAAATAATGTATAGGATACTGAAAAGTTCCCGACTTTAAGGATATCATGAAAAACCTGGCTGAAGGTCCGACCTTCTGAATTCATTTATAGGGCTTAGTAAAACTGAAGGGCTGCTGCAGTGTGTGAATCTGAGAGGAGAATATGTTGAATTAAATCATTATTATATATATATTTATATATGTTTGCATGTATGAGTGTGTTTGTGATTGTGAGTGTGTGCGTGCGCCAGCGTGTCTGTGTTTGCCTCCCACTAAAACTGACAATCGGTGTTGGTTTGTTTACGTCCTCGTAAGCCCGTGAACTAAAGGTTTGGCAAAAGAGGTTGATAGAATACGTACTAGGTTTAAAAATAAATCCTGGAATCGATGTGCCATGTCTACGCCTATAGTTTTTCTCCGTGGAATACTTACAATGTTGTTCTAGATATTCACCCCAATAATACAGGATGGTCGGTGCAATTCCACACACAAGGATTGGCTCTTGCTGAGAATACGATACGAAGGGATACTGAAAACTTCGTAGCTTTGGGTAAAATAAAATACAGGAATATCAGTTAACCCATTACCTACCAGTGATCTCATATGAGATCACTTAAAAATTACAAATTTCGTAATTATCTGTCAATATTTACACATATCTAACCTTTTTTCTATATCTACTAGGTATATTTCTCTGATATTCAAATGAGGTTTGCTAATTTTTCACCCAATATCTCGCTTATTTCTATTTAGAATGTTATTTTGAAATGTTATTTTGATATTTTCCAGCCTGTTTCTAAGGCTGTTTTATGCTAGAAATCAAAGTTTCATAAACAAAATTCCATTTGATAGAATTATGGGAAGTAATGGGTTAAGTATGACTTCGTTCGACATTATTCCCACTCAGATTCACACTTATGGCAACGGTCCTTCAGTTTTTCTAAGCCTTGTGAAAGAACTCAGAACTCAGAACTCCAACCAAGCCTTTTGCGATACCCTTAAAACCAGGAATTATTCAGCCCCCACCCATAAAAGATAGCTCTCTGTGATAACATACAACGGTTTGAAACTCAAGACCTCAAGATGGCGAAGAATATTTCTTAACCACTTCACCATGCTTCTGTTCATGAATAAATAAATAAAACTATGTAAGAGGGGAATGGCGAGCAAGGGTGGAGCAATGTGGGAAAGAAAGTTAATGACCGGAAGTGGGGTTATTAAACGGTCACCTGCTTGATCTTGATCGTTTTACATTATGGTGTATGTTTTCAAAGGGTGGAAATATAACAATTCAGTCTATTCTCTTAATCTGTCTATCTATCTATCTATCTATCTATCTATCTATCTATCTATCTATCTATCTATCTATCTAACTTTTTTTTTCTTCCCGCGATCCCTTTTGATCGAAATCCCCACCTTTTTTTTCCGCGATCCCTTTTGATCGAAATTATCCCCCTCCCCCCAAGAAAAGCTCTACTTTATAATTTGTCCATTTTCTGTATTTAGCCCTGTGTGGCTATAATAAAAAGATATCTATCTATCTATTAATCTATCTATGTATTTATGTATGTATCTTATCTTATCTTATTATCTATCTATCTATCTATCTATATATCTATCTATCTATCTATCTATCTATCTATCTATCTATCTATGTATCTGTCTATCTGTCTGTCTGTCTGTCTGTCTGTCTGTCTGTCTGTCTGTAACGTGAGCAGTTTCGATCCTGTCCACTTCCTATAACTCAGACAGTATTTGTATATCCTACATTGTGTCAATTTTATTATCTGTGTGTGTGTGTGTGTGTGTGTGTGTTTGTTTGTGTGCGTGTGTCTGTTTTTGTGTGTCTCTTTATCAGGATTTGAGGGTACAGGGAATTTTTGCGGGGAACATAGATATATGCAGTATGAAGGGTCAGCAAAGAAATATTCTAACGTCTACTGCAAGAGGCGCCCATCATTGCCTCATCGGTACAAAAGAATGTAAGTCTCTTGCCGTGCTGAGAAAAGCCACGTCCGTGTTGTTCATGTTTAAGCCAATAATCGAAATCGAGTCACAGCCATCGCGCGCACACGCACACACACACACACACATTCACTCTCACATACACACATATACATACCTACTTACATACACGTGTGTGTGTGTGTGTGTGTGTGTGTATTGGAGCAGCTACACGATATCAAACATTCTTTGATCTCGAGAAGACGTATGTAAATACATACGTACATACATGCATACATGAAAGCATTAAAAAATGGAATGACGTGGTGAGGATGATGATGATGATGATGATGATGATGATGATGATGATGATGATACATATATTCACACACACACACACACACATACACACACACACACACACATACACACATACTACGCATATTTTTACATTATAGGCGCAGGCGTGGCGGTGTGAATAGGCGCAGGCGTGGCTGTGTGGTAAAAAAAACTTTGCTTCTGCACCACATAGTTCTGGGATCAATCC
>NC_068987.1:9295384-9296339 GCF_001194135.2 Octopus bimaculoides | reverse complement strand
GAGACGCTGCGTTCAATCATGTAAAAACAAATAGTAAATGAGTAATATGCATATATACGTACAGGTATGTGCATACCGACATCCACCTGTATGTATAGGCGAATATCTGGGTACAGGACATTGCAAACAAAACGTAGACGAGAAGACATGCAAGCCACATAGAGAACATTCTACTTCATCAGCTACCCACGTTTTAACACCGGCGTTTCGACGAGCTTGGGCAGGACGCATCGTTAAAACGGCTCATCCCATGGACCATATATGTATATGTGTGTGTGTGTGTGTGTGTGTGTGTGTGTGTAGTAAGAAGCATGGCCGCAGTCTAATGACTGGAACCGGTAAAATATAAAAAAATATATATATAGAAGGAAACAGCAAATAAAGCAAGATACCCCGAAGATGGTGGGAGCTGGTTGTTGTTAGCCCCCATGTTATTGCCAAAGTAGCCATGTTAGGTGGTGAGTTGGCAGAAACGTTAGCACGCCGGGCGAAATGCTTAACAGTATTTCGTCTGCCTTTACGTTCTGAGTTCAAATTCCACCGAGGTCGACATTGCCTTTCATCCTTTCGGGGTCGATTAAATAACTACCAGTTACGCACTGGGGTAGATATAATAGACTTAATCCGTTTGTCTGCCATTGTTTGTCCCCTCTGTGTGTAGCCCCTTGTGGGCAGTAAAGAAATTAGAAACGTAAGCAAACCGGGCGAAATGCTTAGCGGTATTTCGTTTGTCTTTACGTTCTGAGTTCGAATTCTGCCGAGGTCGATTCTGCCTTTCATCCTTTCGGGGTTGATAAATTAAGTAGTAGTTGCGTACTGGGTTCGATCTAATCGACTGGCCCTCTCCCCGCAAAATTTCGTGCCTTGTGCCTGGAGTAGAAAAAAATAAAGTACCAATGTTGTGAAACCAATGTTTTTTAAAAAAAATAATTTATAAAAGTTTAATTTTGTTCCA
>NC_068987.1:9284617-9295374 GCF_001194135.2 Octopus bimaculoides | reverse complement strand
GTGTGTGTGTGTGTGTGTGTGTGTGTGTGTGTGTGTGTGTGTGTGTGTGTGTGTGTGTGCGGTTTGGGTGTGTCCGTCTTTAATAAATTACCCGAATTTGTGTCCAAATGTTTGTACAAGCATACTTCCCCACCAAACTAGTTAGCTCATGTGACAAAAATCTTTTACTTCCTTGTAGGATTATACGCATACATATATACGTGCATAGATTAATGGATTCATACATACAACAGTATACACATACATACGTGTGTATGTATGTGTATGTATTATATAAATACATATATGTACGTGTATGTAAGTGTACTTGCGTATGTATATGAGCATGTATATGTATACAAATACATACATACATACATACATACATACATACATACATACGTGCATAATACATACATACCTCCATGCATACATACACACAGGCATAGATAAATACGTACTGACGTACATACTTACATACATACACACATACATAGATACATACATACTTACATTCATACATATATACATTCATGTATATGTTTCTGTTTATATATTAACACATACACATACATGCACACATACATATATGCACACATACATACATACATACATACATACATACATACATACATACATACATACAAAGAGACTGACAGACAGGCATACATAGTGCTTTATTATATATCATAAATATTTCATATACATGCGTTGACCTCGTTTCCTTATAAAAAAATTAATAATTTCAAAAAGATTGCTAATACGAAAATGTGGTATTGGATGTCTTTTAAATACAATCATTTTAAAGAAAGACGTGGCCTTAAAAGAGAATTCGGTTCTTTTACCGCAGCGAACAGCGAAGGCCACCCGTCTAGGAGCCCTGTTCACACACCAATTACAGAAAGGCTTGGAAAATAGGAGATTCTGATTGCAGTAAATAACTCAGTCTTGAACTAGTTTCGTGACAAAATCTCTATGGCACCCTTATTATGGTGGCGCATGTTAGACCTAACACAGTTTCTATTTAAATATCATTATGTGATCCTTGTTTGACCTTGTCCTATCACTGTTAATCTCTCTATATAGTTAGTGGGGAGATAAGTCGCAGCTATCTCTAGTGGTCGAGCGACCCATCATGAACAAGACCAAGTAAGGTCGAAATCTCCCCACTAACAATATAAACAAGAGTGCATTTTACATCAAAGCCTATATGAGATTTTCTCTCAAGGCATCTACCACAGTATAATTTGTTCTAACAGGACATCCACATTTAAGTGGGAATAAATATTACCTCGCGGTATTAATGCTGCTTCTGTCGCTAATACAGTGATACCTCGCAGTACGAGTTGAATTCGTTCCGTGACCGAGCAGTATTTTAGAGACCGTAATGCAACCACTTCTGATATGCTTGGGCAGTTTCATGAAGCGAGTACCTACCTCAAAATACATCAACCACCTCTCCACTCGTGGATAAGCCAGAAAGGAACGTCAAGTCAATATGTTCTCAGCATCCATGAAGCTGCAAGGGATGCCAAATATTGGCTAAATGTAACCATACATACTTGCCTTCCTCTGGATTTTCTATTGGGGTTTACTCCCTTAGCATTGTTTAAACGCTTAATAAATGACCCCACAATGTAGCAGGGGTTAATTATTATAGAAGACAGTTTATGCAGAGCTAGTCCCACTTTCTCGTCTTTGAAACTTGAACTAATCTGGTGCAACAGGACGATGATCCCGACAGATATCAGAAAGCAGAATTTGTGTGGAGTTGCTTTCTCTAAGACAATCAGCTAAAGAGATGAAGGGTCTCAGTATCCTGGGTCCGTTAGGGTGTCAGTGAGTAATCTTTCGGTGGCAGTTTCCGGAAATGCTAATTAACCCATTGCTGGGATCCTGTCAGACGCTACTACGCCTTGTCAGTGTGGTCCTGGGAACAATAGCGGTTAAGGTGGGGTTCCACACTCCTCAAAACCTCGTGACTCCCAAACCTAGGCCCCACTACGAAATGCAGTTTAGAGCCATACCCGAAAAAAAAAAAACTACTCCAAATACGAATAGTGAATTTGTTTGACAGTTTTCCCTTTTTTGTTTGCTTTCGTACAAATATCCGTAAACTTCGGGTTAAATTGCTTCCCGCCTATGCATTACTTAGCGCTAATAAATAAACCACGACGAGATAATGAGGTCGATACTTCATCGACACCCGAGCTGATATATACCTATGAGGCGTGTCTGTGTAGCAAAAAACCTTGCGTCACAACCACATGGTTCCGAGTTCAGTCCCACTGCGTGAGCCGACCAATGGCTGGAGAGTGGAATTATGTGTGTGTGTGTGTGTGTCTTTGTGTCTGTGTTTGTCCCCCACAACCGCTTGACAACGGGTATTGGTGTGTTTACGTATTTGTAACTCAACGGTTCTGCGAAAGAAATCGATAGAATAAGCAGCAAGCTTTTAAAGAAAATGAAATGCTGAGATCGATTCATTCGACTAAGAATTCCCCAAGGCGATGCTCCAGCATGGTCGCAGTCTAATGACTGAAACAAGTAAAAGATAAAAAGAAAGACATAAAACCCAACATGTATAAAATCATAATTAAAAACAAACCAAAGTCAAATTTAATAAACCTCTCTACTATAAGCGCAAGGCCTGAAATTTTACGGAGTGGGGGTGGGTGTCTAGTCAATTACCTCAACCCAATGCTCGACTGTTACTTATTTTTATCGCTCCCGAAAGGATGAAAAGCAAAGTTGACCACGGTGGAATTTGAACTCAGAACGTGAAGACGTACGAATTGTTACTAAGCATTCTGTCCGGCCTGCTAACCATTCTGCCACCTCGCCTCCTTAAAGTCGAATTAAATATTCGTTTCTACTGGAGGCAAAAGGCCTGAAATTTGTGGGAGGGGAATAGTCGATTATACCGACCTCAGTATGCAACTGGTACTTAAATTATCGACTCTGAAAGGATGAAAGGCAAAGTCGACCTCGGCGGAATTTGAACTCAGGACGTAGCGGCAGACGAAATGCTTAACGGGGAAGGGAATAAGTCGATTACATCGACCCCCTGTATTCGACCCCGAAAAGATGAAAGACAAAGTCGACCCCGGCAGCATTTGAACTCAGAACACAAAGATAAACATATTGAAATGGGGCCGTAGGAAAATTCATTTAAATACATGAGTTGGGAACCGCTGTGAAAAGGTTGGGAATCACTCTTGCAAAAGTATAACCAGCTTATTTTAACAGCAAAATCTTCTATGGACATCCAAGAGCCATATGGAACCCGGTTGAGAACCACTGCTGTGAAAGTTTTAGCATAATTTTAATGAATCTTTAAATTTGCAATTTAATATTTTTAATAAAATATAAAGCCACGAGAAAGGAAATACTTAATAGATTTATTGCTACCGACTGATAATTTCGACGACCTCATACAGACTATGAACTCGTTATTACAAGTCTGGAAAATTTCCCTAAAACTACTGCCTGTCGCCTTGAAAAGAGGAGGATGAATGGTGCAATGCAAAAGCGCGGGAACGAAATAAATTTGCTTTGAGGGTGTAAACCCAAGGCCAAGATATTTTACAAACAAGGTCGATGTTTTCAATCTTGATATCAGAATAAACACATGTTTATTTGGTTTCAAATTTTGGTACCAGGCCAGTCGACCTCGGCGGAATTTGATCTCAGAACGTAAAGACGGACCTAATCTGCTCTTATTATTAAGTCAGCGAGCTGGCAGAATCGTTAGCACGCTGGACGAAATGCTTAGCGGTCTTTCTCTTACTATTGGATCTGCTGTTACTTGTCAAGCTGAAACCTTACTGCATGTGTCGACGTAGCTCACTCCGAATTTTATTAATTCTGTTGTATCTCAAGGTTAGGTTATAATCTTTACACTCTTCAATCCAATTTGAAGGAAACATAAGGTAAAGTATTTAACCTGTGAGGTTAAAATGAAGTCTGATAGATATCAAGCTATAAATGTTTAAACAGAACATCAACTCTATCATTCAGAGCAATCTGGGAGACTTTGCAAATATCATGGACGTTGTATCATTATATTTGGCAAATTTGTTAACAAATCTTAATAAATTATAAGTTTTTAGAGTAGAATGAACACTTCTGACACAATGAGCCAATTTTTCGTTGAGCTGTCGTCGAGTCAGCTTAATTATTTCCGAGTTTAATACTGCAATGTATCTCACCTCGTTGATACAATTCTTTTCACATAACCAAATCACCTAGTAGATTAAATACATTGCAACTAATAAGCTCTGATATTCGATCGACCAATCCTATACCGGAAGCAAGCGTGAGGATTAACAGCGAAGACTTCCTCTGCGCAGTTTATACATAGAACCGTCTACAAAAATAAACAATGCAATGTATTCGTTTCTGCATATCTGTGTTTTGGCCATGTCTAGCGCATTTTGTTTATCATAAAATAAACTGCAATTATATTTTGGCATTTATCTCTCCCCCCCTCTCTCTCTCTCTCTCTCTCTCTATATATATATATATATATATATATGCATATATATATCCACATATATACATATATATATATATATATATATATACACACACAAGTGGTTTCTCGCTGTTCATGAAATTGTATATTCCGCAAGGATTTGATGTTTTGGTTGAAAGATTGGATGTCAGTCATATGGTTAGTTAAGTATTTCGTGGAGTCGAGTATTCGTAGAATTTATAGGTTCACTGTTCAGCATCGAATGGTATTGCAATACGTTTAAGGAGAAATAAATCGTTACACGAAGTAAGAATGGAGCAAGTCGGTGGAAAACTGAAACCTGAATGCGGCATGTTGCAGTAAGTGTCTTTTCCCAGAGACACAACATAAACACCAATCGCAGATTATTTGTTTACATATAACTCCCGATATGTTACGTAGTCGTACAGCCGGATGTGACAGGCCTATCTTACAGAACAGTTTTGTGAATAATTTTTCCGCCATTTTGGAAACAACCACTTTTTCTGATCTACAAAGAATTTTTTGTCTTACACACACACATACACACACACACACACACACACACACACACACACACACACACACACACACACACACACACACACACATACATACACACATACATACACACACACAAAGACATACACATATACACACACACTCACCCCTTCTCTTCCCCTCTTTCTCTCTCTCTCTTTGTCTTGCTCTTTCTCTCTGTCTTTGTCTTGGTCTCTCTTCCTGTGTCTGTCTTTCTGTTTGTTTCTCTCTCTCTCTCTCTCTCTCTCTGTTTTCCGCTATCTGTGTCTCTGTCTTGGTCTCTCTTTTTGTCTGTCTGTCTGTTTCTCTGTTTCTCTCTCCCTCTTTCTCTCTCCCTCTTTCTCTCTTTCTCTCTATCTGTCTTGGTCTCTCTTTCTGTGTCTGCCTGTTTGTTTCTCTTTTTTTCTTACTCTCTTTTTCATATGCCATGCTTACAAGTGTCGGCAACCATGGACCATCAAGTAAAAACTTACAACAGTGATTCCTCGTCGCCTTTTGCCTATTTATTTACAATTCACTCTGCTCGTCTCCTGTTTCACAGAGTTTGTAACTGAGGCAAATGGTGGGGGGGGGGGCTATTTAATCCTTAGACAAGGGGACTGGTTGACGTGGTATCAGAACATGTCCACACACTAGTGTGCCTGCGCGACACATGATCAGGATCCAGCCCTCCTCTGAATCCTGTATATGTTAATCATAGAACCTTCTCGTGTTATTTAACCCAGAACTAGGGTTCTGGAAAGGTACTATCAAAGCGGATCTGGGAGTAAAGGTGACTAAGGAATTTTCTTACTCCTCCAAACTCCTGAATTTCAGAGCTCCAGGGGCCTCAGCACCGGTTGCAATTTAATACTTTGTCTAGGACACAAAACCGATAAAGTTCTAAGGAATGTGGACCTTAACCGGAGTTCTGATGAGGGTATAAAAGTGAAAACGTCTCTGGCCATTTCATATTACATTCAGCTTCTGTAAAAGGATCATCTGTTTTGTATGCTAAGCTGACGATGGTTGACAAGCTTGAAACGCATTCAAGAGGCGCCTGAAATGACTGTTGTTTTTTCTCTGATTGACTAAAAGCAAGAATTTTCTCCACGCAGTAAAAATGGCCTTTGAACTATCTTAAAGTTTGTTTATTTCACAACATTGCTTCGCGTGCCTACTGTATAGGAAGTAAAGGAGTGAGGTATATTTATCATCCATTTAATACCGGTGAAACCAAAAGTTATCCATCAGCCGGTCCTATGGCTTCATGTCGATAGCATTAAATAATTACTCATATACATATTTCTACACTCACACTTTCACTTCTTTCCTCTTTCCTCTTCTCCTGCCCCTCCCTATATCCTACACCTGATCTAAGAAAATACTGGGAAGTCATCATTTTTACGTACCTACGACAAGAAGAAAGAGATTGGTACCACTTCTAAACAAAAATGGTACCTCTATATATTTTCTAACGCCTCTTCTATCAAATTCAGATGAACTATTAGATCTATCTAAGTGAAATTTAAACTTCCAAACATCACATTTCATAACGGAGACCGTTCAAATTGTTAATGCTTGTATTCCTTACTTCTGCTCCATCGACCATAACTATAAGACAGGAAATTGTATACTTCTTAGAGAACTTACTGAAGTAGTCTACTCTACACAGAATCTTGGTGGCAAACGTTTATAGACACAAAGTATCAGGTTTATAACGGAGCGTAAATGAGATTGTGTGATAACGTGTACTCTCCTTTCTGTGCTATGTAATAGACTACGTAAAAAAAAAATTGATAAATAAATACCCTAGAATATTGTTGGAAAGTTACAAATTAACCCATTCGTGTCGAAAATATCCTAGTGCCTGAAAATTCACTGAAACTATTATTTTGATCTAAATAACAACTGAAAAAAATTTCATTGAAATCCGTTTGATGCAGACTGCATACGCGTTAAGGACATGTTTCATTCTTTGATACAGATCATACACAAATCACAATTTGTATCAAGTATTTGTTTGATACCCTTATAAATTAAGGGTCAGTTTAAACAGACGATCGGCATGAATGGGTTAAGATTCTTCGCTGAGTTGCAATCTGTTGGTCAGTGACGTAGAGTAGAACTTCTCTAAGGCAGCGGTCCCTACTCAAAGGTCCGTGGATCATTTGGTGCCAGGCTGCAAAAAAATAAATTTTAAAATTTAATTTATATTTTATTGACCATTGCTGCTTATAAAGTGATTTTTGCATTTTATATATATTACAATAATCCGTCGATTATCGCGTGTGTTACGTTCCAAAATCCGTGATACATACACATAGTCAATTCAAATAAACAAACAATTCAAAACAAAAAAAGTCAAATAAAAATACGAAAAAAAAAAAAACGAGCGTGAGGACGTGCATAAGAAATGTATTACCTTGACGTTCAGTGAAAGGAGAGATTTTGGCGTTTCGAGCATAGCTCTTTGTGGGAAAAGAGAAAGGGAAAATTCCAAAGATGAAGAAGAAACCGTCAACGGAGACATGGTTCCAAATTTTGGCAAAGGTCAGTAGTTTTTGAAGAAAGAGAGGAAGTTGATCTCAGCTGAATTTGTACTCAGAACGTAAAGACGGACGAAATGCCACTCGATCCCTAATTCTCCGCAAATCTTGCGGGTGCCGCCGATATACGAAGTTCCCAGACTTATAGTTAAAGGCATGAAACTGGGTATATGTATTTTTGGTCGATAACTAAGGAAGAATTAGGGTCCTTGTGTCTGTCCCACGTCTACGTTTTGTAGTATTTAATGAACGTCACGCATCCTGACTTTAGTTTTATATATATATATATATATATATACGCACACTATACACAGGGATATACACACACATACGTATACACACAGACATACAAATACATATGCTGACACACCTATATCCACATAGTGCATACATATAATACAAACACACACACACACACACACTCAAACACACTTATACCGAAGCACACCCTCAAGCCCCACTCACACGCTAACACAAGCACGCACGCATGCACGTATACATGCAAGTACACAAACACACACGCACGAAGCACAAATGCATAGACACATACAAACACCCACACATCCAAGCGCACGCATTCATATATATCTATGCGTACACAGGTACACACTGACTCAACACACACACACACACACACACACACACACACACACACACACATGTACAGCAATGTCGGAGATGGGAGTTAAAGTCGGTCAAACGTTGCTCCAGTTTATCTTGGAAAGAAACAATGAACAGGAAATATTTACCATGTCTCAATGATTGCGTGACGAAATAATTCGATGTTACTAGTTTTTCGGTTGCAAACAACACAGGACAGACATAGGAAGCACATCACAGAATGTTAACCGACAATTCTATCCTTCTTCCTTTCTTTCCTTCCTTCTTTCTTCCTTCCTTTCATTCTTTCTTTCTTTCTTTCTTTCTTTCTTTCTTTCTTTCTTTTCATTCTTTTTCCTTTATTTATTTATTGACTCCTATTCTTTCTTTCACTTTCTTTCTTTTCCTTCCTTCCTTTCTTTTTCTCTCATTTTCTTTCTTTCTTTCTTTCTTTCTCTTTATTTTCCCTTCTTTCTTTCATTTCTTTCTCTTCCTTCCTTCCTTTCTTTCGTTCTTTCTTTCTTCCTTTTTTCTTCCCTTCTACCTTCTTTTCCTTCTTTCCTTCTTTCATTTCTTCCTTTCTCCTTGCTTGCTTCCTTCCTTCCTCCCTCCCCCCCCCTTCCTTCAACCATTTTCCCCTCCTTCTTTACTTGCATGTCCAGGTAGCGAGATCTGTGTCAATATCGTTGACGTGTCATCATCGTTACTTCTATATTCAACTCATCTATGAACATTGATTACTGCTAAATCAACGCCATACAAAACACACGGCTCAGCCGAGACAACAAGACCTAACTTTCTCTCTCTCTCTCTCTCCCTCTCTCTCCCTCTCTCTCTTCCTCTCTTTAAAATGCGCGTGAATGCGTGAGAGCGTATGGTAGTTGCGTGCCATGTCATTAAGCAATATTTTTCAAAGCTTCCATCTGTCTTTACGTTCGGAGTTCAAATTCCGCCTAGGTCGACTTTGCCTTTCATCCTTTCGGGATCCATAAATTAAGCACCAGTTGCGTACTCGGGTCGATCTAATCGACCCCAGTACGACTAATCGATCCCAGTACGATCTAATCGACCCCACTAATCGACTGGCCCCACTCCCCCAAAATTTCGGGCCTTGTGCCTAGGGTAGAAAAAAAATATTGCATTGTAGTAAGGATGTGAGCTGGCAGCATCATTACCGCACCGGACCAAATGCTTAGCGGACAAGATGCTAGGGAGAACCATGTGGTTGGTAAGCAAGCTACTTACCACACAGCCACCCTGCGCATATATATATGTATATGTATGTCGTGGTCATGTTCGTTATTGTTGGTGGTGGCGCTGTTGATGATGATGATGATGTAAGAAGTTATATTTAATATAAATGAGATTGAGCTGCGTCAATGTAAAATATACCAAGTGGGGGAAATAAATATAAGTGGCTACTAAACGTCATATATCAATTATCTTTTGGTATACATACACACACACACACACACACACACAAGTAGACATACATACACACACACACACATGCATATATGGTTATATGCACGCGCACACATGGCAGTGGGCAACTATGTATACGATTCTGAAAATTGCTGCTACATTACAAATCAGGCTGATGAGGAATAGACAAATGGTAAGAATTTGTTAAATCCGAAACCTGGTTCCTGTTTAATAATGATTTTTTTAGGTGATTTTAAATGTCTTGCCCGCTCACGTTTTTGGTATGCTGCTATATTTCATGTTGAGAACTTTTTAGGTCTCAATAGACACAAAATGTGATCTATTTCTAGCGCATTAATTGTCCACGTTAGTGGTCGACGTTATTTTAAAAATGTACCTTAATCCCCTGAGATTGCAGATAATATTTCTGAATCTCTTTGATTCTTTAAATGTGCTGGCCCCCTGATAATTAATCGATATTAATTAATATATTAATATATGACTAATTACCAGATCTTATAATAATATATATGAACATAGGTAGATGGATAGATAGATAGATAGATAGATAGATAGATGCACTTAGATAGATAGATAGATAGATAGATAGATAGATTAAATGTACATTCATAAACAAGAACTGAGTAAATTCAATAATGTTATATTTTCAAGCATTTAGCAAAAAGAAAAAAATTGCCAGTATTTTTTCGTGAAACGTTATTAACCCTTTGAACCCCAGATACCCGTTGTTCTTGGCACCCTCAGCCCAGGTTTCCTGGGTAAAAGAGCCCCAAAAATTATTTCCCACCTAATATTGTTTCAGTGTCACTTATATGTGTTTTTCTGTGTCTCATTGAAAGAAAATGCTAAATAGAGGGAAGCATTGTCCTTAACATTTTTTTTTTATATATCGCCAATACTGGAGCTTGTGGTGCCAGTCGAACCAGTAGTTACTGTCTGGTTTTCCAATGCAGAAAATACCGGCCGGTAAAGCGGCCGCTGGGATATTTGTGTCTGCGGCTGGCGGCCGGAATTTATATTTGTATCTGCGGCTGGTGGCCGGAATAGCAGCCGCTGGGGTTCTGAAGGTTAATATTAGTTATTGCTTTGACGTTCTGAGATTAAATTCCACGAGGTCGGCTTTGCTTTTCATCCTTTCAGGGTCGATAAATTAAGTACCAGTTGCGTAC
>NC_068987.1:9278934-9283695 GCF_001194135.2 Octopus bimaculoides | reverse complement strand
TTGAGTACCAGTTGCGTACTGGAGTCGATCTAATCGACTGGCCCCCTCCCCTTCCCCAATTTCTGGTCCTATTCCTATAGTAGTAAAGAACTGTTAGCACGCCGAACAAAATGCTAAGCAGCATCTTTTCCAGATCTTTACATTCATTCCAGCTCTTTACATTCTCAGATCAAATTCTGACTCGGTCGATTTTGTTCTTCATCATTCTAGGATCGATAAAATAAGTACCAGTTGAGTATTGGTTTCATGTAATCGACTAGTAGCCTCCTAGAACTCTCTCCCGCAATTTGTAAGCTTGCTTTCAGACCTCATAGTTCCGGGTTCAGTCCCACTGCGTAGCACCTTGGACAAATGTCTTCTACTATAACCTCAGGCCGATCAAAGTCTTGTGAGTAGATTTCGTAGACGGAAACTGAAAGAAGCTCGTTGTAAATATGTGTGTGTGTGTGTGTGTGCGAGTGTGTGTATGTCTATATCCACTTCATCCCCACCGCTTTACAAACGGTGTTGGTGTGTTTACATCCCAGTAACCTAGGAGTTTGGTAAGAGGGACCGATAAAATAAGTACCGAGCTGGAAAAGAAAAGAAAAAATAAATATTGGGGTCGATCAATCAGACTAATAGTTCTTCAAGGCGGTGCTGCAGCATGGCCACAGCCTTATGACTGAAACAAGTAAGAGCAAGTTGATGCTACAATAAGGGTTCCAGACGAGCCTACCCCACGGCAGGAAACACAGATGAGGGCAGCAGCATCAAATTCCCTCATTCACCGAATGCTGCATATCAGAGGAGGTTTCAAAAAATGGTGTAGCACAGTCAACGGCGGTGCCCCAGCACGACCGCAGCTATGAAGCTGAAACAGTTTGGAGATTTAAAGATTAAAGATTTATATTGTTATTAATAATAAAATAACGGTAGAGGCTCAATGGCCCAGTGGCCCAGTGGTTAGGGCAGCGGACTCGCGGTTGTAGGATCGCGGTTTCGATTCCCAGACCGGGCGTTGTGAGTGTTTATTAAGCGAAAATAGCTAAAAGCTCCACGAGGATCCGGCAGGGGATGGTGGCGAACCCTGCTGTACTCTTTCACCACAACTTTCTCTCACTCTTACTTCCTGTTTCTGTTGTGCCTGTAATTCAAAGGGTCAGCCTTGTCACACTGTGTCACGCTGATTATCCTCGAGAACTACGTTAAGGGTACACGCGTCTGTGGAGTGCTCAGCCACTTGCACGTTAATTTCACGAGCATGCTGTTCCGTTGATCGGATCAATTGGAACCCTCGACGTCATAAGCGACGGAGTGCCAACAACAAACAAATAAAATAAAGACAATATTAACGGTGTAGAAGCGGCACTAATACTGTAATATCAAATAGTTTTGTTGTTTTATAACTGCTGTTTCACTCATTCCAGTCGTCTGCGAATTCATAAGAAAAGCTGAAGATATTAGATTCGATAAACTTTTGAGCCAGGCAAAGTATAATACTTAAAGCAAGAACATTTTCACTTGAGACACATTGCTTACTAAACACAGACCTACATTTATTTATTAAAAGTGCACGCGTTTTCTATTCTGGAAAAAAAAAAAGAACGAAATAAAACTGTCATCTCGACTGTATGACATTATATTCTGTTCTCTGCTGACACTCCTAACAACTACAGTTTTATAACATCGCCATTGTACACACCACTACACGACGGCGTTAGCTAACCCTCAGGTTACTAAAATTTATGACACCTTTTCCGAGCTTATTTTCGTATTTGAGTTGGTAGATTCAAGCATTGCTGAAATTTAGAAAATATAAAACTCTTAACATTTTTTTTTTAGTATGATGCCGTTCACTAGTTTTGCTCAAATGAAAAATATTCAGATTAAGGTGCAGGTATTGCTGTGTGATTAAGAAGCTTGCTATGCAACTACAATAGCCCCGGATAAGCTAATGCCTCGTGAGTGAAATTATGAGTTAATATCTATGTCTATATATATGTATATAAACATGCACATACGCGCCCGCTCACACACATACACATATGGTTAATGAGAGACAAAAGATGAAAGATACGAGAATTTTTAGTAATCACTACAACTGTTTCGATCCATCTAGCAAACAGGCAATAACAGTTACTACCCGAGGACAAAAATCGTGTTACACAATGTTGTTTATTAGGTTACCGGATAGTTAAAGATGTCCTTGCTTTTGACTACTGGTAAATTAAACATACAAACCACAACTCTGTGATCTGTGCAATTAACTTAGAACTTGAAGTCAGGGATCCGGCTGTTACACAAAAGCCTATAGTATTTAGGTTAATGAACAAGAGTAACTAGAATTAATTGTAATTATAGCTAATAAATGGTTAAGTAGCAAAACCTAATGTTGTTTTTGAATACCTTCTCGTAGACCAATTCTTCTCAACTGGGGTTCATATCACTCTTAGGGATTCACATAAGATTTTGTCGTTAAAGTTTATGAGGAATAAATTGGTTATACTTCAACGATAAACAAAATGTTTTCACAATTGCCTACAGATCATCTTTGGTGTTGCAAGGAGTTTTGTTGGTCTCTCCCTCAACTGCGCCCCACACATAATAATCAAGGGGGTTGAAGCCTGAGGAGTTAGGTGGCCAGATGTTTGGGGCGATGGTGGTCGCAGAAATTATCTGACAGCTATGACTGGGTTCTCCTGCTTGTGTGGCATGGTGCAGAGTCCTGTTGCCAGAGACAGGGTATTCCAGCAGCCACCCTCTTGACCCAGGGCAGCACTACCTCTTCTAGGCACTTGATGTGGGTCTCCGTATTGAATCTGAGGCCGTGCGGGGAGATGAATGGAGGCATAACGTCACCATGACTAGTGATCGCTCCAAACACCATGATGTTGACTGGATGTTTGATTTCTATCACTCTCGGTACATGTTTTGGGGTCACGGTAAGCCAAAGGTTGATCTGTGTGTTCACCATCTGATCCTCGTCTGAGAAAAACCAAAGCTTGTTCGGTTGGAGGGGATGCACGAGTTTGTTCAAAAGCTTCGTAGCATGGTTTTCGCTTTTGTTCTTAATGGCTTGGGATCAAAATTGCCTCTTTCTCATCTTGTATGAAGAATATTGAATGTCTTCATGCACTACCTGCCTGATAAAATAAACTTAGACACTCCCCTATCCTTGGCGATGGACCTGATTGCCTTGGAGGGATCGTTTTCAATCGTGGCCTGGATCTCACCAACAAATTCAGGAGTTCTTTTCTGATCAGAACGATCAGAGTGAGTTTTTCGAGCTGCCGTACCTTCGTAATCACCATTAAACTCATCCAGTTCTTTCCGAATCCTCTGCACTGAAATGTTCATATTGGAGCTTCCGGCACGAATGCCAAGCAACACAGCATGTCGTTTCTAAATTTCTGGCAGAGTGAATTATGTCATGGTACTGTTTTTCTCACAGACGGTGCCCGACTGACCTTACTATACTGTGCAGCCAACAAAATCAAAAGCAAATAATGCACATAAGCGTAATTGAAAATATAAAATGGTGAAAAGTTACTCATCGCACCCTCTATGTATTTATGTATGTATGTATGTATGTATGTATGTATACATGTATGTATGTATGTATGTATGTATACACTCCCACACATACATTTGACATTCTTCCACGCAGTTTCCGCCAGCCAAATTCACTTTCAAAATCTTTGGTCAGCCCCAGGTTACAGCAGAGACGCACGGTTCGGTGGGACTGAACCTGAAACCACGTGGTTGCAAAGTGATCTTCTTTTTAACCATGTCGCCATGTCTGTTCTTGCAGTGTCTAATTATAAACAGATCTCGTATGCAGTCTTTTGTTTTTATAGCATTTTGCAGAACTCGGTGGATTACTTTTAAGCCTCCCCCCACACACACACACAACCCAAGCGTTTACTCCAGCTTTCGATGGTAATAGCGAAGCGTTGTGAAATGCTTAAGACAATGTTTGAGATATGGGAAGAACTGAACAGAAGTGAAAGAGGGAAATCCAAAGATGTCAGGCTTCTTTGCCTCTGTCTTAGCTGATTATTCATTTACTTGTTTATTTATTTATTTATTTACTTATTTATTTATGTATTTTGCACTCTAGTTGATTTCCAATAAGTCTCCTGAGTAGAAGAATGTTTAATAATCTATCATAGTTTTCTGCAATATATATATACACATATATGTATAAATATATATGTGTATGTATGCGTACATGTACATATATAGGTATGTCGGTGTACATATGATCCCATGTACGCTTATGTATGTATATGAGTGTATGCTTACATGTATGTGTATATATTTATGTATGTATATATGCACGTCATATATACTACCACATATACACATTGGGTGTATATACTGCCGCATAAACACATTGGGTTGCAAGCTGATAATTAAGTGAGGATTTTCTGTTACGGTAATTACTTTATATCACTTCCTGCTCTGGAATTTCCTGATGTGAAAGATATAGTTGGCCTAATTTTGAAGGTGAGGCCAAATGAAATGGTTCGAGATCATGGCGGCGACGACAACAGCGGTGGCAGCGAAGATGACGACGATGACAATGACGAGAACAATAATAATAATGATAACTGACATTGAGCACAACGGTAAATAATGGTTTCAAATTTGGACACAATGCCGGTAATTTTAAGGCGACTGGGTAAGATGATTACATTGGCCCAGTGTTCAACAAGTACTTATTTTAACGAACTGAAAAAAGACCTGTCCGGTTGTCTGTCTGCCTGTCTCTCTCTC
>NC_068987.1:9277392-9278407 GCF_001194135.2 Octopus bimaculoides | reverse complement strand
AAATAATAAACGGTCAGTTGTCCGGTCCCTTTTAACGCCAAGCTAAATAATCACAGGTCTTCTTTTAGGATTAAAATAAAAAAAGACAACATTACAGCAGTAATAAACTATGAATGGTGATTAAAAGAAGACGAGACGCCTTACAAAATAAACAGGAAGCTGCTTAAACAAACAGTGCCATACAGCAGCGGAAGCAGATGGTGAAAAGTTTACTTGGCCAAGAGGACAATGATACCAAAAAACTGCACGGTTCGGATGCCCTTTTGAATTCAAAAAGCGAAACATTTAACCCCATAGTTAGTTTTGGAAATGTGTTCTTCCTCTTCTGTAGATTAGAGAACGGGAAAAAAAGGTACACAGACTGACCCATTTCAGCCACTGCTAGAATTACTCCAGGGGAGACAACTCTTCTTTCCTTTTCACCATGAAACTGACCTAGATCGTATATTTATCTCCATTAATGAGGAGGCTACGTACTTCCGGTTAGCGAGTGTAATGAGTCGCTTACATATGCCAAAATATACGATAAACTACGCGGCTACTAAACACGCACACACACACACACACACCTGAGACCTATCATGATCATCTAATGGTGGCAAAACACCGCTAGCCCCGAAGTCCTCAGGAAGGTTATCGTTCAGTCCATGCACCATCTAATGATGGTGAGAAATCTCCGCTGGACAGGTCACATTGCCAGCTTTGGTGATTATCCGCTTCAAAAGAAAGTCCTGTTTTTGAAACTGGCAGATGGCTATTGAATCGTTGCTAGACCTGAATTGACATTCAGGGACATTGTCAAGCGGAACCTAATGATCTATCTACTCTCACGGACAAGTGATACCAGTAAGCCAGTGATCGCTTAGTCATAGAATCATAGTCGTTGGCCACGAAGCATCTCTCTCTTCCTATCTCTACCTATCCATGTATCTGTCCGACTATCTATCTATCTATCTATCTATCTATCTATCTATCTATCTATCTATCTATCTATCTATATATATATATATATATA
>NC_068987.1:9272907-9276963 GCF_001194135.2 Octopus bimaculoides | reverse complement strand
TATATATATATATTATGATTGACCGTTGACTGAACACTATTCATTTTTTTTTCTCCGTGTTTTTCTCCTTGTCTCCGTATTCTTTCTGTTGAAGAGCGTAGCTCGAAACGTCAAAGACTTTCCGTATTCCCGAGCGTCATACTAATATATACTTTTGTTATTTACACCACCTGTCCTCGTCTGTTGTTATTATTTGTATATTCTCCCATATATATATATATATATATACACGCACACACACATACATTTCTGCATGATTATTGAGATACATGTGTGTGAATATGAATACTTATGGATAAACATTAATGTATACCTTCATTTTATGTATTATATCAACATGTGTGTATGCATGTATGTACGTGTATGTGTGAGTTTTTTTGCGCATGTGTGTGTGTGTGTGTGTGTGCGTGTGTCTGGCGATATGTCTGTACATGCCGTTATTCAAAAGGACGTTAGAGGTTTGACCTAAATTTAGTCATTATTTACAAGCGGCTATGGTTATAAACCACGTATATACATACGTATACTCATATACATGCACGCATACACACATACACAGGTTTATACAAACACAAATACGAATATACATGCACACATACATGTATATATATATATAGTTAAAAAAAACAATAACAAAAAAACAAAAAAACAACAAAGTGAGGACGTGATATGGATAGTATTATTGGACGCTCAGGAAAGGAAAGAGAGAGCGTATGATGTTTCGGGCGTAGCCCTTCGTCGGAAAGATGGAAAGTTCGGAGAATGGAA
This sequence comes from Octopus bimaculoides, assembly GCF_001194135.2. Taxonomy (NCBI): domain Eukaryota; kingdom Metazoa; phylum Mollusca; class Cephalopoda; order Octopoda; family Octopodidae; genus Octopus; species Octopus bimaculoides. The sequence continues at coordinate 9,276,195 of NC_068987.1, read as the reverse complement.
GAACGGAGAAAGAGGAATATATATATATATATATATATATATATATATATATGGGTGTATATGGGTATGTATGTATATATAATCTTTGGCAGAAGGTGAGCTGACACAGGAGGAGATGAGGGGTTAAATTATTTCACACTTTGGTTCACAAATCTATTATGCGCTCATTAGTTCACTGGACTGTTCTTGTTATTGTTTGTTGTTTTTTTCTTCCCATCCTCTGCACGATTTTATCTTTAAATTTTCAATAAACAAAGATTTTGGTAGAAGGAAACTGTGTGGAAGCCTGTCATATATGTTTGTGTTTGTGTGGAAGTGTGTATGCCTTTGTGCTAGTGTTTGTCTTTCCCTACCACTTGACAACCGGTGCTGTTTTGTTTACATTCCTATAGCTATCGCGGTTCGGCAAAAGAAATCAGTAAAATAATTACTGGATCCAAATATAATTACTATGAGCAATTTATTTTCGACGAAAACTGTTCATAAAATAATTTTTCTCCCCAGAAAATATTGGTTTCAAATTTAGGCACAAGGCAGCAAATTCGGAGGAGGTGGCTAGTCGGCTACATCGACCCCAATTCTTAACTGGTACTTCATATATCGACTCTGAAAAGATGAAAGGCAAAGTCGATCTCGGTGGCATTTGAGCTCAGAATCTAGCGACGGGCGAAATACAAAAAATGATAATAATAATCCTTTCTATTGGAGACACAAGGCCTCAAATTTTGTGGGAGGTTACTAGTCGATTTCACTGGTACTTAATTTATCGACTCCGAAAGAATGAAATGCAAAGTCGACCTCGGCGGATATTTTTAAAACTCAGAACGAAAAGTCGGACGAAGTACTGCTAAGTATTTTGGCCGGCATGCTACCTGTTCTACAATAGCCTTAGGCCGACCAAAGCCATGGGAATAGATTTGGTAGACGGAAACTGAAAGAATCCTGCCGTGTGTGTGTGTGTGTGTGTGTGTGTGAGCGCACGTCAACCTGTTGCCTTTTTTCATCTGAAAATACCAATTGCTAATTCGTCTGAATTTCTCCAAAACAGGATAAAAAAACCTCATGGGGCATATTCATTTATATTGAGCTTGTAATTTGAAAACACGCTGATGAGTTTGCTCTGACAACAATGTCTTTGGTCAGAATTCTAATTTACTTAATGTGGAGCGCGGCACAAAAATTAATGTGACGTATGAGATTAATAGTTTCTTTTTAAAGATAACGCTGCGAAGATCTGGAAGAAATTGTCCTAATGTCAATATCCTTAATCTCTTGTGGTTTACTCGTTTCAGTTATTAGACTGCGGCCATGCTGGGGCACCGACTCGAAGCATTTTAGTCGAAAGAAACGACGCCAATACTTTTCTTTCTGTCTTTAAAGTCTGGTACTTATTCTATCGTTCTCTTTTGCTGAAGCACCGAAAGAACGTAAACAAACCAACACCAGTTGTCAAGCGGTGAGTGTATGTGTGTGTGTGTTTGTGTGAGGGTCAAACACAGACAAAAAGACACACACACACATATACGACAGGCTTCTTTCAGTTTCCGTCTACTAAATCTATTCGAACGGCTTGGGTCGGCCTGAGGCTATAGTAGAAGGTATTCACTCAAGGTGCCATGCAGTGGGACTGAACCTGAAACAACAGGGTTGTGATGCAAACTTCTTACCCCACAGCCATACCTGCGCCTGATCAAAAACGCGTCATTTCAGTATACTTTTATCTGTTTATAATAATTTTTCTGGGCATTCTAAACAGTTTTTGAAAACCTGTTTTGGTCTAGCTCTCTTGAGAATAGCCCAATTACTCGTTCGCTTTCACGTTCACATTCTTCGAAATCACCTTTTAATGTGACGAATTCCTTTGCTTCCAAATAAGTTTGGAATGAAAGGCCGTTGACTGCACTTCTTGATCTCTTAAATCCAACCATTCAAACGCATCTAATTTCAAATCTGCTTCATTAGGATATTTTATAAATTGTATTGATTTTTCTCTAACTCTCTGAATTACGCAGATTTAGAAGAAAATACGATTCTTAAAGTTGCATTTTTCAAAAAAAAAAAAAAAAATTCTTGCTCTCAGGAAGCACTTCAAACATTTACTTTCTAAACCACGTTGAAATATGCTGAGTTTACTATCACAACTCTTGACGAAGCAAAATATTAGTTAAACTCAGAACGTAAAGACGGATGAAATACCGTTAAGCATTTTTTCCGGCATGCTAACGATTCTGCTAGCTCACCGCTTTGGCAAAATAAATATTGGTTCCAAATTTTGACACAAAACCAGCAATTTCGTGGGAGGTGGAGCGGGGTTAAGTGATTACATCGACCCCAGTACTCAACTGGTACCTATTCTATCGAATTCGAAAGGACGAAAAGCAGGCGGAAAGATGGACGAATTGCTGCTAAGCATTTTGTTCGGCATGTTAAAGATACTGCCAGCTAGCTGCTTTGACCTAGCAAAATATCACCTCTCAGATTTCCCCCAAAATCTTGCAGTTTAACATTAATTCAGCTGCAATGAAAAGTCTGTGAAAATGGACAAAAAATTTTTTAAATATCTAGTAGAGAAAAACGATGCTCCATACATTTTGATATATCACATATTTATATATTTGTTTTGTTGTATCTCCGGGGGGTCATTATGCCACTCATTTGTTCTATTTAACTTCTTTTATCATTATTTGTCAATTCGTTAACATTTGAGTAATTAACTAGTCGATTGCTGATGCGGTTGGGAATAGCGACGAACGGACTTTGACAAACTTAGCTTATTGATTGATTGATTGACCGAGAGATTAATCAAACGATTGATTACTTGATTGTTTAAATGTTAACAAATCAAACAAATCGATTAGATAATTGTTTAAATGTTAACAAGTCCACTGATAATTAATAAAAGAAGTGAAATAGAACCAATGCGTGTACTTATTTATTTCTTTATTGCCCATAGAGGAGCTAGACATATAGGGGACAAACAAGGACAGACAAAGGGATTAAGTCGATTACATCGACCCCAGTGCATTACTGGCACATAATTTATCGATCCCGAAAGGATGAAAGGCAAAGTCGACCTCTGCGGAATTTGAACTCAGAACGTAAAGGCAGACGAAGTACCGCTAAGCATTTCGCCCAGCATGCTAACGTTTCTGCCAGCGTGTATGTATTATTAGTGTGCTGACTCTCCCGAGATACAACGAAATCTATTTCAACACACCAGTTCACATCAAGAATCTTGCAAATCAACGAAAAAAAAACACACTTTTATACATCGCTTTTCACATGTAT
>NC_068987.1:9267906-9272874 GCF_001194135.2 Octopus bimaculoides | reverse complement strand
ATACCCTTAACGTAGTTCTCGGGGATATTCAGCGTGACACAGAGTGTAACAAGGCTAGCCCTTTGAAATACAGCTACAACAGAAACAGGAAGAAAGAGTGAGAGGAAGTTGTGGTGAAAGAGTACAGCAGGTTTCGCCATCACCTCCAGCTGGAACCTCGTGGGACTTCAGGTGTTTTCGCTCAATAAACACTCACAACGCCCGGTCTGGGAATCGAAACCGCGATCCTACAACCGCGAGTCCGCTGCCCTAACCACTGGGCCATTGCACCTCCACACTCCTTATATAACATTTAATCATTGAACAAACTAGTCAAATACATGACGATCACATGTTAACAATCCTTTGTAAGACAATTTAATTTAGTAAACTATAGTAAAGTGATTTAGTGAATTTAAAAGTGACTTAGATACTCGTTTATGGAAAACCCTGGTAGCTATAAATTTATCTTTGTCACAACTGTTATCACATATTCGAAATGTTTAAAGCCTGCTGTTGTATACAGTGTAATGAAAAGAAGTACAGAGGTTAGGAAATGATTTAATAGATTCTGTAGAATTTTTCACTAAAAGACTCAACATTTCGGTCAATCTGAAGATCAGTCGCAAACACAGTTGTTTTTTTATTTCTTGAGAAAATTCTTCGACATTCGTAAAACATTTTTGCAACGTAGGAATGTTGCTAAATTTCTTACAACCACTTGAAGCATTTTAATTTTTCGCCTGACTGGGGGCTTCCGATTGGCTATAATTGACGATTAACAAGTCCCTTAACCCTCTGGGGTCGTTGGAGTACCGCAGCAATGCAGTGTGTCTTGGGTGAGAAAGCCTGATGGAGCCCATCCCTCTTCAGGCTAAACTCATTTCTACAGCTGAGTGGACTGGAGCAACGTGAAATAAAATGTCTTGCTCAAGAACACAGTGGATCGTCAGGTTCAGGGATTGAAACCACAATCTTACGGTTGTGAATCCAACACCCTAACCACTAAGTGACGCACCTCCACTAGTGGTACTCATTCGTACAGCTGAGTGGACTGGAGCAACGTGAAGTGAAGTGTTTTGCTCAAGAGCACAACGCATCGCCTGGTCCAGGAATCGAAACCACAATCTTACGATCGTGAGTACAACATCCTTACCGCTAAGCCATGCGCTTCCACAGACTATAATTACGTAACTTTATCATTAACTTGTATGGAAAAAAATTACATAACTTTATTATTAATTCCTAGGAATACGATTTTCATTATTACCATGAAAATACATTTCTTGAAAATATTCTGTTGAAAATTTTATATTTTGGTGAAAATTTTAAATAATGCAAGCGCTTGGAAGAAATTTAATACGATCTCAACGTAGTTATATATTTTATTATTTTTGACGTGTTTTGAGATAATTTTTTTTACTCATAAACTTCACACGACTGGAATCTTCCTGAAAATAGCGTGCAATAATAACAAATGAAAATGAGGACGTTAAGCATTTTGCCCGGTGTGCTAACAATTTTGCCTCTAGGCCTTATTATTATTATTATTATTATTATTATTATTATTATTATCATCATCATCATCATCATCATCATCATCATCATCATCATCATCATCATCATCATCATCATCATCATCATCATCATCATCATCATCATTAATAATAATAATAATAATAATAATAATAATAATAATGATAATTACACCCTGATGCAGTGCAAGTCAGTGGCTCTCATGATTTCTCATCTTAATTGATTGGAAGTGTTATCATGTACAGTGATTTGTCTTGGCATAAAAAGATGGGCTACTCAATACCACAGATTTGCTTGTCAGTCGTTTGACCTTAACCAGTTGAGCATGTCCCTTAGTGGCTGACGAATATGTGCATCTCTAATCACGAGCAGAACTAGTGGGGGAGCATCATAGCCATGTGTTAAGAGGAATTCTTTGGGGTTTGGATAATTCCCCTTTGGAAACATGGGTGTTTCGTTCAACATCCTTAAGCAACCCTTATTCCAGGACCCATTGAGCGGGATGGGCTAACCGACCTGAAGAAAATTCTAAATGGACCCCACCTTTAAAGTCATGCGTTGCTAATCTTGATATGAGATCACCATGTCGCGCACTTATGGTTGTGATGCATTGCCTGGTGTCCCCTTATCGGGCGGGTAGTTATGATGGGTATACTGGGCTTCGTATAATTTACCCCAGTGTCACTTTGATGACTCACATTGCTCTCTCACTCAATAATAATAATAATAATAATAATAATAATAATAATAATAATAATTATTATAATTATAATAATAATAATAGTTTCAAATTTTGGTACGTGGCTAGCAATTTTAGGAGACGGGTAAGCTGATTACATCGACCCAAGTGTTCAACTGGTACTTAATTTATTTATCAACTCTTAGAGGATGAATGGTAAAGTCATCAACGGAATTTGAGCTCAGAACATAAAGACGGACTAAATTTTGCTAAACATTTTGTCCGGCATGCTGACAGTTCTACCAGTTCACTGGTAGAAATACTTTCTAATTTTGGCACAAGGCCGCAATTTTGAGTGGAGAGGAAGTCTATTATATCGACCCTCCCCCAGTTCTTGGCTGGTATTTATTTTGTCGACCTCAACAAAGTCAACCTCAGCGGAATTTGAACTGAAAACGTAAAGAGCTGGAAGAAATTCCGCTAAACATTTTTCTCCGATGCGCTAACGATTCTGTCAGCTCAGCACCACCTGATAAAAGAACAGGATATATCAATGATCAAGATGTTGCAAACTTTCAGTGAGCGGTAGAGAAAAAAAAACAAAAAACACAAACTCTTAATCTATCGAAAAGCAAATCGATAAACGTGATTGGACAAGTTATATTTTCTGCGTATTGTTAAAACATTAAAACGTAAGAGTTATGAGATATGCTTATCTCACAGCACGAACAGATAACGTGGCATATTATCGACAAGAAGACCGGCAAAACTAGATATTTTACTTCCTCAATTCACATGTACTGACATATTCGGACTTCGATTGACGTGTTCAACCAAGCCTTTACCAGTTGGAACCTATTAAACGTTTATTGTTCTGTCTTCATTCAAAGATATTTAAAGTAAAAAGAGGACGGAAGTCAGTACAACAGCCTCTTTTTTTAAACTTAATGAACCAAACACCTGTAACTTTTCTATGAATAAACAACGGAAAGTAGTAAAGGATTAGGTACAAGAGAAATGTTAAATTCTGTTGTACTGTTCCGCTTGTGTTTTTTTTCTCTCATGCATATATTAATGGCGAACCTTTTAAAGGACTGACGGGAGGATAACGTCAAAACATTTCAAGGATGAAGGACGGCTATCGTCACGGACATATATGATAATGTGCAGATATTCTATATAAGTGAATATGTATGTATGCGTGTGTGTGAATGTATGTATGTATGTATGTATGTATGTATGTGTGTGTGTATGTAAGTATGTATGTATGTACGTATAGACGTAATAACACACTTAGAGGGAGGGAGGGGGAGGGCGGGAGGGAGAGAGAGAGAAAGAAAGAAATAGTGGGAGAAAGAGAGAGAAAGAGAAAGTAGGACTAAGAGAGAAAGAGAGAGAGAAAGAGAGAGAGAGAGAAAGAGAGAGAGAGAGAAAGAGAGAGAGAGAAAGTAAAGGGGGAGAAAGGGAGAGAGAGAGAAAGTGGGAGGAAGAAAGAGAAAAAGAGAGAGAGAAAGTGGGAGAAAGAGAGAGAAAGAGAGAGGGAGAGAGAGAGATAGTGGGAGAAAGGGAGAGAAAGAAAAAGTGAGAGAAAGAGAGAGAGAGAAAGAAAAAGTGAGAGAAAGAGAGAGAGAGAAAGTGGTAGAAAGAGAGAAAGAAAGAGAAATAGTGGGAGAAAGAGAGAGAAAGAGAAAGTGAGAGTAAGAGAGAAAGAGAGAGAGAAAGTAAAGTGGGAGAAAGTGGGAAAAAGAGAGAGAGAGAGAGAGAAAGAGAAAGAAAGAGAGCATAGAAAATAAGATAGCAAAGCACAACACGAGTCCAAAGAACGTCGAGGGTCAATATTATTCGGTCGATGTCGAAAGCAGCGAGCTGGAAGAATCGTTAACACACCTGACAAAAATACTTAGAGACGTTTCTTTCAGCTTCACGTTCTGAGTTCAAATTCTGTGGAGATTGATTTTTTCCTTCATTCTTTCGGGGTCGATAAAATAAGTACCAGTTGAGCGCTGGGATCAATATAATCCACTAGCTTCGTTCCCTACAAAATTTCGGGCTTTGTGCCCATTAGGGGTCAGTCCGTATGATTTCGTAAGGGGCATAGGAACGGTTTCCCCTCTTTCTGTGGACGCCAGTTCTTTGCAAGATTACTAATTTTTACCAGCTGTGTAGACTGGAGCAATGTGAAATGAAGTGTTTTGCTCAAGAACACAACACATCACCCGGTCCACAAATCGAAACCACAATCTTACGATCACGAGTCCAACAGCCTAACCACTAGACCATGCACCTCCGCAAGTGCCTATAATAGAAAGAACTACTAGGTCGATTCTGAAAGAAGGGGGAAAAGTTTTGGAGTAAAAGTATAACGTTTCGGACTTAGTACTTCGTCAAATACCAGAGGAAAGTCCAGGAGTGAATGGAAAGAAAAGCAAGCAAGGAAATGGGAAGAGAACCAGGAAAAACGCACGTGAGTCAGGTTCATATGTTCACCTCCTGACTAAACGGAAGTGTGAACAAACACAGTCAAACATACACACACATATCGTCAGTCGTTCCTATATTCTGAAAAAGATGCATGCTGTAAAGCACTAGAGCAGTAATCTATTTCTGAGGAAGTTGAATGCTGTGATCGGTCATAGAGTGACCATTGAATTCGCACCTATAAAGCGCTTAGCAGTACAGGCGACTCTCCTGTGGTAGAAAGAATGTGTGTGTGTTTGTGTGTGTGTGTGTGTGTGTGTGTGTGTGTGTGTGTGTGTGTGTGTGTGTGTGTGTGT
>NC_068987.1:9265492-9267372 GCF_001194135.2 Octopus bimaculoides | reverse complement strand
ACACACACACACACACACACACATATATATATATATACGACGAGCTTTCAGTTTCCGTCTACCAAATCCACTCACAAGGCTTTGGTCGGCGGCTCCAAACTATAGTAGAAGACACTTGTTCAAGGTGCCACACAGTGGAAATGAACCCCAAACCATGTGGTTGGGAAGCAAACTTCTTACCATACATACAGTCATGCCTATTATTTCTTGTTTTCTTCGCCTGGCCCTAAAGCCATATTCTGTTTACTTATTTCGCTTTTTTTTTTGTTCCTCGTCCGTCCACTTACAGTCTCGTCTCGAATTACTTTAATCCATTTTCGCTTGTCCATTTCCGAATCCCTTGTTCATCTTTCTTTGTTCGTCCCGTTTTGTTTTATTGCTTTGGTCGCACTCCCAGCAAGTTCTCTTGCTGGTTGCCTCTAGTGTGGAAGCTATATTATCGATAATGGTGCGAAATTGCGCTCGACACCCTGGCCGATAACTGATGAGGGGTTGGTGACCTTCTGTGCTTGCTCTCCGTTCACCTGTGCATTTAGTATACGTTTTTCAACTTGACCTTCTGTCATTTTCTCGTTCGTTTGTTTATTACAATACGTGTTTGACTTACTTCTGAAAATATTATTCACGTAATACAACGCACTCCTTATTTTTGACCCATTATATACATACATATATACATACATAGATTCTCAATCATTTATTTTTACCTATGCACCCCTTTGATTACTATTTTACTCTAGTGGACCCCCATAACTTCTCAGTGCTTAAAAACGAGTCTTATAGAAACTTCTTTCAAAATTCTTATTTTGTTTGTCACACATTAACTTAAGTAGATCGAACTATGTAAAACATTAGAGACGGTTGTAATAAAGATAATGATGACGATGACGATGATGATGATGACGACGACTACGACTACGACGATGACAATGACGTTGGGTTCGGTTGCCGCGATGATGGATACAGTAACTGAGGAGTGGAAAGAATGTGGAGTTGCCAGCCGTGAAGGGATGGACAGTCACGAGGTCACTGAGGTCAGAACTAAGGAAGAGATGGAGGTCTTATTTTTAATGGTATTTATTATTATTATTATTATTATTATTATTATTATTATTATTATTATTATTATTATTATTATTATTATTATTATTATTATTATGTGCTTGACCTTTGCTTTGTATTTGTACAAGTTGACTCCAAGTCTCACCCAAAGACCTCAAGAGACAACAAGCTAGAAGTTCAAGTTGGTATTATGACTAGCGTGCCATATTTTGGATTTTGAACAGAGTATTGTTCTAGAGAATGTCTGTAAAAACTTAAGAAAATTACAAGTTTGTTTTAAAAGGAATTTGATTATGAAATGATAATGTGATGTTAAGATGACAATAAAAAGGTGTAGGGCTGAAGACAGTCACTTTCCCCTTTGGCCAAGCCATCATGACCTTTTTCAAGTTTCACTTGAAGAAGAAAGTGATGTTCTTCCCCACCAGCAATATTGTTAAAAGGTGGGTGAATGTCGCAAGACTGGCCTGAGTGAATGGGCCTACTCTCAGCATGCGTCTGTAGAGAAAGTGGAGAGGGTGCTTACCCAGGTGGTCAGGACTGACGTGGATTTGTAGGGTTCCTACGAGCAGCCCGGTGATGTCTCCCTCTTTTCAGTCATCTGACTGCGGCCATGCTGGAACACCGCCTTGAAGGTTTGTTTTTTAATCGAAGAAAGCCAGCCCAGGACTTATTCTTCGAAAGCTTAGTACTTATTTTATCGGTCTCTTTTGCCGTACCGCTAAGTTTCGGGGAGGTGAACACACCAAAATCGGTTGTCAACACAGACACAAAGACACATACACACACACACACACACACACACACACACACACACA
>NC_068987.1:9261655-9263307 GCF_001194135.2 Octopus bimaculoides | reverse complement strand
AGTACTTATTCTATCGGTCTCTTTTGCCGAACCGCTTAGTTACGGGGACGTAGACACACCAGCATCGGTTGTCAAGCGATGTTGGAGGGACAAACATATACATACACATACATATATATATATATATATATATACATATATACGACAGGCTTCTTTCAGTTTCCGTCTACCAAATCCACTCACAAGGCTTTGGTCGGCCCGAGGCTATAGTAGAAGACACTTGGCCAAGGTTTCATGCAATGGGAATGAACCCGGAACCATGTGGTTTGTAAGCAAGCTACTTACCACACAGCCACTCCTACGCCTTGCACTTTCATCACTTTTAGAAATTCCTCATGAATGATTTCTTAAAGAAAATTCCTTCCTTTATTTCTATCAAAAATCATTCTTGATGAATCCTTTTAAGGAACGAAAGTGCTAAATATCCAAATCCTTCTTCTTTTTTCTCAATATATAAAATCTGTACATAATAAGAATTCCATAAATTCTTATTTTGTTTTCGTATTTTGACATCCTTACTTCTTAACCTCTTATCCCTTATAAGTTATTATTTTTCTTGTTCTTAAATAGATATTTTTCAGTTATGCGAGATATTCACACTATATCCATATAAACGCATAAATATTGTGTATGTGTATATATATATGCATATATGCACATACATAAATGTGTATGTAGCTGTATGCATCTTTACATTTTTCTGATTCATGGCTTAAAATTTATAGATAGCATATATATCTTTCCAGTTATTCCATAAGTAAATGCCCTGAGCAGTCTTTATAGAAACCACCTAATAAGTAATTTAATTAAGTACATGAATGAATATTAAACTGATTTTATGTAGTTTTCCTTTTTAATGTTTATAATTGATATATACACACCATTAACCAATTTTGGTTATGTCACTTTTGAAATTGTTAAATTTTATTTTTATACAACTTAACAATATTGTTTATAAACAATCACCCATTGTGCCCCTAAATAAAATTTACTCTGTATTAACATCTTAGGTTTCTTAGCGCCTTGCCCCTTTAACTGGTAATTAACATCATGATTTAAAGTCTAAACTTGCCCTGCCTCTTTTTATAGACAGTTACTTATATCCAGCTGACTACTCCTAATGTTTTATTTCCTCCCTGGAGAAAAGGTGACATTTATGACCATACCTAGCCATTTTCTGTCAACTCACGCTTGTCCTTTATTCAAAATAGACACAGTCTTCTAGTTTTAGATTTAGTAGCTGATAAAGAGATTAATGAATTAGAAATTAATTACAACATTTACAACCCTATGACCCCACTCTGCTCCATGCGATTCTTAGAAGTATAGTCTATTCTTTGCTACAATAGCGACAACATGAATTTCTCCCATCTTGCTCTGTTAAAATATTTGAGAAAAACGATATTGTGTCCTACTTGCTAAATTCCATTTATTTATTTGTGCAGCTGAAGATGGCACTTCATTTAAGTTGATGTAATAATTGCATTGTTCAATTAAATGGAGCCACTTGAAACGGTAGTACTGCATCACTACTTGATATCCTGTTGCTTATTTTGATGTTATTCACCTTATTTCGAGCTGTCCGGATAATACCGGACTGATTTGGTGCTTCAACTTAAGTACCTAATGCAACCGAATATCAATTATATATA
>NC_068987.1:9260968-9261645 GCF_001194135.2 Octopus bimaculoides | reverse complement strand
CACACACACACACATATATATATATATACACACACACATATATATGTGTGTGTCTGTGTGTTTGTGCGCGCGTGCAACTGTGTTTCCAGAATAGTACGAAGTACAGTGTATTTTGACAACACTTTAATTTTAACTGAAAGCTAAAATGCAGTCAACTGCTATCGGCAGAAATAGGCTACCTGTAAAACTTAAAAGGTGTGCACACATTTAAATGTATACACATGGATGTAAATCTATATTAAAGGTAGTAAGGATTAATTTCCGTTTGTTTATCCTAGAAACCAAGAAAGAAATGTTTGTTTCTTAATTCCTCGATGGAAAGCAGGCGGCGACATGGCAGAAACGTTAGCAGAACGGGCGAAATGCTTCGCGGTGTTTCGTCTGTCACTACGTTCTGAATTCAAATTCCACCGAGGTCGACTTTGCCTTTCATCCTTTCCGGGTCGATAAATTAAGTACCAGTTGTGTACTGAGGTCGATATAATCGACTGACTCCTTCACCAAAAATTTTGAGCCTTGTGTCTTAATGGAAGGATCCACCTTCTGCGTTAGAAATTTCAAATAATTTTTCTTTGAGAAAAATTATTGGTATTTTTGTCGAAAAAATCTATATTCTATTGAACATATTTGTATTTTAGTTAACAAAGAGTTCAACGTAAGGGAGAGTATGTATTTAT
>NC_068987.1:9257261-9258242 GCF_001194135.2 Octopus bimaculoides | reverse complement strand
ATATGTATATATATATATATATATGTGTATATATAGTCTACCGCTTCTTTCATTCCATCCCATCAAACAACTTCCCACACAAGACTTAACATTGTATTTGTATGAGACAGTTTATACCGCGCATTAAACCCGGAAGTGTTTTGTCAATAGAAAACAAAACTAAACAATGATGGTGGCCAGAAAATCGGTTCCAATAAATTTGGTCACAATTCACCGATATCACTTGACTCTCGCCAAAGGAAATTTACTGTCAGTAATTCGATGATTGAGTTTGTCGCTGTCGCTGTGACCGTCGTCGTCGTCGTCGTCATCGCCATATCCTTTGTTCTCGTTGTTGTTGTTGTTATCAACATCGTCGTTGTCTTTGTTGTTGAAGTTGTCACCACCACCTTTGTTGTTACTGTTTAGTTCCTGATCGAGTAGACCTATCAAATTTAATTTATGTGAGGGACACACACACAGACACACACACACACACACACGAATTGAATTTAATCGTGTTAGTGTTGCATTCACATACGGTGTGGACTCTAAACTGAAGTTATTTCACATCTAGAAAAGCTGCAACTTCACAAACTTTTTCCTAAAAATATGGGGCCCTTTCTGCCAAATCAAAAGAAGCTAACCAGTCTGATATCACTTCTGACTTTGATAGAATCCCAGCAGTACGTATGTTGGCCTGGTATTTATTCGCGAACCTTATCGTTTACATATACGAGAAGTAAGGCGACGTAAGTGTGACTAAGTTTACTTTGTAACTATGTGGTTGTAGGTTCGATCCAATTCGTCGATATCTTAGGTGTTTGTTTTTTTTGTTTTTGTTTTTTTGTAATTTAGATTCTGATGGACTCAAGCCTTGTGAATGAAACTGAGTGAAATGAAACTGTGTTGAAGCTTTCGAATCGGTTAATATAAATCGAAAATCCTCCCCTCATACACTGTTTCACGCTGATTGATTCTGTCCTCGAGATTTCATTGGGC
>NC_068987.1:9255637-9256555 GCF_001194135.2 Octopus bimaculoides | reverse complement strand
CTTCACAAACTTTTTCCTAAAAATATGGGGCCCTTTCTGCCAAATCAAAAGAAGCTAACCAGTCTGATATCACTTCTGACTTTGATAGAATCCCAGCAGTACGTATGTTGGCCTGGTATTTATTCGCGAACCTTATCGTTTACATATACGAGAAGTAAGGCGACGTAAGTGTGACTAAGTTTACTTTGTAACTATGTGGTTGTAGGTTCGATCCAATTCGTCGATATCTTAGGTGTTTGTTTTTTTTGTTTTTGTTTTTTTGTAATTTAGATTCTGATGGACTCAAGCCTTGTGAATGAAACTGAGTGAAATGAAACTGTGTTGAAGCTTTCGAATCGGTTAATATAAATCGAAAATCCTCCCCTCATACACTGTTTCACGCTGATTGATTCTGTCCTCGAGATTTCATTGGGCGTAAGCTTTTTCGTGGAACGCATACTGCATGCATACACATTAACTTAACGAGTAGTAGATAATTCGGTTGATAAAACAGCTGAATGTTCATCGTCACAAACGACGGAGGATCCATCGCAACATATCTTTATTCTACTCCTGCGATAGTTAACTGATTTTCAGCTGTTTTTTTCTTCCGTCTGATTTGATTTCCATTTATTGTTGTAATTTAACTGTCTATGACCACCCCACCGCCTCTCTCTCTCTTCTCTACACACACACATACATACATACACACATACATACATACATACATACATACATACATACATACATACACACATACATACATATACTTATATTTGACACCGGTTTATTATTTCGCCTAGTTTAATGTATTATTTAACAAAGATGACGCGTCGCTTTTTATCCACCCTTAGGCTTTCAGCTTTGTAAAAGTATTCACTTTTATCGATGCTATTCTACACTAATGCCTTATTATTTCCATCCATCCATCCATCCATC
>NC_068987.1:9253887-9255360 GCF_001194135.2 Octopus bimaculoides | reverse complement strand
AGAAATCTACAGTTACTCTATCCAGATTACAAGTTCAGTTTCATACTGTAATTATTGGGGCCCTGGGATATGTAACACACTGCCTAAATACTAATCTTGAGAAATTAGGCTTCTCAAAACTAGAAAGGAGAAATCTAATTCGAAGACTACAGATCCAATCCATCACAGGAACTGTAAAAGTCTGTAAAACTTTCCAAAAGTTTATCATTTAAATATATATGAGCATGTCTAGATATGCAAATATATGCATAAGAATACGTACATAAAGCATACAAATCTGCACATACATACATACATACATACACACATACATACATACATACATACATACATACATACATACATACTACATACATTCATACATACATACAAAAAAAATACCCTGTTGTTGATGTTGAAATTTTAATGAAGGAGCCTCGGATCTAGGTTAGAAACCGGCTCTTTCTCCATTGGCAAGAAATCTTGAAATAAAACTGAACAATGACATACATACATATATACTTGAAGAGACAGGTTGACAAACAGGTAGATAGACAGAGATAATTGATAGACAGACAGACAGCTAGACAGGCAGGTAGTAGGTAGGTAATAGGTAGATAGGTGAGAAGATAGATAGATAGATAGATAGATAGATAGATAGATAGCAGACGAAGAGCGATTAGGACGGTTGTGGTGATCAAAATAATTACCTCATAGAAAGACCAAGACAAATGTCTAATTCATTACCAATGAGAAGTCGTGTGATGGAATTGTTATAACGATAACCATTTTACATCCCCTCTAGTTGTTTGGTCAGCGCCGGAAGCTGGGTTGATAGCTACATTGAAGCGGAAGTAGAACAATGATTGAAGAGAGGAAGTGAAAGTTAAAGTGGGATAATGAAGCAAGTAAAAGAAGCAAAGTAAAAGAGAAATTATAATATTAAACATAGAGAGAGAGAGAGAGAGAGAGAGAGAGAGAGAGAGAGAGAGAGAGAGAGAGCAATGGAGGACAAATGGAGGTGTGTATGAGAAAGACGAACGCAGGAAGGAATAAGAGAGATAGATAGATAGATAGATAGATAGATAGATAGATAGATAGATAGATAGATAGACAGACAGAGAGATAGATAGAAAGAATAGCTAGCTAGCTAGATAGATAGATAGACTGGGAAGGAAAGAGCTGAGCTGTGTGTGAGTGTACAGATATATGTATGTATGTATGTATGTATGTATGTATGTATGTGTGTGTGTACGTGTATGTGTGTGTGAGCGTGTTGCGTGCGTACTTGTGTGAGTGTGTGTGTGTGTGTGTGTGTGTGTGTGTGTGTATGTTAATGATAAGGAAAGGAGAAGTAGAAAAAAAAGCGATAAGAGCGAAGTTTAAAAGGCAGGAAATAATAGTGGATTGAATAAGTGAGAGAGAGAGAGGGGGAGGAGAAGGGAAGGAGAGAGAGAGAGAGAGAGAGAGAGAGAGAGAGAGAGAGAGAGAGAG
>NC_068987.1:9252753-9253537 GCF_001194135.2 Octopus bimaculoides | reverse complement strand
GAGAGAGAGAGAGAGAGAGAGAGAGAGAGAGAGAGAGAGAGAGAAAAACAGACCCGAAATGCGCGCATGCGTACGTGCGTGTGTGTGTGTGTGTGCGTGTTTTGAAATTATTTGATGCATATTCAAATGATATAATCCAACGTAGAACATAAAGGTAAGCTCGAGTCACAGCAGATACAAATAATCTCTTTTAGTTGCTGAGGTGTGTTCGCCATTTTAATTTGTTATCACTTTTAGTTTCGATACGCACGCACGCGCGCGCAAGCAAACACATACACACACACACACACAAGCATACACACATACACCCAAACACGCACATATATACCCGTACAAAAGCAATTTAACGTTAAACTGAAATACTGCTCAATACGTATTGAGTAATCGACTAAGTACGTTCCAGCTGAGCATTGGTGTCGATGTAATTGACCCCCAAAATTGCAGGCCTTGTGCCTCCAGTAGAAAGGATTTCTTTTTTTTTTTTCTACTCTAGGGAGTAAGGGGCCAGTCGATTAGATCGAACGGCGGAATTTGAACTCAGAACGTAAAGACAGACGATTCTGTCAGCTCACCACTTTAATAATCCTTTCTACTAAAGGCGGTGAGCTGGCAGAATCATTAGCACGTCGGACAAAATGCTTTGCGATATTTCGTCCGTCCGTCTTTACGTTCTGAGTTCAAATTCCGCCGAGGTTGACTTTGTTTGTCATCCTTTCGGGGCCGATTAAATAAGTACCAGTTATGCACTGGGGTTGATGTAATCGACTTAATTCCTGTGTCTGTC
>NC_068987.1:9251304-9251641 GCF_001194135.2 Octopus bimaculoides | reverse complement strand
GCTAATAGACAGGTAGGAAGACTGACAGTCAAAAAGGTATACAGTTAGATAAACAGATAAATAAATAAATAGATAGATAGATAGATAGATAGATAGATATATAGATAGATAGATAGATAGATAGATAGATAGATAGATAGGTAAGTAGGTAAGTAGGTAAGTAGGTAGGTAGGTAGGTAGGTAGGTAGGCAAGTAGGTAGGTAGGTACAGGTAAAAAGAGTAAGTATGATGAAGGCGAGAAGAAAGAAGAAAGTAGATTGTGATAGGTAGGATCACGGGACTGTGAGTGGGTGGGGAGATGCATATATATATATATATATATATATATATATATATA
>NC_068987.1:9247051-9247820 GCF_001194135.2 Octopus bimaculoides | reverse complement strand
TATATATATATATATATATATATAAGAGCGTAGGCTCGAAACGTAAAAGACTTTCTTACTTTCCGATCGTTAAACTAATACATCTCTTTGTTGTTTACACACCCGTCTTCGTCTTTTGTTTTTTTTCGTAAATTTTCACTATATATATGTATATATGTATGTATGTATTATGTATGTATGTATGTTTGTATATAAATGCATACATACATCTATACATATGTACTTATATATTTAGAGATATAGATATATACATTCATGCGTGTGTGCGTGTGTGTATGTGCTTTGTGTGCCTGCGTTTGTGGTGTATGCGGATGGGTGTCTCCCTCTGCAGGCGCACGCGCATTATATCGTTATATCGACTCTTGAAGAAGGAGAGCTTTTGATCAAAGCCAGTGGAAAGTGGCAAGTCTTCTATAATATTACTCATATAGACATAAATTGATGCATACACGCACGCACAAACACATCCACACACACACACACACACACACACACACACACATACATGCATAGGGACACACTTAGACATGTGCACGCACATATGAGGGACAGTTACATCTACAGATGCTCGTATTAAACAGAGATAATGAGATATAAATGTTTTAATAGCAATGCAAAATAATAAAAGATCTATGCACTTCCTGTTTAGTGGTGTCATGTCTCGCATGCGTTGTATTCATCGATAACTACATATATAGTCATAACTACACGCAAACATGAACTTATATACTTGTATGCATCTCTCTCTCACCCCCCTCTCTCTCTCTCT
>NC_068987.1:9245630-9246341 GCF_001194135.2 Octopus bimaculoides | reverse complement strand
ATTTATACAGTACATTTTATATATATATATAAACAGTAAATGAAGTATAAGGAAAGGAAAAAATTGTAATTTAAAATGTGTGTGTGTGTGTGTGTGTGTGTGTGTGTGTGTAGTTATATATATACATATATAAACGGAAATAATGCACCACAATTTTAGAAACGTATTCTTCCATACAACTAAATATAGCATGAATCATATATGAGAAAGAAAACAAATATGCATGGACGTCTAACAAAGAGTTTCAGAATTTTTTCTCCCCACCTCTCTCTCTCTCTCTCTCTCTCTCTACATAATACATACTTACATACATACATCCATATATACATACATATGAAATTAGTAAGAAGAGCACAGAAGGACGAGAAAAAACAAACGCAAAAGTCACACAAGACGTGGACATGCTATATTCGTTATAAATGCACTGAGATAACAAATAGAAATATCGTAACATAAATGACGTCGATCAAGGGGCGTCAGCGTTGATTCGTTAATTGCAAGTCTAAATCACCCGTTATGATGTCAGAATATTCAGTAATTTCTGGACGATTAATTTCTATCATTTTATTTTGCTATACAATGTAGAAGCATTTCATATTGTTGTTTGACCTACTAGAAGTCTTCCAAGACTTCCAAGTGTCCTACAAGCCTGTTACTATAAATATCACACAACCTTCCCTCAATATATATATATATATATATATATATATA
>NC_068987.1:9238069-9242466 GCF_001194135.2 Octopus bimaculoides | reverse complement strand
ACACACACACACACACACACACACACACACACACACATACACACTCACACACACGCACACATATTACTATATTACAGTTAAAAGAAATATGTTGTGTTAAGTGTTCGAAATTAGCGTGCATAAATGCAACTTGTTTGTTTATAAGCGACACTCACGGATGAATCAAACATTATTGCCCCGAATCAAATGATTGTAATATATTTTTGTCATGCAACTGTTTTTATTTATGTCTGTCGTGACATAAATAAACACTATTGTTTTATTATCTCCTCGGTATGGAACAATCACTCATAAAACATCTGAAAGTAATTTATCAGCTTTTTATTGTAGGCTTGTGTCCGTTAAATATTGTAAAAGGAACATTTAAGTCGCTTTTTCAGTTTATGATGAAAATGTTCTATCATGTCTGTTGCTAAGAATGTGATAGAAAAATCGTTGTTGATTTGTTAAAATACGGAATGCAATGGAAAAAAAGTGTGAACCCCTGGATCTTACTTTCTCGAGTTCTAGGACTCATAGAGCCAGTTACTCGCTTTCATGGTGTATAAGTGACCGAAATCACAATATTTTCCCCTGTACAGGACATCAATCCGCTATAGAGTTGGTATTGAAACGGCTAAGAAAACCGGTGCAACGTGAAATGAAGAAAATAATGCACGCCCGGTCTTGGAATCGAAAGCACCGTCATGCGCTTGTGTGTGCAACACCCTAACCCTAACCCTAACCCTAACCCCAACCACTAAACCATGCGCCTTCGGAAAAATTGTAGAAAAAGAAACTCTGGGTAAGAGAAAAAAATGAAAGAGTCTGCAAATCGAGAAAAACAAAATCGGTAAAATATCGGAGATTGTACATATATTTTTTCATCTGAAAAATATAAGATGTTCGCATCATTAGAAGATGGTCCTCTGGAAACTTGTTACCGCCCTTCAGTCCAGAAAGTGGAGACGATGCCCAAGTCGTTAGAGTTACATCTGATGTAGAATCCTATAAAAACTTACTTGTATCTTCTTTCGGTCTAGGGGGTTATGACAATATCCTGGGGCTGCTACAGCTGGTTGTTTAGATGATGGAAGTGGGGCCATAAGACGCGGTCACTTCAGAAGATTGTCGTTTAAGAAACGAAGATGACACTGACACACACATACGGAATACCTGACAGATTCACACATGCATCGTGAAACCTGTAACGAACGAATTTATCTGACAACCCTATGGAGATAACTCAAGTAAAAGATTTGAGCAGTTTAAAAGTGTTGCTTCGAAATTTAGTGCTTAGAGTCCAAAACATTTTGATAACGCAATGTGAACAAATTAGAATTTTTTTAGTACTTACGCATTCAAAGGTCATCAGCAGTTAAAATGGAAGCTTATGAGTTTCTCATTTATTCAAATATATATACAAGGAAATAATTAAAACTTGCAGTATGGCAAATTCCATTGTTGTGAAACTGACTATTGACAATATATTTAAATCTATGATCTCAAATGTGATTCATTATGTTTGGCATAACTTGTCGACATTGGAGCACAGTTTTCCTAATATTACTAACAACGAGGGAAGTTTGGGAACGAACCTTGAGCCAGTTTAAATCCATAAAGTTCTATAAGGGGCGAGGACAGATTGTCTGAGTTACATGTACTCTCCATTGGAAGACAGTTGACTACTTACGTGGTAGATAAGTAAATTATAGTAAACTCGCTCCAATCCGGCATTCAAATAACCGAACAGCTGGGTCCGTAGTATATCTCCAGCGTTAGAAGCTGTGCAAAGACAATAAATAATAATGATGGTGATAATAATAATAATAATAATAATAATAATAATAATAATAATAATAATAATAATAATAATAATAATAATAATGATAATAATAATAACCCAACTTGTACAAATGCAAAGCAAAAGTCAAACATAAAATAATATTAATAATAATAATAATCCTTTCTACTATAAGCACAAGGCCTGACATTTTTGGGGAGGGGACCAGTCGATTACATCGACGCCAGTGCGTAACTGGTACTTAATTTATTAACTCCGAAAGGATGAAAGGCAAAGTCGACCCCGGCAGCATTTGAACCCAGAACGTAAGGACAGACGAAATACCGCTAAGCATTTCGCCCGGCCTGCTAACGATTCTGCCTCTCGCCGCCTTAGTGTCAATAATAATAATAATAATAATAATAATAATAATAATAATAATAATAATAATAATAATAATAATAATAATAATAATAATAATAATAATAATAATAATAATAATAATAATAATAACAATAATAATTATAATAATAAATGCCTTGATGCAGTACCAGGTAGTGACTGTCATAGCTTGTCATCTCAACTGATTGGAAGTATTGTCATGTACATTGTTTTGTCTTTGCATAAAAGATGGGCTCCAGCAAATATTCTGCTCAATACCACAGACCGGAACTGTCAAACAACCGGCACCCAGAGGAAAAATAATAGAAAAGAAAAGGAAAACGTATCGTTAATTAGAATCAAGGGAAATTGTACAAATTTCTATTAATTAATTAAACTGTCATCAAAAGAATGTTCTCACGGAGTCTAAAAATGGCTCATTGCTTCTCAAAATACAGTACAATATTTTATTTTATTGGGTTTACAGTATTTGTATTTCCTTTGGTTAATAAAACTTGTTCTTAAATTATATTTTTAGTTCTTCCTATTTCTATCTTTTTTAGAATCTTATTGATAATACAGATGTATATATATATATATATATATATATATATATATATATATATATATATACATAGTTTTAATGAGTTTCGTAAGGAACTAAGCACAGAAGTGGCTGAATGGTGAGAAGTTTCCTTCTCAACCTACATGCGAAATTGGGCGTATAATCTTTTCTACTCTAGGCACAAGGCCCGAAATTTTGGTGGGAAGGAGCCAGTCGATTTTATCGACCCCAGTACGCAGCTGGTACTTAATTTATCGACCCCGGAAGGCAAAGTCGACTTCGGTGGAATTTGAACTCGGAACGTCAAGACAGACGAAATACCGTTGAGCATTTCGCCCGGCGTGCTAACGTTTCTGCCAGCTTACCGCCTTGAAATTGGGCCTATATTTTTTTCTACTCTAGGCACAATGCCCGAAATTTTGGAGGAGGGACAGTTGATTAGATCGACCCCAATACGCAACTGGTGCTTAATTTATCGACCCCCGAAGAGTTGAAAGGCAAAGTCGACTTCGGTGGAATTTGAACTCAGAACGTCAAGACAAGCGAAATACCGGTAAGCATTTCGCTCAGCGTGCTAACGCTTCTGCTACCTCGGCGTCTTGAAATCGGGTCTATATTCTTTTCTACTTTAATACACTAAAAACCTTTTTTTCTGAATATGCGTAGCTGAAATTAGGATGCGATTAATATGTCTCTGTACCTTTTATGCCATCAGATACGGTAATTTAAAAAGTGATGATCAGATATCCGGAAAATTCAGTTATCTAGCAAGCCTCCGGTCCTTCTGGTGTCGGATAGTTGGGAGTTTACAATATATGGAAAATTTTTCAAGAATGAAACTTAGAAAAATGACTTTGTAAATTGCTGAACACATTTTTTTTTTATATTCCTTCATTATGCTCTCATTCTACTTTCAATTAAAATGTGAAATAATTAAGATAATTAAATAACATACATGTTATTTTTTTAAATTATGTTTTGATTTTAAATACAATATAAATTTATGAGTTTACTCCAAAACATTCGTTTTTATTTTTATTGTGGTTTTATTTTAACTATAAAACAATGATTATCTACTTCCTTTAAAATTGTATTTTCCCTATGTTTTGGTTTTTCAACACAAAGCAACAATTATGTACTTCCTTTCAAAATTGAATCTTCCTTGTATTTTCATTTCAAACACACAATAACAACTATTTACATCCTTTCAGTGCGTATTGTCTTTGTATTTTCATTTTAAATACACAATAACAATTATTATGTAGTTCCTGTGAGACTGTATCAGCCTTGTGTTTAGACTTCAAATAAAATAATGAAAGAAATAGTGAAAATTTAAAACGAAATTGAAATTGTTTGCTATTGCCCTGACGATTAGAAGTGCTTACCCCCGCTCCCGCCACCAATCTCGGAACTTTAGAACCTGATCTAACTCCTGGATATATGAGCATACGTATGTGTATGTGTGTGCTTGTGTGCGCGCCTGTGTTTGGAGTGTTTGGAGGCGTAGGAGTGGCTGTGTGGTAAGTAGCTTGCTTACCAACCACATGGTTCCGGGTTCAGTCGCACTGCGTGGCACCTTGGGCAAGTGTCTTCTACTATAGCCTCGGGCCGACCAAAGCCTAGTGAATGGATTTGGTAGACGGAAACTGAAAGAAGCCCGTCGTATATATGTATATATATATATGTATG
>NC_068987.1:9234474-9237871 GCF_001194135.2 Octopus bimaculoides | reverse complement strand
GTATGTGTGTGTATATGCTTGTGTGTCTGTCCCCCCAACATTGCTTGACAACCGATGCTGGTGTGTTTACGTCCCCGTAACTTAGCGGTTCGGCAAAAAACGACCGATAGAATAAGTACTAGGCTTACAAAGAATAAATCCTGGGGTCGACTTGCTCGACTAAAGGCGGTGCTCCAGCATGGCCACAGTCAAATGACTGAAACAAGTAAAAGAGTAAAAGAATAATAATAATAATAATAATAATAATAATAATAATAATACAGATGACAATGTTTCTCTAAAAGAAACGGTAAAATTTTCAAAATACAAAGATCTGGAAATAGAGGTAACTCGAATAAAGGGGCTGAAAATAGAAACAATTCCTCTCATAGTAGGCGCATTAAGTATGATAAAAAAAAAAACACTCAGACAAATACATAACAAAAACATCCGGACTTACAACTATATACAACATACACACAAAAAAGCACTTCTAGGCACCGCACACATCCTACATAAAACACTCAATACAGCGAAAATAAGAGCACCACAACAAACCATAACACATAGCCAAGACACACAAAGCTGCGCTCGGTAGTGTAGTGAAAGCACGTGATAAAAATAAGACTACTGAATAATATTAATAATAATAATAAGTCTCTTACTTGTTTCAGTCATTTGACTGCAGCCATGCTGGAGCACGGCCTTTAGACGAGAAAATCGAACCCAGGACTTATTCTTTGTAAGCCTAGTACTTAATCTATCGGTTTCTTTTGCCGAACCGCTAGCTACGGTGAAGTAAACACGGCAACATCGGTTGTAAAGTGATGGTGGGGGGGGGGGACAAACACAGACACACAAATAGATACACACACATCTATCTATCTATCTATCTATCTATCTATCTATCTATCTATATATATATATATATATATATATATATAAAGAATAATAATAAATGGAGCAAAACGCATATAATCAATAAGTTCCTTTAATTCCTACATATGTTTCAAAATATATGTGCACTCTACTCCAAAGAAGTAAGAGGTGCTGGAATTGCACATAAATTCATTGTCAGGGAACCAACATACCAAAGCAAGACGTGCGTTAAATATATATATATGTACGACGGGCTTCTTTCAGTTTCCGTTTACCAAATCCACTCACAAGGCTTTAGTGGGCTCGAGGCTATAGTAGAAGACACTTAGCCAAGAAGCAATCTGGCGGAATTGTTTGTAGGAAAATGCTGTGCTCCGATATTTGTTCCGACTGTTTACATTCCGGGTTGAAATTCCACCATTGATTTGTTCTGCATTTTCCCCCACTTACAAGGTCGATCAAATAAAGTACTCACCTTGTACTAGAATCGATGGTATTAACTCAGGTTATCTTCACAAAATTATTCACTCTGCACCTAAATCAGAAGCCATTATTATTACAGTTATGTTTTACAATTTCCACCACAACCATCAACACCACTGTCTTTCGGGGCTAAAACAAAACAAAACACGCAAACACTTTCCGGTTATTGTCGTTTGGATAAAAGTCATGTCATTGGTATTTTCCAGCTGCTCATTGTTTTCAGTCACTTTGTCTGAGATGACTTGCATTACTTCTCAACTTCTGTGTTCGCTGTATTATTGGTTGCAGAAGCTAACTCGGTAACTTAACAGTCACTATAAGCAAATTCAATTACATGTGTATGTGTGTATGTGTACGCGCGCGATAACATACATACATACATACATACATACATACATACATACATACATACATACATACATACATACATACATACATATATATACATACATAAGCGTGTGCGTGTGTATCATTTTGTAAGACGATGAAAACACAAATCTTGAATTCTGTCATTTTCTTTGTACTTCAATCTCGGAATAAAATTACAACGATTCAAAATGCTTATTTCTAATCCGCATCTTTTCAGAATAAACACGAAGCCTGTTCGATGGTCTACCTTTTCCACAATATGATGATGATGATAACAATAGTAATAACAATAACAATAATAATAATAATAATAATAATAATAATAATAATAATAATAATAATAATAATAATACACACAGCCATGTACAATCATTTCTTATTCACAGTAAAAAAATTGAAACACCGATATGGACGATAAAAGGAAAGACAGTGCTGATATAGAAGGACAAAGAAAAGAGAGGGGAAATTCAGTAGTTATAGACTTATAGACTACCATTACTCTGAGAATTATTACCTGGTCTCGTAGCTAAAGTGTATAGCTTTCTGGAGAAGGAGGATCTATTGCTAAATAAGGAAATGAGTCTCCAGGAAGATCGACAGTATTTCGAGGTCTAGTCCTTTCCAAAAGGGTTTCGCCATCCTGCTACCTCCCATTCCAAGTCGAGTACAACAACGACAGCAATAATAATAATAATAATTCTTTCTACGGTAAGCACAAAACCTGAAATTTGGGGGGAGGGGACTAGTGGATTACATCGATTCTAGTGCTGAAGAAGAAGAAGAAGAAGAAGAAGAAGAAGAAGAAGAAGAAGAAGAAGAAGAAGAAGAAGAAGAAGAAGAAGAAGAAGAATTGCTTCCAATATAGAAGCACTAGTTAATTATATCGACTCCTAACGCCCGATTGGTGATATTTTATCGACCTGAAGCCCAGCAACACAAGACCAAAAAGGTTCGAGTGGAATTTCGAAGAAAAGGGAGTATTTCAATGAATACGGACATAGATTTATAAAATACAAATGAGAATATGCTATTTCTATGTATTAACATCATAAAATGGCAGACACCCACATAGAGATATACAAACATAGATAGACATACAGATACACACAGCTTTATGCACTCACCCGCACTCATACATAATATACACACATGCATGTATACACATCTCTCAAATACAGTTCATGTGACAAGAAAGAGTGAGAGAGAGAGAGAGAGAGAGAGAGAGAGAGAGGGAGAAAGACAGACAGACAGAGAGACAGACAGAGAGGGAGAAGCGAAACTTCATATGTAAATAACAAGTCACGAGGAGCAAAATGGGAAGAAGGCAAGAGACAAGAGTGAGCATAAGATATGATCACTAGCGCCCCCACACGACCGACAAAATAATAAAAACAAGAACACAGCAAAATATATCTATGTCGCATATAAGACATTTTGACATTACAGTCTCGGCGCCGCTTATTTGGTGCCGCTGATTTGACGCTGACTTACTTGACATCAGACATTTTAATGTTTCTCTCGTTTTAATACCTATTTCTCTCTCTGTCTCTTCTCTTCTTCTCTCTCTCTCTTCCCTCTTTTCTCTTTTTCTTTCTCCATCTCTTCTTCGTTATCCCTCCCTCCTTCTCTCTCTATCTCCTTTTTTCTCTAATTCTCTCTCTCTCTCTCTCTCTCTCTCTCTCTCTCT
>NC_068987.1:9233168-9234258 GCF_001194135.2 Octopus bimaculoides | reverse complement strand
TCTCTCTCTCTCTCTCTCTCTCTCTCACTCTCTCTCTCTCTCTCTCACTCTCTCTCTCTCTCTGTGTTTATGTGTGTGAGCATATTTCTCTTTATGTGTATGAAGAGAAAGTATTTCTGTCAATCGTGTTCAACAAATAAATTGTAATTTCTCTCACACTTTCCCTCCCCATCTATGTCTGTCTCTCTCTCCCCCTCTCTCTTTTACTCTCTCTCTCTCTCTCTCTCTCATTCACTCGTTCACTCTATAGGTGCATATTTCAGCGAGTGCGTGAGTGCATGCCTACACGCGTGCGTATGCGCGAGTGCGTACTTCTAGCGCCAAAAAGTACAATCAACAAAACAGTCCCAATGTCCAGTCAGTCGTACCAAATCGATATACATACATATACACACAGATATAAATACATGTATGTATGTATGTATACGTGAGTGTAGGTGTGTGACTGGTTCAGGCTCACTGCGTGGCACCTTGGGCAAATATCTTCTACTATAGCCTCGTGCCGACCATAACCTCGTGAGTGGATTTGGTAGACGACAACTGAAAGAGGCCTGTCGTATATATATATATATATGTGTGTGTGTGTGTGTGTGTGTGTGTGTGTGTGTGTGTGTTTGTCCTCCCCACCAACATCGCTTGACAACCTATTCTGATGTGTTTTGGCGCGCTAATTCCAGGAATATGTCTGCAGAAAAAATTTACTGCGTCGCATATATCCAGTATGAGAACTCGGTAATGGGTAATATATAAAAAAATAGGGTAAAAAAGCATATATTAATTAATATCGATTAATTACCAGGAAACTAGCACATTTAAAGAATCAAAGAGATTCAGAAACAGTATCTGCAATCTCAGGGGATTAAAGTACATTTTTATATATAACGTTGACCACTAACGTGGACATTCAATGTGCTAGAAATAGATCACATCTTGTGTCTATTAAGACCTAAATTGTTCTCAACATGAAATATAGCGGAATACCAAAACGTAAGCGGGCAAGACATTTAAAATCACCGAAAAAAATCATTATTAAACAGGGACCGGTTTCAAAATTTAACAATCTTACCGACTGTTTATTTCTCTTCAGGTG
>NC_068987.1:9231211-9232628 GCF_001194135.2 Octopus bimaculoides | reverse complement strand
TATATATATATATATATATATATATATATATGTACATAAATGCACATACACAGAGATGTACGCACATGTATAAACATACATACATACATATATATACACACACATTTATATATATACATATACACACACACTCATATATGCATACATGAAGATACTTCCTGTTTATATGTCTCTTTCCAAGGAATTTCTTCCCGTAGCTTTCAAAGCCAACCTTAAAAGTTATTAGCAAATGGAAGCAGACGATAGTTTACTGTATACCAGACGACAGATGTTCTCACTTCCGGTCAAATCGGAGGTTTGGGTCAGGAAGAGGGTTGCTGTTCACATCCTCCATTTTGTTTGTTTGTTTGTTCGTTGCACACGACTCTCTACTGTCTCCTTTCCCCTCCTCCTCCACTCTATCACGTTAATTTCCTCACTCTCACTCTCACTTTCACCCGTACACTCACTCCCTCTCTATGTGTGTATGCATCTCGCGTTCTTTTATACTTTTTACTCTGTCTTCCTCATGCAGCTTCTCTTTTTCCCATGCTTTCATACACGCAATCACGCGCGCGCGCGCATATTTCTTTACTTGTTTCAGTCATTCGACTGTGGCCATGCTGGGGCACCACCTTGAACCTAATAATCGAACAAACCGACACCAGTACTTATTTTTCTGTCTGAAACTTATTCTATCGGTATCTCTCGGTGAGCCGCTAAGTGACAGGGACGTAAAACGAGACATCAGTTGCCAAGCGGTGGTGAGACAAACACAGACAGCAGTTACACACATACATACATACATACATACGTAGAACGGGCTTCTTTCACTTTCCGTCAACCAAATCCATTCACAAGACTTTTGTTGGCCTGGGGCTATAGTAGATGACACTTGCTCGAGGTACCACACAGTGTGACTGAACCCGCATCCAAATGGTTATGAAACTAACTTCTTACTGTACACCCATCTTTTTTTTTTCTTTTTTACGAACTTTCCTACCTCAAGCAAATTAGACAACAGCTTCCACGCGGTCACTGAAGTTGCTAAAAATACCAACGATGACCTATCATAAATCACATCCTATCGTCTTGAGTAAAGTAAAGTTACCTCAGATAATGTAGTCTAGAAATCCTTAAGGAAAAGAAAACGTAGCCCTGTCCAGGATACCTTTGTACATATCATTGGTCTGCTGGACTACGGTTAGCCTCCGGTTAAACAAAAACACATGATCACATACACAATCTCTCTCTCTCTCGAACTATCTATCTATCTATCTATCTATCTATCTATCTATCTGTCTGTCTGTCTGTCTGTCTGTCTGTCTGTCTGTCTGTCTATCTATCAGTCAATCTATCTCTTTGATGATCTGTCTGTCTGTCTGTCTGTCTGTCTGTCTATCTATCTATCTATCTATCTATCTATCTATCTATCTAT
>NC_068987.1:9230042-9231201 GCF_001194135.2 Octopus bimaculoides | reverse complement strand
ATCTATCTGTCTGTCTGTCTGTCTGTCTGTCTGTCTGTCTGTCTGTCTATCTATCAGTCAATCTATCTCTTTGATGATCTGTCTGTCTGTCTGTCTGTCTGTCTGTCTATCTATCTATCTATCTATCTATCTATCTATCTATCTATCTATCTATCTATCTATCTATCTATCTGTTCTGTCTGTCTGTCTATCACTATACCTCCCTTATATACAAGTACACAGACTTTCCATTTCAAACGACTGTCAAAGTGTCTCGCTTTCATACTTCTTCCCTCTTACGTTAATTTCTTCATTTTGAATGCCATCTTTCTATCTTTCATAACTCCAGTCTCTCTCTCATCCGCTTTTTTTCCAAACACGATCTCATATCATACACACATGACCACCTAGCAGCTTCCCTCACACTCTATCGAGCTTTCTCTCTCACTCTCTTTCTCTCACTCACTTTTTTCACAAACATATACGCACACACTCTCTGATGTCTATAAACACACATGAGTCTCCGTTGTCCATGGGCAAAGACACACACACACTATCCACTATATCTAAACATACACACTCTCCGATGTCCATGAGCACAAACACAACCACACAATCTCTTATGTACAGATTCTGTGTTTCAGATAAACACACTCATCTCATTTTCTCACTCTCTCTCACACACACTCTCTCTCACACACACTCTCTCTCACACACACTCTCTCTCACACACACTCTCTCTCTCTCTCTTTCAATTAATTTCATCACCTTTCACAATTTGCCACTCCCTTCCTGTACACTTCTCTCTTTCTCTCTCTTATTCTCACGCAATGATCTCCTCCTCTCTATTTGTCTGTTAGCTCTCTCTCTCTTTACCATAAACTTACGTACACATTCACACAGACAAACACACACACACACACACACACACACACACTCAAACACGAATCACACAGACGTAGACACAAACACTAGACACACATACACACACACAGCCACAGACATGGACACGCAAAAACATAAAGATACCACACACATCGACACACAAACACAGACACGTATGCCCTGCTCTATCACTCTATCTCTTTCTCACACAAACACTACATGTCTCTTTCTCCCACCCGTTTCTCTTTCTCTCTCTGTCTTCCTCACTTCCTCTCTTTCCCCTACAGACCACCAC
>NC_068987.1:9228327-9229091 GCF_001194135.2 Octopus bimaculoides | reverse complement strand
ATACATGTAAATATATGTATATACATACACATATATATATATATATATATATATGTATGTATGTATGTATGTATGTATGTATGTATGTCTGAAATATGTCTGCCAGTCTCTGTCTTTCTGATTGTCTGTATGTCCGTGCGTACGTACGTACGTACGTATGTATGTACGTATGTATGTGTGAAAGGTTCCATTTTACTTAACTGTTTGTCTATGTCTGGCTACGTTCTTCTCACTCTGTTTGTCTCTCTCTGTCTCTGATCACACACACACACACACACACACCAATCTGATTATCGCCATTATTTATTCATTTTTATCCTTCTGACTACTGCGTTTCCCTCCTTCAATTTCTTTTTTTGCTTTATTCTGTCATACGTTTCTTTCTTTTTCCAGTTTTCTTTACGTCTTCCGCTTTTACCCCTTCCTCCTCCTCCTTCTCCTCTCTTGAAACCAACCACCTCTATTTTCATGGAATACTTCTCACTCTCTCTCTCTCTCTCTCTCTCACTCTCTCTCTCTCTACCTATCTATCTGTCAATTTTTCTGTCTGCCTGTCTGTCTGTCTATCTATCTATCTATCTATCTATCTATCTATCTGATTACCTATCTATCTATATATATATATCTGTCTATCTATCTAACTATCAGCCTGTCTGTCTGTCTGTATATCTATCTATCTGTTTGCTTGTCTGTCTGTCTGTCTCTGTCTATCCATCTTTCTGCCTGCCTGTCTGTCTGTATCTCTCTCTCTCTCTCTCTCTCTC
>NC_068987.1:9228165-9228317 GCF_001194135.2 Octopus bimaculoides | reverse complement strand
ATCTATCTATCTATCTATCTATCTATCTATCTATTTATATATATATATTTCTGCCTGTTTGTCCGTTTGTCTCTCTGTCTATCTGTCTCTATCTATCTATCCTCCTTCCCCACCTCTCTCTCTCTCTCTCTCTCTCTCTCTCTCTCTCTCTC
>NC_068987.1:9227071-9228155 GCF_001194135.2 Octopus bimaculoides | reverse complement strand
CTCTCTCTCTCTTCTTTTATCTTTCCTCCCTCCTGCTCTAGCTTTCTTCTTTCCTTCCCATCCGTTTCGTATTTCCTTCCTGTTTTCGTTCGTTCGATCGTTCCTTCCTGCCGTCCGTCTTTCCTTCCCTATTTCCTGTGTATGCGTATGATTCTATGTTCGTTCATTTCTTCATATCTTCCTGCTCTGTACTTCCTTGAAGCCTGTTCTTCCTGCACTGAAATTCTGTAATAATAATGATTATAGTTATTTTGTGTGGCACGAATGATGTTCAACAAGGGAAGTAGTCAACTCCTAGTCAGGACACCCGGTTTCAATTCTCGCTCGGAACTCCTGATATTTTAACTTATACCGTTAAAATCTTTGGCAAAGGCATGAATGTCACAGTAGCTATTTATATTCTCTAGTAGATATGTGGTCTTGGACCAAAATGAAAACATGAATTCCTTGGTGTTCCTTCGGTATTGGTCTTGAGCAGAGGTTCTCAACCATTTTTTTGGTTGGAATTCTTCCATCTTTTGCCTGTTTCAGTCGTTAGACTGCGGCCATGCTGTGCCCCAGCATGTTGTGCCCCTTGAAGAATTCTTTTAGTCGAATTAATTGCCCCCCCCCCCACCAATATCTTCCTTTAAACCTGGTACTTATTCTATCGATCCGTCTTGCCGAACCGCGAGGACGTAAACACACCATCACCGGTTGTGAAGCGGCGGTGGGGGACAAACACAGACACAGAGACACACATGCATATATATATGCGGCGAGCTGGCAGAAACGTTAGCACGCCGGGCGAAATGCTTAGCGGTATTTCGTCTGCCGTTACGTTCTGAGTTCAAATTTTGCCGAGGTCGACTTTGCCTTTCATCTTTTCGGGGTCAATAAATAAAGTACCAGTTACGCACTGAGATCGATGTGATCGACTTAATCCCTTTGTCTGTCCTTGTTTGTCCCCTCTATGTTTAGCCCCTTGTGGGCAATAACGAAATATATATATATGTATATATAGGTACGACGCGCTTCTTTCAGTTCCGTCTACCGAATCCATTCACAAGGCTTTGGTCGGCCTGAGGCACTTGCCCAAAGTGCC
>NC_068987.1:9220526-9227061 GCF_001194135.2 Octopus bimaculoides | reverse complement strand
ATATGGACCTCCAAAGGTCAAGTGTATCCCAGAGGTCACATGGGCCCCAGTTGGAAACCACTGGTGTGGAGAGTGTCGATGTGAGGAGACGACGTCATTCACTTCTTTTTTTCCAAGCCTAACCTTTTTATCTATGTCATGAAGGAAGGTGATGGAAGAATGACGTCGTGTACCAATACCGAAGGATTGCCAAGTCCTTCACTGTTTTCCTCGTCAACCGCACGTGCACTCACACACATACGCACACATACACACACATATGCATACATACATACATACATACACAGAACATATGTATACGCATGCACACATTTATACACATGTATAATATGTTTGTTTGCTTGTTTGTGTGTGTGTGTGTGTGTGTGTGTGTGTGTGTGTGTGTGTGTGTGTGCATGCATAAACACACATATGTACATATACACAGTCCTTCTGGCGCCTCAGCGTAGCGTTCATAGAAGAAACTCCCGATAGCAACTCAACGAATCACCAACAAAGACCCCTCCTGGCCCGGTGGTTGATGCGTCAGTTCTGCGTTCATAAGGTCGTGGATTCGACTCCCGGATCAGGCAGCAAATTGTGTTCTTGAGCAACGCAAATGCCTTTTCAGTGAATTTGGTAGATGGAAACTGTGTGGAAGCCTGTTTTATGCGTGTATGTGTGTGGCGGTGAGATATGCCTTAGTGTTTGGCCCTACCATCGCTTGGCAACTGGTGTTGGCTTGTTAACGTACGCCACCACCACCACCACCACTACCACCAATATAGCGGTGCGGCAAAATAGAATAATACAATAATTACCAAACTGGAAATGCTCCTTTCTAGCATGGGCGCAAGGCCTGAAATTTTAGTGGGTGGAGGCTGGTCGATTACATCGACCGCCAATGCTCAACTGGTACTTATTTTATCGACTCCGAAAGGATGAAAGCCAAAGTCGACCTCGGCGGCATTTGAACTCAGAACGGAGACAGATGCCGCTAGGCGTTTTGTTCAGCGTGTTAATTGTTCCACCAGCTCACCACCTTCAAACGACGGGGGTCTAAATATTGGTTTTAAAACCCCTCTAGATAGAAACGGTCGAAGACTACCGCTGGACTCGAAATTACATCTCCTGTAAACAGGACGGGCGTTCTATATACATAAAAAAAATTCTACCGCATTTTTATAATTATTTATTAGGAATTGTATAAAAAAAAAATAATATTTTGTGTATTGTAGAAGTATTAGCAGTTTATTACACATAAATTTTAACAAAACCTTATAGGGACCTCCAAGGGTCATGTGGACCCCGGTGGAGAACCACTGCTGCGTATACTCCAAGGTGCATTAATGAATCGTAGAGGATTGCAATGTGGTAGTGCTGACATGATGTGCTTCCTCCACTGTTCAATCTATTTCTGTACACTCGTTGTTTATGTTGTTGCTGTTGAATAATCGCAGATCAGCCCGATCGAGTTGGCCTTTGATCAAATGTATTCTTCGAGTTATCGACGGAGCCTCTATGCGGTCGCCCAATCTGCTAGAAATAGCAGATAGAGTTCATCAAATCAAACCCTGGCCGGACATACTTTCAACAAGACAGAATTGGCATTCCTTGTCGTCGGTCTGATCAGTTAAGACCTACTTGGAGAAAGATAACAGCAATAACAACAGAGCATTCCATCCGTGATCATCCTACTTATTTCTGGGTCTCTAAGACTAATCTATGTATCCTTCCTCTTTTAAAGATGAGCTTTGGCGGAAGTTTAGTTGGTTTTTCTAGCGTATCGAATGACCGTATAGAATCTCTCGAATAAGTACCAGTCATATAATTAGCTCCATTAATCGCTTTCCGTCAAAATTTATAGCCATCTACCAACGCTTGAATTCCTTATTTATTTGTGGCGATAAGGGCAGTGTCGTTGGCGGAGTCGCTTGACCGTTGGATTAAATGCTCTGCAGTATTTCTCCTGGTCCTTTACCTTCGGGGTGGGTAAAATAAAGTACTAAACATTTTTTTTTAATTTCTAGTGATATGTAATGATATGGATATGTCTTTAATTATATCTTCTTCAAAGGCGGCAAACTGGCAGAACCGTCAGCACGTCGCGTGGGGGGGGGATGCTTAGCGGTATTTAGTCCTTTATGTTCTGAGTTCAAATTTCGCTGAAGTCGACTTTGTCTTTCATACTTTCGGGGTTAATAAAATAAGCACCAGTTGATCATTGGGGGTCGATGTAATCGACTTACCCCTTGCACGAAATTGCTGGCCTTGTGCTAAAAGTTGAAGCCAATTATATATTCGGGAATGGTAGCGAACTAACAGGATCGTTAACGCGTTTGGTAAAATGCTTACGGTATTTCTTCCGAGGCATCATATTCTGGGTTCAAATCCTGCCGAGGTCAACTGTGACTTCCATCCCCTCGGGATCGATAAAATAAAGTACTAGTTGAGCACTGGGATCGATGTAACCACCTACCCCCCTCCTTGGCCTTAGGCCAAAATTAGAAAGAATCTCATCGTGTTTTTTTTTGTGTGTGTGCGTTTCAATGGCGACTGTAGCGACGTCTTTGCTGTTGCTTAACCCAAAGTCAGTTAGCATTGAGTAGCACCATGCTTCAAAGATTTTCCACCCGTGAACATCCTGCCTTTTTGGTTCATCTATGACTACAATGGCCAATGTGTTCTTAATTTTTTTTTTTTTAACAAAGTGCAACTGACAGAATTTGACTGCTATTTCTAGGACACCAAGCGACTGCATTGAGATACCCTTCGTGGGTTGTTAGAACGAAGTGATACTGGATGTAATAAATCACAATGTTATGATGAGGAGTAACGAGATGACCATGCATTCTCCATCACTGGATGGAAGGCATCAAACAATCCTGTCTGCATATCATGTTCGCAGATCAGTGGCGTTGCTAGAGTGTGCTGTCCTGGGAAGTCCTTGAGTTTGCTGCTGCCAGGCACCCACTTTACTTAGGGTTATACAGCAGGTCCAAGAAGAACTGACCCCATAAACGCGTCTCCCTGAGCGGACTATCCCCTCGCTACTCCGTCCCCTAGCTACGCTACTATCGCAAATCAATTTCGATTCTTAACTGGAAATCTTTCACTTTTAACGTTAAGAAAAAGCACAGTAACTGGAACTCCGTCGGTTACGACGACGAGTGTTCCAGTTGATCCGATCAACGGAACAGCCTACTCATGGAATTAACGTGCAAGTGACCTAGCACTCCACAGACACGTGTCCCCTTAACGCAGTTCTTAGGGACCTTTGAAATACAGACACCACTTATTTTTACCAGCTAAGTGAACTGGAGCAACGTGAAATAAAGTGTCTTGTTCAAAAAACACAATGCGCCTTCAGGTATTGAACTCACGACGTTATATTCGTGAGCCAAATACCTCAACGACTTAGCCATGCGCAATCACTATTGGAAAAGGAAAAGCATAACGGTCACGTGAACTAAGTTTCCTTTTCATTTCGATTTCAGGAGTGAAACAACCAGCCAAGTCCTCATCATTTTAAGAAACAGTTACTAGCAAGTGTCACACGGTGCATTGACGTAGTACTGTGATGTGGTATTATGTACTTACTTATCTTCTAGACACCAACACTGTACTGTGCTATGTACTGCAAGTTAATTTGGTGCGGCGATACAGCATGGTGTGATATTATAGGATATATCATACAGTGATGTATTCTATAATAAATAACATGGTGTGATTTCATATAATACATTACAGTCTGGCGTGGTATCATATATATATATATATATATATATATATATATATATATAGATCGATCGATAGATAGATAGATAGATAGATAGATAGATAGATAGATAGATATGTATGTATGTATGTATATCATATATATAAATATATATATAATATATATATAATTTAAATATTCAATATATAAATATATTTATAATATATAATATAAATATATACATACATACTTACATACATACATACATACATAAGTATATGCTTAGACATGGTATCATGTAATACGATGTGATATTGCATAGAGCGGTACAGTGTTGTTTGTTTAACCCTCAAATGAGTTTTGATCGAGCAGACTTCTAAACAGTACGTTGTAGTATCGCATGGTGTGATATCGTATTATAATAATATATTCCAGTGAGGTATAATACGACTAGACATGTTTATTTTATTTATTTATTTATTTATTTTTCACTATTTTATTTATTTTATTTCTATGCTATGCAGTTTGATAAATTACGTGGTCGATGCAGTATAATGTTGTTCCATACGGGATAACACAATGTGATAAGATATTATTCGATGGAATGCCGAATAGCACTGTGTAACAAACACCACGTTATATAATACAATGTAATATCTCATATAAAACACGACGCAGTATCTTTTATAATTCCGTGTGATTTCACACTGTGACACAAATGTGTTGCTACAATACAACTTCATAACTACAATAGTAGCAGACGCCGTGATTACAGCAGCGAATGCTTGCAGACCGGTTTCAGTTCCATCTCGCAACTATTTCGCTAGTTCACAAAGAAGAAGAAGAAGCTTGGAAATAAGAAAATTTTATTTTTTTCATTTTTTTTAAACCCTTGGCTTCCTCTGTTATCATTTTAACCATATTTAAAACATTACTTAATACAGATCGGTTCAGTATAAAAAATGGTATTTGGTATAATAATGGTTTCTAATATTGGCACAAGACTAGCAATCTTACATCAACTTCAATATTCAACTGGTATTTATTTTATCGAGTCAAAAAGGATGGAAAGAAATGTCGACCTCGGTGGAATTTGAACTCAAGACGTAAAGAAGAAATTCTGTCAAGCATTTTATTCGATGCATTAAAGGTTCTGCTAGTTCGTCGCATTTAGTAATTCTTATGAATTTGGGCAAAA
Organism: Octopus bimaculoides; assembly: GCF_001194135.2. Taxonomy (NCBI): domain Eukaryota; kingdom Metazoa; phylum Mollusca; class Cephalopoda; order Octopoda; family Octopodidae; genus Octopus; species Octopus bimaculoides. The sequence continues at coordinate 9,222,166 of NC_068987.1, read as the reverse complement.
TCCAACAATTTTGAAGGGAGAGTGAGTCGACTACATCAACTCCAGTACTTGACTGGTACTTTATCGTTTCAACTGGAACGGAAAGTAATGTTGACTTTTTCATAATTTGAACACAGAATGGAAAAACACTGCAGAAATGCTGCTAACCATTTGGTCCGACTCGCTAACGATTCTATCTGCTCGTCGCCGTGCTATCTGGTATAATAATGAATTTCCATAATGATTTTCTAGACCTAAATATGTAGGAGAAGAATAAGAAACAATTTCAGCATGTGATTGATACTTATTTTATCGATTCCGGATTGATGAAAGGTGATGTCAATCAAGATTGAATTTGAACACAAAATGAAGGGAATCGTGAGGTTCTTTTGTCTGACGTTCTTCCATTTCTATATCCCGCTGACTTTCAATATGGCGTTATAAAAACACTACAGTTTTATTTTGATTTCTTCATAAATTTAAGAAACAGAAGAGAAACGATTATTCTTCACAGACGTAAGTAGAGCAGATGCAGGCGTGGTTGTGTGGTAAGATGTTCGCTTCCTGACCGCATGGTTCTGGGTTCAGTCTCCGAACGTGGCATCTTGGACAAGTGTCTTCTACTGTAGCCCCGGACCGACCAAAGCCTTGTCAGAGGATTTGGTAGATAGAAACTGAGAAAAAGGCTGTCGTGTGTGTGTGTCTGTGTGTGTGTGTGTGTGTCTGTGTGTGTGTGTGTGTGTGTGTCTCCTTATCTTGACATCGCTTGATTGTCTTGATTTTTGTTAATGAATGTTATTCATTTCTAATATGCACCAAAAACATGTCTGGCCATAAGGGAAATATTACCTCACTAGGAAATAAACGAGGGTTAGCGACAGGAAAGGTATCTTAGCGACAGGATAGCCCTAGAAAATCTACCTCAATAAGCTCCGTTAAACCCATACAAGCTAGGGAAAGTGGACATTAAAATGATGGTGATGATGATGATGATGATGATGATGATGAGATATGATGGCGGCCTCATATCTAGTGTAGAAGGAAGTGAGATTACGTTAGATTCACATCTTCGTAATGGTATCAGTGAGGTAACTGATATGAAACAGCTACAACCGGGAAGTGAGAGCGAGTGCTGGACTCATCTCACTGGGAGTTTACACTTATTTTGAGTGATAACGTAATGATAGAGTTTTATAGGTAAGCGCTCAGAGTCAAGCTCGCGAGCTACTTTCGATGTCCTGTTGAATATCTATTTCACTTTTTGAATGCCATCGACACCTTTGGCAAGGCATGAACATCCCACCATCTGAATTCCTCTCTCCTAATGTATAAGGCCTTTATTCTTAACATGTTTAACAACTCCAAAAGGACTCCGATAGAATGAGCACCAGACTTAAAAAATAAAAAAATAAAAAAACCCTGGGGGTCGATTTGTTCGGCCAAAGCACACTTCAAGGCGGTGCCCCAGCATGGTCGCAGTCCAATAACTGAAATTCATAGGAATACTGTGCGGCACCTGGGGAAAGTGTCTTCTACTATAGATTCAGATCAACCAATGCCTTTGTGAGTGAATTTGGTTGATGAAAACTGTAATGAAGCCCGTCGCGCGCGCTCGTGTTTGAGCGAGTCTTTACGTGCCTTTGTCTCCTCCTTACAACCAC
>NC_068987.1:9217339-9219899 GCF_001194135.2 Octopus bimaculoides | reverse complement strand
ACCCCATCGTGCTGCGAATATATATGCATACATACATACATACATATGCATACATAATATATATATATACACACACACATATATATAAGTATACATAAACATATATATATATATATATGCATGTATGCATATATATGGGTGTGTGCATGTATATATATATTATATACATATATATATAGATGTATACACACACACATACATACACGCATATATATATATATATATATATATATATATATATATAATGCATTTTAGCACCACAGTGGGGACAAGCAGGAGCCGAGTTAGGTCAATAAAACGATGTCCTAAATGCTTTGTGTTTTAGTTTCGCCTCTCATAATTTTTGAGTTCAAACCCGGCTGCTACTCAGTGAGGCTTTCATCAATAAAAAATATCGATCGAAATGTCCAGTTTGTCACAAATATTCACTTTTTCCACTCATTCACTTATTTTTATTATTCACTCTTTCGTTTTCTATTTATTCTTTATTATTATTATTATTATTATTATTATTATTATTATGTATACATCAGATAAACAAATCTGATCAACGCAGAATTCAGTTTAACCTCTTATTGTCGTCGATATTGTTGTTGTTGTTGTTGTTGTTGTTGTTGTTGTTGTTGATGATGATGATGATGATGATGATGATGTGTTCAACTCCATGTTAGCCCTAATGAGAGAGACCTATGATTCGAAGGCTTTTCTACCGTGACCGTCCAGTCATTTTGTATCTCTTATCTTTTATCTTTTACTTGCCTGATTTATTTATTGAATTGCGGCCACAGTGAAGCGCCACCTTGAGGGATTTAATCGAGAAAATCTCTCCCAGTACAAATTATTTTTTTGTTAAAGTCTGATACTTATTCTATCGCCCTCTTTTGCCGAGCTGCTAAATTCAGAGACGTAAGCAAACCAGTTGTCAAGCAGTGAGTGAAGGGTGACCAATACACACACACACACACACACACACACACACACACACACACACACACACACACACACACACTTCATATTTCTTTATGTTTTAAACATTGGACACTATGAAACGGTGACACGATACTAAATACAAGCTCACAAACAATGAGCCGACACGGTATATTGATCCAGCAAGCAGTGAGTCTCTGCGATACGACACGATATGAAATAGTGCAGAATGATATCGATTTCCTAGCATTGGCACAAAACCACGATTCCATTTATTCATTTATTTATTTACTTATCTATTATTTATGTAAATACGGCAACTTCTCACAAGGGCAGAAAGTTAGGCTGGTCGTGTGTCAAACTCATTTGGCTTTGCCAGCTGGATTGAAGCATTAACTATCGTATTTATAGCATACCAGCTTAAAAGCTGCACTCCATGCGAACTTTTGAGCTGGCTCCTGCGGAGGGCTAATTAAGCCAACGGCCCAAAACTAAGGGGCGCTAAATAGCATGTCTATAATACGTCTATAATGACTATATACCCCGCTGGTGTTTGATCAAAGATTAAGAACGGATGAGAATTAATTCTGTAATGCAATCAGTCTATTGTTCCAGTCCCAAATTGAATTCCAACTGTTGGCCAATTTGTCCCAAAGTTCTTATCTCGACGTAAAATCAACGAAGCGAATGTCATTTATCTCTCCCTTGATCTCTGACGTCATCTGACAAACGTCAACCAAGGTAGCGTGAATCAGCTAAGATTGCTAGAAATAGCAACTCAAATGCTTTTAAATCAGATTCCAATGGTCAATGTTCACGAAATAAATGAAGGGCAGATTTTCAATCCTGGGATCGTTCTGATTCCAAAAGGGTATATGTCTATGTAGAGCCAATGCAGACTGAGATACAAGGGTCTCAGTCAAACAGAATTTCGCTTTTATTATAACAGAATAGACGCACTCTCCATTCGCCGAATGTCTCAAAGTTTCATCCCGGGTCTCCTATATGCGAAGTTGGGCCAATGTTACGTGTGTGCATACACTAAATACTTTTGTTTTTTCCTGGATATTTGCTATTGAAATTGGGAAATGCCTAATAAGCCATATCCTAATTTTATGACATCAAATACGGTAAATCTTGCGGCTCGGATTCTTAAATATTTGTGGCTGTGTATAGGCGCATTCATGGCTGCGTGAAAAGAAATTTGCTTCCCAACCACACAGTTCCGAGTTCAGTCTCATTGCGTAGCTCTTTGGGCAAGTGTTTTCTACTGTAGCCTCGGGTTGACCGAAGCCTTGTGAATGGACTTGGTTGACGAAAACTGAAAGAAGCCTATCGTATGCACGCGCGCGCGCGCGTCACCCACAACCGGTTATGGTTTGTTTATGCCGCTGTAACTTAGCAGTTCGGCAAAAGGGGGTGAAAAAATAAGTAGATTCGTCCGACTAAAATTTCTCAAAGCGGTGCCCTAGTATGGCCGCAGTCAAGTGACTGAAACAAGTAAAAGATAAACAAGTAAGAAATAAATAAATAAAAGATAATTAAAGCTAAGTGAATACTCTCTTTACTCTGGGATTGAAACCGGAACCATGTCGTTGGGAAGCAAGCTTCTTATCACACAGCCACCGCTACG
>NC_068987.1:9210494-9214371 GCF_001194135.2 Octopus bimaculoides | reverse complement strand
ATAGGCAAGTTGAAAATTACAAAATAACAAAACAACAAAAGCCAAAAGGACTTAAGGAATATATTAGGTTGATGTTCAGTATAAGATGGGGAAAAACAGTGGGTGTGTAACGTTTCGAGCGTGGCTTTTCGTCAGAAAGAGGAGAGAGAAAAAGTCCAGAGAGAATGAAAAAAGTCCTGTAGGTATGTATGTGTGGTCACAAGGCTATCTATCTATCTATCTATCTATCTATCTATCTATCTATCTATCTATCTATCTATCTATCTGTCTGTCTGTCTGTCTGTCTGTCTGTCTGTCTATCTATCTATCTATCCATCTATCTATCTATCTAGATAGATAGATAGATAGATAGCCTTGTATGTATGTATGTATGTATGTAATGTATGTATATATGCATGTATGTAGAATATATGTAAATGTATATATTAGTGTTTTTGTTTTTAAAGGCTTAAAACATGCATATGTAAATGTGTGTGTGTGTGTGTGTGTGTGTGTGTGTGTGTGTGTGTGTGTGTATGTATCAGACTTACACAAAGAGACACTTGAAAATTTAGAAAAAGCAAGCTATACCATTATATTGTAATGTTGTTGTACTACTCATAATATATGTTCTAAGACTAGCAGTCACATCCGGTCAAATTTTGGAGAAAGTATTTAAAAATGTTTCATTATCTTCAGTTAGTCTGGGAACGTTGATTTGCTCAGATTTATTAGTTAGAAACATTTCAGATATTTCAAGCAGAGCTTCTTAAAATGCGCAAAAACATAAAAGTAAAGAAGAAGTTAACACATATAAACGCTGGCGTGATTGTGTGGTAAAAAGCTTGCTTCACAATTACCTGGTTCCGGGTTCGGTCTTACCGCGTGACACCCTGAACAAGTGTCTTCTACTTTAATCTTGCAACAACTATGGTTTTTCTCTTTTTCTTACCAGAAGCTAAAAAGAGCAAATTCGACGGAAACACATATAGTCTGTAACAGGGGCGGCTCGTGTATAGGCACTGCGGAACTGTAGCACCCCCTATTTCCACTCGATGTTATTGATAACATTCAATATAATGAATCTTTTTTTCTTTAATTCTTTCTTTATACTCGTACATTATATAATCCTTAAGCAGTGGCCATCCCCTAGTTTAAGAAAAAATACAAAAATCCTTGTATAGAACTGTGCGCTTCACAGTTCCAGCAATGCGGTGTTTGGTTGTTGTGCGCATGCTCACATGTCCGAGATAGGAAGCTGCACGCTAGGGAGAGAGAGTACTATCGTTCACGCAGTGCCGACTCTGGTGTGCTGGTGAAAGGTAGTGTTTCTTTTTGATTCCGCATGTGTTGTGCTTAAAAAACGTGATTATATTCTTGAATGTGATAAAGTATAGAATTAGATTATTATTCTGCTTCCAGCTACAGTGTTGCTGCCAGGATTTGAAAAACAGGGAAGATTCCCCTCCTTATTTTGTGATTTAGGGGGGATTTTTGAAAAACAAGGGGGAATTCACGGCGATGTTCAGTGAACAAATTAAACACACTACTCGGCAGTGGCTAAAACGCAAACCGATCAAAGTTTATGTATAAATTTTCTTTTTACATGTTTGTTTACTGTTACACAATATTAAAACAACGGCTAAAAATTTTCTTAAGTAGCACCCCAACTAATTTTATCTACGAGCTGCCATTAGTCTGTGACCTTCACCTTGAGAAAATGTAACCTTTGCAAAGTTTCAGATATCTAGATTAAAATCTCTGGCTTACACCTTGATTGATATGTATTCTCGTATTAATATGTGTGTTTTAACTGTACTTTGATGCTTTTCTTTTTCCCTTCTTTTCTTTCTTTCTTTCTTTCTTTTTTCATTCTTTTCTCTTCTTTTTTTTTTCATTTTTATCAGGCACTCTGATAAACGCTTCACATCAAAAACATTTTCGTTGTAATCTTTATAACGGCAAAAGACTCACCTCCGGATACGAATGTGTTTCAGGTAGTCAGGATTATTAACAAAAGGTAGCCGTATAAACAGAAGGAAGTTACTTTACCACACTTACTCCCACCTACTCCCACCCCGCGTGAGAAGTGATGATGCAGATGGTGTACACGAGTTCCTTGTATCATAAATTTACATGTTTCCTTTACGGATCTTCGAGCTTCTCTTCAAAGTTCTAGACAGATATATCGATCGACCGTCCCTCTCATTGGTCCTTTAAACATCCGGGTGTTAAAACCATTATGAGAATGGCGATTGTCTACATATTTATGTAGAATGCAAATATGATGGATTTCTTTGTAAGATACTTTAGAAAGTGTGTTCCAATAACTAGAATTAAGATAAAAAAAACAATATTCGAAATCAACTTACATAAATGAGTTGTTATAGCAATTATATAACTAGATATAGCCAATCATATAATTAGATTCCTGAGAATTATAGTAAGGTGACATAATTCCGGGGTAACGTCGTTAGAAATCGAGGTTAGGAAGGTAGAGGAAGATGAAAGAAAATAAATAAAAATAGACTAAAACAAAACAAGATGAAATACAATGGAAAGCAAAAAGTAGTAGATTACAAGGAGGTATGAGGAGGTTTAGTGTTCTGCAATAGATCTATGGTAGTAAAAGTCTAAAAGGTTCCTGGCTGTTAGTGCTTAAGGGTATATGAAAGGTTTATGGAAATCGAAGTAGATGTAAATGTAGATTGGGAGATAAATAGACAGACTGAAGGGTAGGTCGAGAGACAACCGATGCTGGTGTGTTTAATGTCCCCGTCACTTCGCGGTTCGGCAAAAAGAGACCGATAGAATAAGTACAAGGTTTACAAAGAATAAGTCCTAGGGTCGATTTGCTCGATTAAAAGGCGGTGCTCCAGCATGGTCGCAGTCAAATGACTGAAACAAGTAAAAGAGTAAAAGAGTAAAAATATATATATGCATATATGTTTGTTGCCCGTCAGGCTTCAACTTTACACGCCAGCTTAACTTAACTTGTGCTTTTAGTCGTAGGACACCTGTTGTTATTCGCGTTGTTTGTAATTTGTAATCGTGTAACATTTTCTCTGTTTTGTTTTTTTGTTTTGTTTTTTTTTTGTTTTTTTTTGTACGTATTATAATGATTGGAAGCTTTACTGATGATTAGAAAGCCACGAATGTTCCGTTCTGGTTTTCCTGTCCGTCTTTGTACCGTCCATCTGTCCGTATGTTTATTGTCGTCTGCTACGTTCTTGCTCCGTTCTGGGGATTATATATATATATAATAATACAAAGAATATATATACATGTATACACACATATATGTACATACTTACATCTACATGTGTATATATATGCATATCAGGGTACAGGACGTTAGAACAATGAACTACAGACAACGGAACGAACACATAGGAAAACGGAAAGCCACTTGGAGTATTCCTTCATCAGCTGTCTCTATTCTAACTAGACGTTTCGAAAATATACATACATATATGGTTCCAGTTTCAGTCACACTGCGTGGCACCTTGGGCAAGTGTCTTCTACAGTAGCCTCGGCCGACCAAAGCCTTGTGAGTGGATTTGGTAGACGGAACCTGAAAGAAACATGTCGTATATGTATATGTATACATTTGTGTGTTTGTGTATGTGCTTGTCGCTCCACCATCGCTTGACGACCGATGCTGATGTGTTTACGTTCCCGTAACATTAGCGGTTCGGCAAAAAGGACCGATAGAAAAAGTGCTAGGCTTACAAAGAATAAGTTTAGAGTTCGATTTCTTCGATTACAAAGAAGGCGGTGCTCCAGCATGGCCACAGCCAAAATGACTGAAACAAGTAAAAGAATAAAAGAATATTATGCATATGTATGTATGTATATGCTTGCATATGTATATATATATATATATATATATATATAT
>NC_068987.1:9209296-9210273 GCF_001194135.2 Octopus bimaculoides | reverse complement strand
TTATATATATATATGTATGTATGTATGTATGTATGTATGTATGTATACATGCACACACACATCTTGAAATAGTCACATTTATATGTAACTATTTTAGTACATATAAACATTATAGCTTGATTTTATTTTCAATTTAATTCGTTAGATTATGTGATTATATGACAAAATACATACTCTATAAGAGCTTATATAATAACACACTCACATGCATGCATACATACATACATACATACATACAGCGAATATATATGCATGCGTGTATGCCCATATAAACCCATACGCACAGTTCAGCCAAAGAGCTTAACATACCGAAACACACACAACCAAATTCGTAAAGCGAAAAAAATAACAAAACAACGCCAACGCATTCGCATACATAGTGCCATACATATTCATACAACCACCAATCATGACAATTATATACACACACACTCACACTCACTCACTCACTCACTCACTCTCTCTCTCTCTCTCTCAGACACACATATACACCAACGCGCGCGCACAAGTAAATACCTAAACTGTTATATATGCCACCCAGATAGATCGACAAACCACGCATACATATACATATATGCATGTATGCCTCAGACACACACACACGCGCGTGCACATACATACATGTATATGTGAGTGGTTGTCAATCCATTTTATTGCAGATGCACATACCCGTATCAAATAGATCGGGTGGGCGCCTGTATTCACGGATACATTCAATCTTTCTGTAGATAACACAAACATCCTTTATACGTATATATATATATATATGTGCATCTGCTGATTATAACAACGACACATGCACATTGGTACATATGCACGTGTATACACACATTCGTACACCAGGTTACGTGTACATCAAATTAACCTCTTTCGTAAATATACCAGATAAACACACACACACACACACACACACACACACATATACACCGGCTAAACAAATACAACCACATAGCTCAACCTATATACATATATACATA
>NC_068987.1:9207452-9209177 GCF_001194135.2 Octopus bimaculoides | reverse complement strand
TATATATATATATATATATATATGTATGTATATATATATATATATATATATATGTATATATGTATATATGTATATATGTATATGTATATATATATATTCAAATACACACGTCAGCTTAAACAGCTAGCAGATTAATACACACACTGATTAACACGCATACATACATACATGCATACATACACGAAGTATGAACCTAAACGTAGACATTCAACGCACGCACACATACACACATAGGCACACACGTACATACACACACACCCATACGCATACACTCAACACAAATACATGATCTGAGTATAAAATATCCATCCATACGCTAATTCGATCTCTCATGCTTACATATATACATACATGCAAACACACACTCACACACTCACACACACACACACACACACACACACACATACATAGTCAATTCATAAAAAGACATACACATATACATATATTATTACAAGTACATACTCACACACAAATACGCACGCATGCTATCACACAAACACGGACATACACAAACACATCGTCGCTTCACTTGCTGGCGTGTGAGTGAGCTTTATCCGGAAACCAGACAACACGCCATTGGCCAATTCCCTTCAACTACCTCCTCTTCCTCCTCCCCGCTGCTATCAGTTCGCCTTCTGTTGTTTTTGTGTTTTTTACTTTAACTTCCGGGTTCGAGAAACGCGTCAGGAAATCAAAGGCTTCGACTTTGTTTTTGTTTTTTCTTTGCCTTCTATTTTCTTTCTTTCTTTTATCTTCTCCATCCTCTCTTCTCTTGATATCTTTCTCTCTCCGTCACTCTCTTTCTTTCTTATCTCCATTTCTTTATCCTCCCCCCCACTTTCTCCATTTTGTCTTTATTTTTTTTCAGCTCGATTAGTCGTTTTTTTTATCCTTAATTTTTGTTCCTTTTAATTTTTTAGTTGATATATATATAAATAATTTTTGCTTATCTATTAGAATGTTCTTTTACATACCCTTCTCTTCTTCTTTCAAACTACTACTACTACTACTATTACTACTACTACTACACCCTCACCATCACCACCGCCACCTCCACCACCACAGCCAACCCTATACTAATACTTCAACAATAATCCGAAGGGGAAGCCGTCTATAAAAATCTTCCGTCATGCTAGAAATAACAGTCAAATCTTTCTCAAATCGCATTCTTCCTTCTTAATAAACCTCTCTGGGGAGAGAAAAACAAACGATGGTCACGGATGGGGGTGTCTTTGATCATAGATCTCTTCGATCGAGACTGACCAGGGGTTAAACAACCATAAACAACAACGACAACAACTCTGGTTACCAAACAATGCCACGATCCATTCCTCAGTGACACCTCTACGGGGTTACTTCACTTGCTAGAAATAACAAACAAATTTTCCTTCAGTCATGCCTTGCCGCCTTAAAATTATTTTGGATATGCAGCAATAGGTGCCGGCATGGCTGCCGGGTTGAGCGTGTTTTCTATTATAGCCCTCGGCCGACCAAGGCTTTGTAAATTTGTTAAACGGAAACTGTGAACCAAATCCACTCACAAGGCTTTGGTCAGATAGAGGCTACAGTGGAAGACACCCGAGGTACCACGGATGAAACATTTTGTCAAATTCGCTAACGTTTTAGCAAGCTTGCTGTAAAATACACGCCTACATGTGTGTGTGTGTGTATGTATGTATGTATGTATGTATGTATGTATGTATGTGTGTGTGTGTGTATATATAT
>NC_068987.1:9206023-9207442 GCF_001194135.2 Octopus bimaculoides | reverse complement strand
TTACTGCCCCTTATGGGTGCGACTCCGTTCAACATGCGCTGCATCCATTCTGCAGTCTGGGTCTCATCAGGTACATCCATACATAAAGTTGTGTCTCGCTAAAAATCCTGAGTTTTCGCTTTTCATGCCCAGACCAGCATATAACGACATGACAGCCAAAACTCAGAATCTTTAGCAAGACACAACTTCATGTATGGATGTACCTGATGAGTCGAAACGACCGTTGTACAAAATAAAGATTAATATCAAATCCATCTTCTGGTTACGTAAGAAATAATTATTATTATCTCAATTAACACTGCGGAGTTCCTGAAGTAGATCCAACGGAAACATACCCCGACTACGGGTGACACCAGGTAGCCAAAACTGTGCCAGTGCTCTACTCAACACTTCAGCACACTAATCGACACACACCTATTTGGACTAATAGGTGTGTGTGTGTGTGTGTGTGTGTGTGTGTGTGTGTGTGTGTGTGTGTGATTTTGATTACTGGAGATCCATTACGAATAGAAGCATATCAAATTGATTTGACACAATTGATTTGACAGAATGACGCAAAACAGGCAGTTAATTAATCCATTATCAATTATCAAAGCGCAGAATTCGCCGATGAATGAAAGTTCACTGTTGTTAGGTAATCCACAGCTACAATAGTCACCAAAAGTATCAAACGAGGAATAGAACCTTAAGCCTGGCATAAAAACATGATAAAAACAGACGAATATCTGGTATTACCACTGTTGTTTTGCTATGGGTCTTTATTGTAACGCAGGTATAATGCAGTCGGGTATGCTGTATGCATCCATAAGATTGTGTGTGCATCCATAAGATTGTGTATGCATCCATAAGACTGTATGTATCCATAAGATTGTGTAATATGTTACGCAGCTCTCAGCTCATCAGGAAGCTTCTTGATGACCTGTTGATTAAGCGATATGTCACTGCTTGTTTGTATATTTGGTAAACCTGATGAGTTGAGAGTTTTTCTTTTATTCTTTTACTTGTTTCAGTCATTTGACTGCGGCCATGCAGGAGCACCGCCTTTAGTCGAACAAATAGACCCCCAGGACTTATCCATTGTAAGCCTAGCACTTATTCTATCGTTCACTTTTGCCGAACCGCTAAGTTACGGGGACGTAAACACACCAGCATCGGTTGTCAAGCGATGGTGTGGGACAAACAGAAACACACAAATATAGGTTATAGTAGAAATCACGTGCCCAAGGTGCCACGTAGTGGGACTGCACCCGGAACCATGTGGTTGAGAAGCAAGCTTCTTACAACACGCCATTCCTGCACAACATATGTTATAGATGTGCATAAAAACTGTTAAGGAAGCGTTTGTAGCCATATCTAATAACCCATTCGTCTGTTTATGAATGTGTGTGTGTGTGTGTGTGTGTGTGTGTGTGTGTGTGT
>NC_068987.1:9205346-9205869 GCF_001194135.2 Octopus bimaculoides | reverse complement strand
TGTGCGTGTGAGTGTGAGTGTGTGTGTGTGTGTGTGTGTGTGTGTGTGTGTTTGCCCCTCCAACTGCTTGGCAACCAATGTTGGTTTGTTTACATCCCCAATGTCAAAGCAGGGAATAAATACCGAGAGAATAAATACCAGGCTTAAAATATATGTATATACGAGGGCCTATTTGGTCGACTAAACCCTTCAGGGGGCTGCTCCAGCATAGCCGAAGTCTATTGACTGAAACAAGTAACCGAAGAAAACGAATAAAAGAATGGATAAAAGATTGATGTTACCGAAGAAAATTCTTCGTCTCCCTAATGTATGGCTGTCTTTGGCGTCGTCTTCTTTAAACAATTCTCAAATCAAGAAACAGTTTTTCGTTTATGATTTCTTGTCATAATCGATTCCTTTTATCGAAGTTCTTCCTGGTATTCATGCTACTGTTATTCTTTCATGTTATTTCGTAATATCTCTTCCTCATTCTTTCTAGCTTTCTTGATGTTGCCACATAGAACCTGTAGCGTAGCTTAGAAGA
>NC_068987.1:9202887-9205336 GCF_001194135.2 Octopus bimaculoides | reverse complement strand
GAACCCTCGACGTCGTAAGCGACGGAGTGCCAACAACAACAACAACATAAGATTGTATGGGCTTGATGGGGCTCCGGGGATTGGGGAAAAACTGAAGGCCTGCTCCAGGCAGCACACGCTCTGGCTACGCCATTACATATAACCAGCTTGTTCACTGCCCGAGTTCTACTTCATATCTATCGACTTCCTTGTGGTATTAAAATACCACACGTATCCTGCACATTCACGCTCAATCATATAGACTTTTCTTATCTGCTGGTTTAGTCTTGAATTTTCTCTTACATTCTGTCTTTATTTTCTCATCCCTTGCAGTATTGTTTCATTCTTCCACTTGTTGCTTCAATTCTTCGATTTTCCTTCCACACTAAACGCTATTCAAAAGTGAAGTGATAATAAAATTTGGTGTGCAAAAAAATTTGCAGAAGAGAAACGCAGATATGGTTGTATGGCTACAAAGCTCACTTTGCAAACGCATGGTTTCTGGTTCAGTCCCAATGCGCAGCATCTTGAGCATATATTTTTTTGCAATAGCCTTCTGACTGAATTTGATAGACAGAAACTGTTCGGAAGTCCGTCGTATATATATATATAAATATATAAATGGCACAAAAATGCAATACAGGACAACAAAACATTTGGACAGATGGACAATACAAAGGCAGACAAGAGAAACAACAATTAAAAGGACAGGCAAAAAAAGATGGGTCATTCGTGGCCTTCTTTCCTCAGTCAAGTTACCAGAAGTCCTTATTGTTTCGAGCAGTTACACTTGAAACAGTTCGATCTGGTTGCCCCCCACCCCCCAAAAAAGGTCTAGGCTAAGAACACTAGATTTTTTTTGTAAGAAAGCTAGCAAATGTGTACAGCAACAAAGACAAAAAAACGGAGAACATGGTACAAATACAAACAACAAGAGAATAACAACAAGTGTCTTTCGACTGAGAACGAATCAAATTGACCTGGCGTGTATGAAGTGAAAGCCTAAGAGCAGGAACGTAGGAGATGGACATAAGAGCTGACAAAAAGCTTCTGCCATTACGATCTTATTGTGACCAGCGAGGTAAAGTGACACGCTCTAGGAGTAAACAAGCTTTTGGAGAAAATAGTAGATACGCTTGTTAAAACAATGGACGACGAAACGCTGCGTAACACGACATTAAACCTATTCCTCGCTTGGATTATCAAGGAACAGAGCGGTAATTGCTCCTGAATTATCTCTTCTTATAAGGACACTTATAAGAAGAAGGAGATAAGTCAGGAACAATTACAACCAACAGGGTTTGGTTCCATTGATTCAAACAGCATGAATATTAGAGCATCAGATGAAATGCATTGCAATATTCGTTTTAGCTCTTTAAGATCTGAGTTAAATCCGTTGAGGCCGACTTTGCCTTTCATCTTCGCAGCGTCAACAAAACAAGAACCGACCGAGCACTTCGCCGTTTCTATGCCTTTTCTCGGTTAGCCAAGGAATTTCTCCAGGTTCTTAAGAGTACCAGTGAACCAAAAAATTACCTTCCCCAACTTGTATTCAACGTGGATGAAACAGGCCTTTTCTAGCAAAGAATGAATACATAGGTATGTTTAGCTTAAACTTCTAAAGAACATGCAAGAAATTCTTGGGTAGAGAGAAAATTCCAGAGATTTATTCTTTTCTACTCTAAGCACAAGACCCGAAATTTTTGGAGAGTGGGTGGGTTGAGCAGTCGATCAGATCGACCCAGTATGTAACTGGTACATTACTTGTCGACCCCGAAAGGATGAAAGGCAAAGTCCACCTCGGCGGAATTTGAATTTCGTCGTGCTAACTATATCTTGTGAGAGGATTTGGTAGACGGAAACTGAAAGAAGCTCGTCATATATACATATATTTTTTTTCTTTTACTTGTTTCAGTTATTTGACTGCGGCCATGCAGAAGCACCGCCTTTTAGTCGAAGAAATTGACTCCTAGAGTTATTCTTTGTAAGCCTGGTACTTATTCTATCGGTCTCTATTGCCGAACTGTAAAGTTACATATACATATATGTGTGTGTGTGTGTATGTATTTATGCATGTATGTGTACGCGCGCGCACGTTTTTTTAGTGTGGGTGTGCATGTATGCATGTGTGTGTGTGTGTGTGTGTGTCCGTCACCGCTTGACAACTGATGTTCGTTTACGTCTCCGTAAATTAGTGATTCGACAAAAGCGAACAATAGAATATGTACCAGGCTTTAAAAAAGTACTGGGATTGATTCGTTCGACTAAAAAAATTTCCTCAAGGCGGTACCCCAGCATGGCCACAGTCAAATGACTGAAGCAAGTAAAAGATGAAAGATATGTAAGTTGATATTATAATTCTGTTATAATTTAATAGTTATGATAAATTAAATAAAGTCTGTCAGGGATAAGATAAATGCATCAATCTTCTAAACATTCTTGCATAAATAAAGTGTTTTTAATTTCATAT
>NC_068987.1:9200805-9202485 GCF_001194135.2 Octopus bimaculoides | reverse complement strand
AAAAAGTGAGAAAGAAAGAAAGAAAGAAAGAAAGAAAGACAGAAAGAAAGAAGGAAAGAAAGAAAGAAAGAAGGAAAGAATGAAAGAAGGAAAAAAGAAAGAAAGAATGAAAGAAAGAAAAAAGAAAGATTGAAGAATAGAAAGAATGAAAGAAAGAAAGAAAGAAAGAAATAATGAGGAATAGAAAGAAAGAAAGAAAGAAAGAAAGAAAGAAAGAAAGAAATAATGAGGAATAGAAAGAAAGAAAGAAAGAAAGAAATAATGAGGAATAGAAAGAAAGAAAGAAAGAAAGAAATAATGAGGAATAGAAAGAAAGAAAGAAAGAAATAAAGAATGAGGAATAGAAAGAAAGAAAGAAAAAACGAAAGAGAGAAAGACAGAAAGAAAGAAAAAAGATGGAAGGAAAGAAAGGAAGAAAGAAGGAAAGAGAGAGGGAGAGAGAGTTATGAAAGATCAATAGAAGATATTTCGTCTCTTTGAGGAGGGGCTATGGCCGAAACGTTCTTTTCTTTCTCGAGGCATAAAATGTATCTCCTGTTTGAACTAAACATATTACAGTCGTTAGTCATATATAGTCATTAGCCATATACTCATTCGATATATATAATCATTCGTCATAACTGTTAGTCATATATAGTCATTTAATCATATATAGTCATTAATCGTATACTCATTCGTCATATATAGTCATTAGTCATATAAAGTCATTTAGTCATATATAGTAATTAGTCATTAGTCATATACTCATTCGTCTTATATAGTCATTCGTCATGGTCATTAGTCATATACAGTCATTTAGTCATATATAGTCATTCGTCATAGTCATTAGTCATATACAGTCATTTAGTCATATATAATCATTAATCGTATACTCATTCGTCATACACAGTCACTAGTCATATAGTCATTAGTCTCATTCGTCTTATATAGTCTTTCGACATATGTAGTCGTCAGTCATTTATAGTTATTATTCAATTAGTGATCAGTCCTCAAAAGTCCTTAGTCATGATTAGTCATTAGTCTCGCCGTTTTACACAAAGGTCAATAATTTGCTTCTTTTTATTTTTGTCCTGTTTCAATGATCCAAAGGTCGATAAAATAAAAACCAGTCATATATTGGCATCGATTAATCGATTATCTTCGTCCCTATATTTAAAAAAAAAGAAAAAGTAAAAAATCGAATTGAAAGTTCGTTTCTCCCTACACAACATTTTCAGATTATATGGAAATAATTTTCCAACGCTGGCTGACGGCTAAAAATTTAGAAAGAAAGGTAGAATGGATTAAGTCGGCCTTAGTATATGACGAGTGGAGGCACAATGGCCCAGTGGTTAGGGCATCGGACTCGCGGTCATAAGATCGCAGTTTCGATTCCCAGACCGGGCATTGTGAGTGTTTATTGAGCGAAATCACCTAAAGCTCTACGAGGCTCCGGCAGGGGATGATGGCGAACCCTGCTGTACTCTTTCACCACAACTTTCTCTCACTCTTACTTCCTGTTTCTGTTGTGCCTGTAATTCAAAGGGTCAGCCTTGTCACACTGTGCCACGCTGAATCTCCTCGAGAACTACGTTAAGGGTACACGTGTCTGTGGAGTGCTCAGCCGCTTGCACGTTAATTTTACGAGCAGGTTGTTCTGTTGATCGGATCAACTGGAACCCTCGACGTCGTAAGCGACGG
>NC_068987.1:9199683-9200449 GCF_001194135.2 Octopus bimaculoides | reverse complement strand
AAAGGATGAAAAGCAAGATCGACTTCGGCAAAATTTGAACTCAGGACGTAAACACGGACGAAATACCACAAAGTACTTTGTCCATCGTGCTAGCGATTCTGCCAGTTCGTCATCTTAATCAACATTTATTTAGGTTCAAGGGCCAAAATAAGGGCCAAAATTTTAATGGGAAGTTATACGTAGTCGATTTTATCGTACGTCTTCATTCAATTTTCAATTAATTTGGATTTTGGAATTGTCTCCCTTGTATTTCTTTACAAAAATTATCATTGACGCTAATAGTTTTTTTCTTTCTCTTCATTACGGATGTAATTTAAATTAACGTTTAGCGTAACACGCGCATCACCAGTGACTCACGCGGTACCCAATGGATGTACAACAGAAATCACCAGTCATACCCATGCTATAAGGTAATGTAGTAGTTTATATGGCGAACTAGAACATATATAGGCTTACTTCTGTTTATGTGGATAGTTGATTACAAAACATGCAAATTGAACTCGAAAGACGGCTTAACACGAATAAACATTTAAAAAAATATATTAGCTTATATCTGCTTTAATAAATGATTTGTACATATTTTCGCTTGTATAGCATTTGATTTTCCACTTCAGTATTGGGTTTTAGATGGTTTTTTCTTTTTTTTTTTTGTATAAATTTATGCTTTTATATATGTTAGCTGTGACAGACGTAAAGTCGGATAAATCAACTGAAGTTGAGATTTTTTTTCCTGTTCATCTTTTTTTTTTTTTAAAGAAAAATAAAA
>NC_068987.1:9197692-9199673 GCF_001194135.2 Octopus bimaculoides | reverse complement strand
AAAAAAAAAAAAAAATGACGCATAATTTATGACAGAATAAGACCGCTGGTGCATAGGTAAAAATGGCGCGAAATGGGCTAAGAAGGCAAATCTTACTCTTTCATTTGTTTCAGTCACTTGAGCACCGCCTTTTGTCGAACTAATCGACTCCAGGACTTATTCTTTGTAAGCGCAGTGCTTATTCTATCGGTCTCTTTTTGCCGAAGCGCTAAGTTACGGGAACGTAAACACACCAACATCGTTTGCCAAAGCGATGGTAGGGGGACAAACACAGACACACACACACACACACACACACTCACACACACATATATACGACAGGCTTCTTCCAGTTTCCATCAACCAGATCCACTCCCAAGGCTTTGGTCGGCCCGAGGTTATAGTAGAAGACACTTGCCCAAGGTGCCACGCAGTGGGACCGAACCCGAAACCATGTTGCTGGGAAGCAAGTTTCTTACCACACAAAATATCTTTTCACTCATTAACAATATAGATACCCTCCATTAATTAAACTATGTTTTATCTTTTACTCGTTTCAACCATTTGACCTCGGCCATGCTGGGGCACCGCCTTGAAAGTTTTCGGCAAACAAATCCACCCCAGTGTTCATTTTTAAGTCTGCTACTTATTCCATCGGTCTCTTTACTAATTTACTGCGACGTAAACAAACCTACACTGGTTGTCAAGCGGTTAACAATACGGCGGGATTCCACACACTTTCCGTCGACCAAATTCACCCAGGAAGCATTGGTCGGCTCGGATGCTATAATAGAAGACACTTACCCAAAGTGCAGCGCATGGGGACTGAATCCGAAACCGGTCTTCTTAACAATACAGCCATGCTGGAGCACCGCCTTTAGTCGTACAAATCGACCCCAGGACTTATTCTTTGTAAGCTTAGTACTTATTCTATCGTTCTTTTTTTTTTGCCGAACCGTTAAGTTACGGGGACGTAAACACACCAATATCGGTTTTCAAGCGAAGGTGGGGGGATAAGCACAGACTCACAGACATATATATATACATATACATATACATATACATATATACGACGGGCTTCTTTCAGTTTCCGTCTACCAAATCCACTCACAAGGCTTTGGTCGGCCCGAGGCTATAGTAGAAGACACTTGCATAAGGTGCCACGCAGTGGGACTGAACCCGGAACCATGTGATTGGGAAGCAAGATTCTTACCACACAGCAACGCTGTTGATTTCAAATTTTGGCATGGGGACAGCAATTTCGGGGGAGGGGGTAAGTCGACTGCATCGACCCCAGTAATTAACTGATGCTTATTTCATTGACCTCGGAAGGATGAAAAGTAAAGTTGAAGATGGCGGAATTCGAACTCAGAACGTAAAGACGGACGAAACGCCGCTAAGCATTACGACCGGCGTGCTAACGATTCCGAGAACTAGCAGCCTTTATCATACACACACACAGTCGCATATATTTATATGCATATATACACAGACTCCCCCTCTACAAACACACACACACACACACACACACCAATACGTACTCACGCATACTTATACTATCGCCAGCACTGCAGCGCAGCAGACCTCACGTTAGTATTAATCTAGCTACACAAACTACACACACACACACTAACTACTACTACTACTACTACTACTACTACTACTACTACTACTACTACTACTACTATTGCTACTATCGGCTGACAGTACTATCGCGTTTACCATTATTGTCACGACCACTGGGCGCTGCTACCGCGTCGATAACGGCTACTGCAACTGTTACTCGAGTCTCTGTCACAGCCACACGCACAAACACACCCACACACACACATATATACACGCAGGCATATACACACGGAGACAGACAAACAGCTATAAACACAGATATATATATATATATATATATATATATATAATATAATATCCACACCTACATCTGTCGGTTGTGTTCTGCTTTCAGCTTTGCAAAACAGCCGCCCAGCCAAAAGAAAAAAAAATTGAT
>NC_068987.1:9195299-9196657 GCF_001194135.2 Octopus bimaculoides | reverse complement strand
TATATATATATATATATATAAATATATATCTATATACTTTCATCACTGCTTGTTTCTGGATATTATTATTATTATTCTATTCATATATTTTTCTTCAAACAAACAGAGAAAGATAACAAAACAACAAAGCACCCCCACACGTAAATACATATATACATACATACATACATACATACATACACACATATATACATACATACATCGCTACAATTGCAGTTGTTCTTTAATTTTGGTGTGACACCAAGCTAAAATAACAACGAAGACGACAGCGACGAAGAGAACAAAATATTACCCGCTGATATACAGGTAAAAAAACAACAACAATTAATCAACAATGATATTTACCTTGCCTTATATCTTAAAACCTTTCTTACATTGCTTGCAGTTATTTTATTCTATATTATATTATCCGAATATTTACTAATTTAAAAAAATTAATTAACCAATTGATTTAAATGACACCCTCTCACTC
Source organism: Octopus bimaculoides (assembly GCF_001194135.2). Taxonomy (NCBI): domain Eukaryota; kingdom Metazoa; phylum Mollusca; class Cephalopoda; order Octopoda; family Octopodidae; genus Octopus; species Octopus bimaculoides. The sequence goes on along the minus strand of NC_068987.1, from coordinate 9,196,185 downwards.
CGCAAGTCTTGTGCCTGTCTATAATTTTAAACTGATTGTATTATAGTATATATATTAGCTTGTGTGTGTGTCTGTCTTTAATGTTGGTCTATGTTATGTGTGCATTTATCGTGTCTATATTACCAGATGTATTTGTATGTTGCGTGTATAACCGTGTGTGTGTATGTTGATTTTAATGTGCACTCGTCTCTATTCGTGTGAGTATTGTGTATATAGTCAAAAGGTTAGTGTAAAATACTGTATGTAATTAACGCATCTGGGTGTATATAAATAAACAGGGACGATTATGTCTGCAGTGCCTTTATGTACATATGTATATCTACTTCTGTGTGTATGTCTGCTTCTGTGAGAGTGTGTGTGTGCGTTTTTGTGAGCGTGTGAACGTGTATCTGTTCTGTTACAATTATTCATCGTAATGTGAGAGTGTGTATGTATGTATGTGTGTATGTATGTATGTGAGTCGGTTGTTTCTCGTCTATCGGTGTCGATCGCCTACTACATATTTGTATGTATGTTCGTGTATGTGTGTGTGTGTGTGTGCTTGTGTGTGAGTGAGTGTAAAAATGTGAGCATGTATTTATGCATGGATATGTGTGGCTTAATCCCTTCTCTGGCGATGTCTGTTGTTTAAACTATGTCAGTTTACGTGTGTATGCATTTGTAGTCGCGAGTGCGTGTGTATGTGTCATGTGTGAAAGAGAAAGAAAGGTTTGTCATTTGTTGTCTGATGAACTATGGTATATATATATATATATATATATATATATCGATATATGTTCTATGCGCCTCTGTGTGTGTATGTGTGTCTATGATGCAATGATTCTGTTCACTCTCAGTGTTATCGGAGGTGTACATGTGTATGCGAATGTGTATTTGTTCGTGTGTG
>NC_068987.1:9192679-9194222 GCF_001194135.2 Octopus bimaculoides | reverse complement strand
TTATTATTATTACTATCATCATCATCATTATTATTATTATTATTATTATTATTATTATCAAAGCGTCGAGCAGGGAAAGGCAAAATCGTTTGCGCGCCGGACAAAATGCTTAGCGGTGTTTCGCACGTCTCTACGTTCGGATTTCAAATTCCACCGAAATCGACTTTGCCTTTCATCCTTTCGGGGTCGATAAATAAAGAACCGTTCGATCACTAGTACTGTCCTTCTAAATTTGGCTGATCCTGCACCAACATTTGAAGCATTATTACTGGCTGCAGCATTGCCGATGACTGGGTCTTAGGATTCGTAGTGTAACACACTTCTAACAAAGATCGTTGTGCTAAATACCACCCACTCATCCTACTACCACCTTCCTATGGTTGTAGTCCGATTCAGCCGGGTTTCGTTTTCTCTTTCCCCTATCACGCAGAGTATGGTGGTGTTGGTGGCCGCCGCCGCCGTGATAATGATGCGAATGAGAGGCGTCAAACGGTTTTAAAATCGACGTCTCCTCCGTCTGATGGCTGTTTATAACATCTATGTGTGTGTGTGTGTGTGAAATAGTGGTTAATACTCTTGTCTGTGACTAATTTGAATGTGTGTGTGTGTGTGTGTGTGTGTGTGTGAGCATGTCTGCTTGTCAGGGTGTGAACGGGATAACACCCTAGTTATTTAGCGCCGTCTGCTGTCTGAAGATGTGTTCGTACGTTCGTATATAATGCGTGTGTCGAGTGTGTTTATAAATGTTGTGTGTATGTATATGATGCATGTGTATATATACGCTGTGTGTGTATGTGCTTATATATGCTGAATGTATGTATGTACGTGTTTGAATATGACGGGTGTGCGTGTGTTTGTATATGATATGAGTGTATGAGTATATATGATGTGTATGTGTATATGAAGTAGTGCGAGTGTGTGAGTGTGTGTGTGTGTGTGTTTGTGTGTGTATGTGTGTGTATGTGTGTGTGTACGGAGTGGATTTATGTGTGGAATTATATGCACGAGTATGGTATTTATGTTTAAATGTATGTATACATGTATGAATGTATGCATGTATGTGTGTGTTTATACATAAATGTATACGTATATGTGTATATATATATATATATATATACATATATATATATATATATATATAAGTTCAAAAAATACAAAAAACAATAACAAAAAACAACAACGTGAGGACGTGATACGGATAGTGTTATTAGACGCTCGAGAAAGGAAAGAGAAAGTATGACGTTTCGGCCGAAGCCCTTCGTCGGACACAAGGAATGTTCAAAGAAGGGGAAAACAGAGGAAGAAAAAATCGCCACCGATGTCCACGAGGTTATATATATATATGTATGTATATATGTATGAATGTAAGTAGGAATGTATCTATGTATGTGTGCGTGTATATATGTATGTATGTATGTATGTGTTTGTATGCATGTATGTGAATGTGTTTATACACAAATATATACAAATATATATATGTATGTATATGTATTTATGAATTTAAGTATGTGTGTGTATGTATGTTGCATGCATGTATGTATGT
>NC_068987.1:9188718-9191614 GCF_001194135.2 Octopus bimaculoides | reverse complement strand
ACGGGCTTCTTTCAGTTTTCATCTATCAAATCCACTCGCAAGACTTTTGTCGGCCCGAGACTATACTTACCGAAAGTACCACGCAGTGGGACTGAACCCGGAATCATGTGGTTGGGAAGCAAGCTTCTTTCCACACAGCCACGCCTGAGCCTTTGATTACTAATTTCGACACAAAGCCAGTAATTTAGGGGGAGGATAAGTCGATTACATCGCCAACCCCCCGCCAGTGTTCAACTGGTACTTATTTTATTTTATTTATCAATCCAGAAAGGATAAAAGGCAAAATCGACCTTGGCAGAATTCGAAACTCGGAACGTGAGGACGGACGAAATGCCGCCTGCCCGGCGTGGTAACGATTTTGCCAGCTCGTCGCCTTAATATATACATATATATCTATATATATGTGTGTGTGTATGTATGTATGTGTGTGTGTGTATTGTTACATGTATACATGTATATGTATGTTTACAGTGTATACATATTGTATATGCATGTTTTGATGGACGATCGATCATTTGTACTCAGACACATAGACAGCTACATGCACACACATACACTTAGAAAGAGGGAAATCATTGCACATGTCCACAAAGATACACATGCGCATGCACGCACGCACACACACACGCACTCACGCACACACACTCAGATACACACTTGCAGATTGAGTCACTAAAGCCAACCGACTCGCCAACGATTATGCGTCCTTGTGTGTGGGTGTAAGTGGAGATGTGAATGTGTATGTGTGTGTGTGTGTGTGTGTGAGAGAGAGAGAAGGAGAAAGAGGAGAGAGAGACAAGGAGAGAGAGAGAGAGAGAGACAAACAAATAGACAGACACGCATAGTGAGAGAGAAAGAGAGACAAATATGGTGAGGCGTTGACGTGTGTATGTTTGTATGTTTGTCTAGTTTGTGTGGTGTGTGTGTGTCTATCGTTGTCTCTGTAATATGTATATACTTCTACCATTGTATATGTATTTGTGTAAGTATGTATGCCTATCAATGTGTATGTATGTATATGTATATCCATAGTTTTGTACGAATATGCGTGTGAGATCTATCTCCTGTTTGGGTCTGCTTGGTGTATTTCAGCGTAAATGTGTGAGTGTGTGTCTGTGTGTTTATGTTTGTTTGTGTATGTGTATGTGCGTGTGTATGGCTGGTAATGTTGTTTAACACACGGTCAGCTGCGATTCGATGGAGCTATAATCAAAGACAATACATCCATGACCATTCCACAGTTTTCCAGGCACATTGTTTCCTCAGTCTTATCAAATGTGGAATATTTCAAAGAAAAATAGGTGTGATTTTGAAGGAGATTTGTTTGCATTTTCTAGTTATCGAGAAACTAAGTAGAGGTCTCGTCATTGTCCCCCGGATATAACTTAGGCTTATATACGTACTTTGTTGTTTATGTACTCAGATCCATTCTAATGTGAAATTGCATAACTGTATATATTTGCGTGTACATATGTATGCATAGACTTAATGTTATCTTTGCGTGAGCGTGTTTACCTCCATGTTATATGTGTTTAATTCAGACACGATTTCTTTTCTCTCCATTTTTTCTCTACTTGTCTCTCCTTTCCGTAGAAAAAGAGCGTAGGCTCGAAACGCTAAAGACGTATTCCATTTCTTGCTGAACATAAATGAGCTTTATATATTCTGTTTGTTCACCTCGTCTTTGTGTTTTTCTTATTTTGGGCCATATTTATGTATGCTTATATATGCGCTTAATGTTAACTTTGTGTGTGTTTGTATGTTTACATGTTGCACACTTGTGAATGCACGTGGTATAGTGGTTTGGGTATTCGACTCACGATCGTAAGATCATGAGTTCGATTTCCGGCGGTGCGTTGTGTCCCGGAGAAGAACACTTTATTTCACGTTGCTCCAGTCCAATCAGCTAGCAAAAATGAGTTTGCATCTGTAATTGAAAGGGCCAGCCTTGTCGCATTCTGTGTCTCGCAGAATCTCTCTGAGATCTACGTTAAGGGTACGCATGTCTGCGAAGTGCTCAGCCACTTGCACATTAATTGCACCAGCAGGCTGTTCTGTTGATCGAATCAACTGGAACTCACGTCGTGGTAAGCGACAGAGTGCCAATCCTACGCTCATTTACGTGTGTAGAAAGACGTTCAAATACAAGTGTATGTATGTATGTATGTATGTATGTATGTATGTATGTATGTATCTATCTATCTATCTATATATCTATCTATCTATCTATCTATCTATCTATCTATCTATCTATCTATCTATCTATATGCGCTTGAATGAGTAGTTATTATGAAAGGAAGTGCAGGGGGTACAATGTAACCAGAGCCCAAGAATTTCTTAAGTGTGTCAGAAAATGCTTGCAATATATTTGAGACTAACATTCCCGTTCTCAGTTTTGCTTAGTTTAAGTTTTTAAAATACATCTCGCAGATGGCTCTGGGGTTACTCTGGGGTACATCATCAGTGATACGTCTCGGGTGTCATGGAATTTTCGGTTCCTTCAACAGCAGACCCCACTTGCCAAGTTGACTCAGCCGGGATTGATCAAGCCCCAGCATGCATTTCATTGGCACCAAACCATTGTTCTGCTCTCTTTATCAAAATTCACAAAGCGAGTTTCGTCTGCAGCTCCAGTGACGGAATTTATGGCCCACATCCGAGAACAACAACAACAACAAAAAGCTTTTATTACTCGTTGATAAAATATCCCTAGACGAGGTTGCGTATTAAGAAGCTTGCTTCCCAACCACATGGCTCCGGGTTCAGTCCCACTGCTTGGCACATTAGGCAAGTGTTTTCTTCTATAGCCTCGGGTCGACCAAGACCTTCTAAGTTAACTTGTCAGACGGAAACAGAAAGAAGCCCATCGTATGTATATATATATATATATATATAT
>NC_068987.1:9183354-9188243 GCF_001194135.2 Octopus bimaculoides | reverse complement strand
AGACTTGTCAGATCAGATCAATACGACTGATGTTCATATTTTGAATATCTGTAGGTCGACGACAGCGTGAAAAATGAAAAGAAAAGAAAGAAGAAGAAAAAAAGAAAAGAAAAGAAGAAAACATAGGCGGCGAAGGATTCGAGTGGATTAATGTTATAAAGTGGAAGGATTAAGTATAGATTTTAGTGTTGGAGCTTAGTTGGAGAGAGACAGAAAGGCAGAGATAGATAGATAGATAGATAGATAGATAGATAGATAAAGAGAGAGAGAGAGAGAGAGAGAGAGGGGGAGACAGACAGACAGAGAAACAGTAAGAGAGGGAGAGAGAGACATATGCACAGTATGGGGGATATGATAAGAGACGAGTAGATATTGTAGGCGATAGTATGTTACTAGTTAGTTCAAATGAGCATATACCGTTGTAGTAGCAGTAAAATAGACAGAAGGAGAGACCAGCGCGTAATGCGTCTACAAGAGGTAGATGTGTGTTTGTGAGTGACTGGGTGCTAATTAATTAGGTGACCTTCGTTATTTATCCGCCTTAATTTAGGATGAATTTTTAGTATCTTGTATTTGTTTCAGTCACTGGACTGCGCCTATGCTGGGGCATCACCTTGAAGGGTTCTGTTGAATAATTTAATCCCTAGTAGTTATTCAGCAGGTGTCTTTTGCCCGACTGCTTAAGTAAGTTGTGGGGATGTAAACAAACCAACACTGGTTGTCATGCGATAGTGGAGGAATAAATACAAACACACGCACACACACATATACATACATACATGCATATTCTTTTATTCATTTATTTGTATCAGTCATTAGACTGCGGCCATGCTGGGGCAACGCGTCTAAGAATTTTAGCCGAATAAATCAAGCCTGGTACTTATTCTATTGATCTCTTTAGCCGGACCGTTGGGTTACGGGGACGTAAACACACCCACACCGTTTGTTAAGCGGTGGTGGGAGAGCAAACACAGACGCAAAGATACACACACATAGGTATATACATATATATACACAACAGGCTTCTTTTAGTTTCCGTCTACCAAACCCACTCACAAGGCTTTAGTTGACTCGAGGCTATAGTAGAAGGCACTTGTCCAAGGTGCCACGCAGTGGGACTGAACCCTGAACCATGCTGTTGGAAAGCAAGCTTCTTACTACACAGTCACTCCTACATACATACATACATACATACATGTATATATGCATACACGACAGGTTCTACACAGTTCCTATCAACCAAATTTACTCACAAGGCATTAGTCGGCCCGAGGCCATAGTAGAAGACACTTGCCCAAGGTGCCGCGCAGTGGGTCTGAACCCGAAATCATGTGATTGTAAATATTTTTTTTTTCCTTTTCTTTTCCAAAAATCAGCGTTGCTCAGATTTGGAAGGATTATTTCTTTAGTAGGTCTCATTTTGAACTTAAGGGTTAACATTTCATCAGATCTAAAATATTTTCGGCCCCTAAAAAAGAAAAGCTAACAGTCGTTAAGATGGAGACTTAACTATCGTTAAAGGATCACAGGGAGAGATCGTTAGAAAGTTACGAGCCTCAGCGATTTTGGGGTTACTTTGAGGGTTTTAGAAGCATGTTGTCTAAGACTAGAGAGGACGAAGCATTAGAAATCTTGGAGTATTTTATTTGCCGTGGAGGCGCAATGGCCCAGTGGTTAGGGCAGCGGACACGCGGTTGGGGGATCGCTGTTTCGATTCCCAGACCGGGCTTTGTGAGTGTTTATTGAGCGAAAACACCTAAACACCTGTACTCTTTTGCCCCAACTTTCTCTCACTCTTTCCTGTTTCTTGAGTAACGCTGCGATGGACTGGCGTCCCGTCCAACTGGGGGGAACACATACGCCATAGAAACCGGGAAACGGGGTCCATGAGCCTGGCTAGGCTTTAAAAGGGCGCATAAATAAAAAAAATTAAAAAAATTTATTTGCCGGATATGAGCAGTGATTGTGCTTTTGTGTCGCTTTCTATGTAGACTCGGGTCCATTGATACGCCTGCATCTACATTAACGTGTATATGTGTATTTACGAACGCCTTATCCTCGCCAAATATTGCTCACTGTATGCGTCTATGTTGATATTTATAGTGCAAATATATACAAACAACCAAATGCAGCACACACTCCGACATGCGTGCGCACACACGTTCATACACGCATATAACACATACGCAGGTATATATGTAATATATTAAATTAGCTTCGTGTGTATGTGTGTGTGTGTGAGAGAGAGAGAGAGATGCAGTCGTGTTGCATGCGAATCATTCTGAGGTATATATGTATATATGTTAACTGATATTTATATTAACAGACACACATACAAAATTCATGTTTATGGTTCGGTTATGATGTTGAAAGTCAAGCGGTTACGACGGATGCAAGTCTGCTTATCCCCTCTCTCGCCCTCTCTCATTTTCTGTCACTCTCTCCGTCTCTCTATGTCTGCCTTCCTATCTGTCTATCTCTGTCTGTCTCTCTTACTCTCTCGCACTGTCACGCTCTCTCTCTCTCGCTCTTAGACTCTCTCTCTATCTTCTCTGTCTTACAGACATGAGCACCTTGACACATAAACAGACGAGCAATATAAAGATTTTTTAAAAATTTCCCTACAAAGATCATAACACCCAATTTGTCACCGATTTAACGCCAGATTTTACCTTACTTCCTTTCTCTTTTACCTTACTTCCGCCTCTCTCACATATTATCTCTCTAACGCACACAATCTCGTGCGAGTTAAGGTTGAACATATCTCTATCTTAAAGCTATTAATTCTGAAATTTAAACCAGGGCTCTCCCACCACCAGGTCGTGAATCATTTGGCATCACGCTGCACAGAGAGAATAAATTTTAAAATTTCATTTCTATTTTATTGACTATCGCAGTCTGTTGGCTGTTTTTGCACTATATGTGTATCACACGATGGATTCTTCCGTCGAAGACGGGATATGAGCGTTCAGCTTTTGTCGCACAAATTATTTGTTTATAGTGTGCAGGAGTGGCTGTGTGGTAAGTAGCTTGCTTACCAACCACATGGTTCCGAGTTCAGTCCCACTGCGTGGGCCGACCATAGCCTTGTGAGTGGATTTGGTAGACGGAAACTGAAAGAAGCCCATCGTATATATGTGTGTGTGTGTATATATATATATATATATATATATATATATGTGTGTGTGTGTGTGTGTGTGTGTGTGTGTGTGTGTGTGTGTATGTTTGTGTGTCTGTGTTTGTCCCCCAAACATCACTTGACAACCGATGATGGTGTGATTACGTCCCCGTAACTTAGCGGTTCCGCAAAAGAGATCGATAGAATAAGTACTAAGCTTACAGAGAATAAGTCCTGGGATCGATTTGTTCGATTAAAAAGCGGTGCTCCAGCATGGCCGCAGTCAAATGACTAAAACAAGTTAATGAGTAAAAGAGAGGAAAGAGTGGCCAAATGTTCGCGCCGCATATCAGCTCACTCTCTCTCTCAGCCAAGAGTCAACAGATGAGATCGACTGAATCTCAATATTGAAAGCAGTGGCGCTGAAATGATTTGAACTTCCACTCCGATGGCGGACCAAGCCAGCGGGGTAAAGAATAGCTATAAGGGGAATCCAAGTGTTTGAGTCTATGCAACCTGAGTAAGTTTTGCTCTATAGACAATATATATCTATATAGTCATACTTGATTGTTAATCTTCTGAAACCTTTTGAGTCTGCCTTCGCGCTTTTTGCATGTATACATTGTATATGTATTTTGTACATTAAAACCGAAGGTTTTATCTGTATGTTTGAGTCATTGTCTCCATGTACCCATAAATAAATACACATCCCTCCCTCTATCCACCCATCCATCCATCCATCCATTCAGTGAACAATGGAGATGGATTAGGACAGCGTTTTTCAAATTGTGGGTCCAGACCCTTCAGTGGGTCACGAGATAAATAAAATGGGTCGCGACAAATTGAAGGAAAGAAAAAAACGCAAGCGGGTATAAACCAGCGTTTTGCAAACTGTGGGTCCCCACCCTTCAGTGCGTCGTGAGATAAATAAAATGGGTCGCGGCAAAAAAAGTTTGAAAAACGCTGGAGTAAGGGACATTTCGTCGCTCTGGGGGCATAGTATAATATATCCTTAACTACATAATTGCCTTGTTTGTCTCTGATGAAGACCTTCCTATTCAGGCGCCTACTTTAGCTGTCAACAACTTCATACTATGATACTATAACTAAACGCCTTCTTTTGGCGGCTGCGTGAGTATCAGCGTATATGTGCGTGTGTACGTTTGCGTGTGTACGTGTGCGTGTGTGGGTGCGTGCATCTGTGTGTGTGCGTGTGTACGTGTGAGTGTGTGTATGTATGAGTGTGTGTGTGTGTGTATGTGTATATACCTTTTTTTAATCTTTTTATTTGTATCAATCATCAGACTACGGTCATACTGGGACACCACCTTGAATTTTTTTTAGTCGAATGAATTGACCCCAGTACTTGCTTTTTAAGCCTAGCGACTTCAACCACAGCCTCCAGACGACGTCGAACTCTTCTGGACAGTCTCCTTGTTTAAGTCGGTGAATGCTGCCATAATCTTTGCCTTCAGTTCATTGCTGGTGTTACAAGGAGTTTTGTTGGTCTCTCGCTCACCTGCTCCTCACACATAATTATGAAAGGCGTTGCAGTCTGGGGAGTTAGGTGGCTAGATGTTAGGGGCGATGCTTGTGTGACATGGTGAAGAGTCCTGCTGCCAGAAAGAGGTTCTTCCAGCAGTCAACCTCTTCGCCTAAGGCAACGTTACTTCCACCACTCACTTGATGTAGGTCTCCGTGTTGAGTGTGAGGCCGTGCGGGAAGTTGAATAGAAGCCTCGCCATCACTAGTGATCACCCCAAACACCATG
>NC_068987.1:9177698-9182667 GCF_001194135.2 Octopus bimaculoides | reverse complement strand
TGTATTTTGTATTCCTATTGTATGTGTCTACGCATGCGTCTCCTTCAACGTGTCTATGTTTTTGATGCGGTCACAGAAGTGTGACGAAAGAACTCTGGCCGAAATAAGATTAATGTAATATAAAGCTGAAGCAAATTAACACCAAATATACAGTGCGTGTGTTCTTATTGGCTAAACTGGCAATATGACCATCCCCAAGTACAACAACATCTGTTTCAACACACGATTTCACATAAAAAATCTTGCAAAACAAATATATATATATATATATATATATATATATATACATACACACACAGGAGAGAGAGTAATAGGTTTATATGCTTGTATGCATAACTATATACGTACTTACCTACCTACCGACATACATACATACGTACACACATTCTTACACACATACATACACACACATACATACACACACATACATGCACACACACATACATATATATATATATATATATATATATATATATATATATATATATATATATATATATATATATATATACAAACGCACATACATACACACATGCACATACATACACACATGCACATACAGACAGACAGACAGACAGATAGACAGACATTTGAATGTGTATTCGTACACAGTAATAGGATTTCCGGTGTTGACAGAGAAACACATGAGTTAGCTTGAGTCTACTTCCTTGAAAAAACAATAACGATTATTCTACCTAAATGCAATACTATATTCAGTATAATAGGGAAATTTGCAGTCAATAATAGTGACAGCAGCAGCAGCAGCAGTAGTAGTAGTAGTAGTAGTAGTAGTAATGATTATGATGATAATTGATGAATAATAATTAAAAAAAAAAGAAAAGAAAAATAAAGTTTTTTATCTTTCGCTTGTTTCAGTCATTGGACTGCAGCCATGCTGGGGCATCGCCTTGAAGGGTTTTAGTTTGAAAAAAATCTACCTAAGTACTTTGAGGTTTTTTTGTAGAGTCTGGTTCTTATTCTATGGGTTCTGTTTTGCTAAACCGTTAAGTTACAGGGACGTAAACAAGCCAGCACCAGTTATGAAGCCGTGGTGGTGAGTGGAAAAACACAGTACAAACACAAACGCACGCACACACACACACACACACACGCGCACACACACACACATACACACACACACACACACATACACACATGCATGACAGTCTTCCTCACAGTTTCTATTTACCAAATCGTCTTACAAGTCTTTGGTCGGCTCGGGGCTATAGTAGGAGACACTTGCCCAAAAGGTGCCGTGCAATGGGATCGAACCCAAGATAACATCGTTCAGAAGCAAGCTTCTTAACTACACAGTGACAAATAGTTTTCAATGAAGTGCTTCATTATAATGTGCAGAGCATAGGTTTCCCACCTCTAGAGAACTTAATTGCATAAAGATTGTTCGGCTTTCCAACATCTTACAAGTAAGCTGTGTGTGACAGAAAAAGCTGGTCTCTTTCTTCATGCAGCGCAGCTGCTGCTAACATCTGATCTTGGGGTTGTTGTTGAACATTATATAAGCTTCGACACATGGAAATTCAAAATCTCTTGAAGTGGAATATCGTATGTACACTAACAAAAATTATGAGAATTTCTGGTATGTATACGTACATCATCTTTGCTACATCCGGAAAGTATAATGGTCTCATCGTTAGCCAATCAGGTTTGCACAGGTATAGGTAGGGTCAGGTTCGTAAGGAGTGTGTTGGCTGCTTCTGCTTTAACACTGAAACAGTATGATTGGATTGTAGAAGGACCTGATGGAATTTGGAAAATTACAGGCGAAAGTATGACTGTGTATTAAAGAAGCTCGCTTTGCAGGCCACTTGGTTTCAGTTCCCGTCCCACAGAGCGGTAACTTAGGCAAGTGTCATCTACAATATACCTGAGCCGGCCGACTAATACTTTGTGATTGAATTTTGTAGACGGAAACTGTGCGGAAGCCCATCGTGTATATATATATGTATACATACATATATATACATATATACCCTCATTTATATATATATATATATATATACATACATATATATATATATATATATATATATATATATATTGATTCTGACGGATCATTGGATGCATGTTATTGGTGAAGGGTTTCAATGACATAAGGTGTCTAAAATGAAACTGTATGATGGTTGTTGTCACTCTGGTTTCACTTAACCTTAAAAAAGTTAAACGCTGGAACTTCTTTTCTAGCTAAACACAACAATTAGTCCTCAATGGCAAGAAGTGCAGAATTAAAATGGCGTCATTTCAGTCAATTTTTATATTGGGATTTTTAATTTTTGAACCTGACCACAATCTCTCTTCTCCAGCTGGGGAATCCATGTACCACCCCTGTCCTGCAATCATACGTTAACCTCTCATCACCTGGCATAAAGCCACCTTCCTCAATCCAACTCCTCCCCACACAGTTGAAGGGTTTATCTTGCGAGTTACTTGATGACTTCAATGGTGTCGGTGTCGCACGAAAAGCACCCAGTAGATTCTGTAAAGGTGTTAGCTTTAGGAAGGGCATCTAGCAACAGACATTGGAACTTAGCTCAGTCCTCAGAGTCGCCAGTTCCTGTTGAATCGTTTAACCCGTCCCGCTACAAAAATGGACGTTAAATGATGTCGTTGATATATGCTGAAGTCTTCTGAGAAATTTTCTCTGTGATTTTTACCGTAACACAAGTAGGCTAGAGATATCACATGCTGGCATCAAAACGATCAACAAATTTTTGAGGTTCACTGATGCTCTGCAATAGTTTTCTGTGTGTATCGTCTTAAAAAAGGTAATCCTAAGTGAAACGTGTCTGTATGTGTGTGTTGCCAGTGTTAAACTTTGAAAGATATTCAACCTCTGGCATCAAGAAGCAAATACGACGGCCAAAAAAAAAAAAAAAGACGTTTGCTGGCTTCAATGAAGCGTATAGACTCATGCCTATACTTGACCTTTGAGAATGTCAGGATGGCAGTTAGGTCAATATTTACTTCGAATTAAGGCGGCGAGCTGGCAGAAACGTTAACACGCCGGACGAAATGCTTAGCGGTATTTCGTCTGCCGCTGCGTTCTGAGTTCAAATTCCGCCGAGGTCGACTTTGCCTTTCATCCTTTCGGGGTCGATAAATTAAGAACCGGTCAAGTACTGGAGTCGATGTAATCGACTGTGCCCCTCCCCACAAATTTCTGGCCTTGTGCCTATTATTTAACTGTTTTGTGATAGCTTGCTATATCTCCGATTTTACACACACACACACACACACACGCACAGGCGCCCGCACACACGCACATGCTGGAGTACCGCCTACAAGTATATATATGTTGTCTCTCGCTGTCTCTGTTTTCTAATTGTGCAGGATTAACAACAGAGCTTCTGTACATACTTTCTTTATTCCTAAGATCAATCTCAAATATTGGGGGGGGGCACCCCCTTGAAGGTTTGGTCTATCAAATCAACCCCCGTAATTACTTGCCGAATCGCAAAGTTACGGGACGTGAACAAAACAACACTGATTGTCCACTGGGTGGAGACACACAAAAGCTCGCATGTACATACATAATTCATACACACACACACACACACACACACACAGGCGTCCGTACGCACGCACATGCACAGAAAATGCACACACACACCCATATAATACATTCATGTGTTTGTGTATGCATATATGTATAATTTATATATTATATACGTCATATATAACATACATACACTGTATCTGCACCTTGGCTTACACATCGACAGCAAACTGTTAGTAAAAAAGAACTCTTGACATTGCTACAAGTAGTTCAAGTGGCCATTACAAATCCTAAAATAGTGTCCTTGAAAATCCGTAAATAGCACAGTTTTTGATCCCTAAAATGGTATCTGTCTTTTTCCCCCTCTGTGCATCGACAAGTAATAAATTTTGGCGCAAGGCTATGAATCTTAGGGACGGGGTTACGTTGATTGCATTGATTCTAGTACTTGACTGGTACTTTATAAAATCGACCTGGAAAGGAAGAAAGACAAAGCAGAGGTTGGCAGAATTGGATTCAGAATGTAAAAATAAGTCGGAGGAAATGTTGTTGTGTATATAGTCCGACGTGCTAACGATTCTGCTAGCTCATCATATGATTTTTGCTAATCAAATATCCTACTAATGATGTTATCCCCAAATTTTAAAGTTGAGTCTGTTGTTTCGGTTTTTTTCCAATTTTCAAATTCACTTATGATAAAAGTAACATAATTTCCAGTTGGTTCCTTGACTCAGCAGCCATATTTAGAAATAATACATTTCTAAATCTCCCAGAGAGATTTATGCAGTAGTGATACGATGAAGTAGTTGTATGCTCTCAACTTAGTGTGACAGTCCCCTGAAGGGAATAATACTACTGTTGGTTAGACCTAGGAAGCTGCACCGCTTCCTGTCGGCCTTGACACATTTCCTGTGGCCTTATGTTTACAAGGGGGAGACAAGCACCTCCACCCAGCTAAGCCTGCATCCAGAGACATGTTTCTGAGTCTTTTCTCGTCATCAGCTTCAGAAATACTCAGAAAGACTCAGAAACATATCTCTGGATGCAGGCTTAGCTGGGTAGAGGTGCTTGTCTCCCACATCGTAAACATAATGACACAGGAAATGTGTCAAGGCCGACAGGAAGCGGTGCAGCTTCCTAGGTCTAACCAATAGTAGTATTATTCCCTTCAGGGGACTGTCACATTAAGTTGACAGCATACAACTACTTCAGCAGCCATATTGTTCAAATTCCGCCGAGGTCGACTTTGCCTTTCATCCTTTCGAGGTCGATAAATTAAGTACCAGTTGCGTACTGAGGTCGATCGAATCGACTGGTCCCCCCCCCCAAAAAAAAATTTCGGTCGTTGTGTATCGTAGAAGTATAAGCAATTTATTGCTCATAAAGTTTAATATCAAAATCTTATATGGACCCCCTAAGGGCCATGTGAACCCCAGTTGAGAACCATTGATGTAG
>NC_068987.1:9174465-9177244 GCF_001194135.2 Octopus bimaculoides | reverse complement strand
ACACACACACACACACACACACACACACACATACACACACACACACACGCACGCACGCACGCACGCACAGACACACACACATCGCTGAAACTTCGATGTTACTATCAACGATTTACTTGCACGCATATACACACTTTCAGCACAGACACACGCAAGCATACACATTCGCAGACGGACGTACCTACCTACCTACATACAAGAATACATACATGCATGCATGCATACATTCATACATACATACATACATACATACATACATACATACATACATAACACGTGTGTTGAGAGGAATTTTTTGCGGGATTTGAATCATTCACGCCTGGAAACGTGGTTATTTTGTTCATCATCCTTAAACATACCTTATTCAGGGACCTTGTGAGCGGGATGGGCTAATCGACCTGAATAAAATTCTAACTGGGCCCCACCTGCAAGGTCATGCTTTGTTTATCTTGATATGAGATCACCATGTCTCGCACATATGGTTGTGACGCATGTGCCTGGTGTACCCTTATCAGACGGGTAGTCATGATGGGTATATTGGGCTTCGTGTATTTGTACCCCAGTGTCGCTTTGCTGGCGTTCGTTGCTCTATCACTCAATTATATATAACATATATACACACATGCGTATTACAGCGTGAGTGAATCATTTTAGCTCTTGACATACGTAGAAAAAAAAAACTGTTATGTTCACTTCTCGCTTACTTCCTCTGGTCACTGACACAATTCCAACCAGCTGCATCCGGTTTTTGTGGAGCTTGCATGGATGTCGGAGGGTAAGAGGGTACCTCAGTGTAGGCGAAAATATATCCGAACACTCCATAGTACTATCAATGCTGTTTTGTATTGCTGGCGGGGAACAAGACTGTCGGAAGTTGTTGATACTGCTTTGATCTTGAATCGACGACAACTAATGAAGGGTGTGTCACACAGTACGAGTTGCATGATATAAAATATGCGAAATGATATTTATATACTGTGTTATATAAGTGTGTGTATTACACACATACACACACACTCATGCAATATATATTATACATGTTATATGTATATGTATTATGTATATACATATTATATGCATTATATATATAAACGTTAACATATATATATTTTTTATATACAGACATAGACATATATACATTATATATATTATATGTGTTACATATATACGTGTATATAAATATATATGTATTATGTGTTATATATCTACTCTCTTTACTCGTTTACTTGTTTCAGTCATTTGACTGCAGCCATGCTGGAGCACCGCCTTTAGTCGAGCAAATCGACCCCGGGACTTATTCTTTGTTAAGCCTAGTACTTATTCTATCGGTCTCTTTTGCCGAACCCTTTTTCCACCTTCCTTCACATTTATATGCTTACTCCGGTATATATATATATATATATATATATATATATATATATATTCGTCATGTTGGACTGCTGAAATCTAAAGTTTTTTTTTTTCATTATCTCTTTGTTTATTTTCTCTTATTCCTTTCTGTTGCTCGAAACGTAAAAGACTTTTAAAATTTTCTCGAGCGTCAAACTAGTACACTTGCTTGTTGTTCATACACCTGCCTTCGTCAGCATAAATGGAAGTATCCGTGAGTAGAGTTGCCGAGTGACGAAGAGTCACATGGACTTTACTCAGAGTTTCATAGTCATGAAAGCACGTGTCTAATCAACCTGATCTCGGCAATTACTCATCGTGGTTATTTAATTGAATACACGCACGCTTTCTTGCCTATGAGAAAACTCTGAGTAATTGACGTCTGAATCATCAACTAATTCCATTCATACACAAACTCTACATAAAGAATTGAATGATCTTTATTCTCGTTTGAGTATGAAGATTATATTTATTTTACTTGCTTCAGTCACTGGACTGCAGCTACATCGGGACATTGTCTTAAAATGCTCCGTCGATCAAATTGACACAGGTATCTATTTTAAAATCTAATGCTTATTATATCGATTAAATCGGATTAGTATACATCTAGTACTTTATTAATCAACCCGAGAAGGATAAAAAGGCCGAGTCGAGTTGAACCTCCATGGGGTTTGAACTTACAAGCAAAGACCCGGAGCAAGCATCCCAAAATAAAACATTCCAACTCTCTAACGATTCTGGTAATCCAATGATCTTTCTTGAAATATTGAATCGGTGATAATCTTTCTCCTCCTCCACTCCTCCTGCTACTAGTAACACTGCTACTGCTGCTACTGCTGCTGCTGCGTTGACAGGCACCATCGATTACTAAGTTTGACCAATGCTTCATTCATGGGATATGCGATAACTTTTGAATGTTCAAGGCGTTAAACAGTTTGCATATATAAGACATATATAATGATTTTTCGTAACTTTTACACATACCGGTTTCATATATATATATATATATATATGAGAATTCACGAAAAAACAACAGACGAAGACAAGTGGTGTAAACAACAAATGGATGTATTAGTATAACGCTCGGGAATAGAGAAAGTCTTTAACGTTTCGGGCCTACGCTCTTCCACAGAAAGGAACACAGAAAGAAACAAGGAGAGAAATATATATATATATATGTACATATTCTATTTATAAATGTTCTATATTATACACACCCTTGGTCTTTTATCACATTACGAAAAGTAAATCCTTGTATTCACATACGTTGGACTCCTGATTCGCATAATCACCGAACCTGGAGTTTAACCGTGGTCTGTCCATAGCACTTACTCAGCATTACCTGAAACCTCTGGGTCTAATTGACACCACTATCGCTCATAACCTATAT
>NC_068987.1:9173612-9174365 GCF_001194135.2 Octopus bimaculoides | reverse complement strand
TATATATATATGTATATACGCACATACACATAGATACATGCATTCGTACGTACATAAATACATGCATGCATTCAAATGTACATACATACATACATACAGACGCTTATACCCGCAGGCATCATGAGGTGCGGAGATCAATGTCTGTCTATGAATACAATTTTAGTGCATTACAGCGTATATTCGAGTGTCCCAATGTGTGCATGTATGTATGTACTCACGTGTGTATATCATGTATGTGCGCATGCATGTTATGTATGTACGTACAAATGTATTTATGTATGTATGAACGTGTGTGCGTCTATCTATGTAAGTATGTAGGTACATATGTATCTATGTACCTGTGTACGTATGTCTGTTTGTATTTGTGTATGTACGTATGCTAGAACGTATGTATGTATGCAAGTTATGTATGTATGTATGCTTGAATGTATATATGTATGTATGCAAGTTGTGTATGTATGTATGCTTGAATGTATTTACGTTATGTATGGTTGCATGTGACTGTCTCTTCTGGCTGCGCACGAATCAAGCTGGGAAGCATATTGTTGTTGTTGTTGTCATCGTTGTTGTTGTTGTTGTTGTTGTTGTTGTTGTTGTTGTTGCTGCTGTTATTGTAGGACTATTGCAATAGCGATCCGTTCAGTCTGGCCACTTGTATCATATTGCTTGTGACAGCTGAGTACCTTTTGGGTTATTGCGTTGAACAGTTTAGAAGAAAAAAAAGGTGCTTGTGTTGTTGCAGTTGGTGGCGTC
>NC_068987.1:9167641-9172907 GCF_001194135.2 Octopus bimaculoides | reverse complement strand
CGGGCGTTGTGAGTGTTTATTGAGCGAAAACACCTAAAGCTCCACGAGGCTCCGGCAGGGGATAGTGGCGAACCCTGCTGTACTCTTTCACCACAACTTTCTCTCACTCTTACTTCCTGTTTCTGTTGTGCCTGTAATTCAAAGGGTCAGCCTTGTCACACTGTGTCACGCTGAATATCCCCGAGAACTACGTTAACGGTACACGTGTCTGTGGAGTGCTCAGCCACTTGCACGTTAATTTCACGAGCAGGCTGTTCTGTTGATAGGATCAACTGGAACCCTCGACGTCGTAAGCGACGGAGTGCCAACTAGTTCTAGCCAGTTGGTTGTGACCATACAAAAACACAAATCTGTGTGTATTTGTGTGTGTGTGTGTGTATTTGTGTATGTGTGTACTGGTATATGAAAACATATATGTGTATCTGTATGTATATATGTATGTACTCTTTTCCTTGTTTCAGTCATTTGACTGCGGCCATGCTGGAGCACCATCTTTAGTCGAGCAAATCGACCCCAGGACTTATTCTTTGTAAACTTAGTACTTATTAAATCGGCCACTTTTGCCTAACCGCTAATTTGCGGGGACGTAAACACACCAACATCGGTTGTCAAGCGGTGGTGGGAGTACACGCGCGCGCGCACACACACACACGCACACATATATATACGACGGGCTTCTTTCAGTTTCCGTCTACCAAATCCACTCACAAAACTTTGGTCGGTCCGAGATGACACTTGACCAAGGTACTACGCAGTGTGACTGAACTCGGAACCATGTGGTCGGTAAGCAAGCTACTTACCACACAGCAGCTCCTGTATGTACCCATTTTTATATATTAGTCCGACCTTTGCTGCTGAAGAAGCAATAACCACTCCGAAATGCATGCATCCAACAGTCTTGTTAGGGAGGACTGTAAACTGACTTTAGCACACCGGGTGAAATGCTTAGCGGTATTTCGTCTGTCTTTACGTTCTGAGTTCAAATTCCGCTGAGATCGACTTTGCCTTTCATCCTTTCGGGGTCGATAAATTAAGTATCAGTTGTGTGCTGGGGTCGATCTAATCGACTGTCCCCTTCCCCAAACATTTCGGTCCTTGAGCCTAGAGTAGAAGAGATTAATTCACCATAAATGTTCTCTTTTTCCTGAACTTTTGATGTATGTATTTATGTATGTATGATTATATGTGTAATTATTTATGTGTATATATATGTGAGTGTGTGTTGTTTGTGTTTGTGGATAGCGGTCTAAAGCGTTGCGTCATATGGCATCCTTTTACGGCAAAGTGTTACTTAACCATTCGATAAATACTAGTCAAATAAAATAAGTACCAGACGAAAATAAACAACGTGGTCGATATAATCGAATAAAACCACTGAAAGCTGTGCCCCAGCCTGGCCGCAGTAAAAGAGAAATCCTTGAGAAGCTTCTCGGTGATGGCATCGATTTGGATATATGTACAAGCTTGTGTGTACGCGCGCGCGTACATGTGCGCGAGCGCCTCATTCACACACACACACACACACACACATATATATATATATATATATATATATGAATGTATATATATATGTGTGTGTGTGTGTGTGTGTATGTAATACACACGTACAGTATATTTATATGATGTATATCGCATATAATATAACAGTATATAATACACACACACACACTCGCACACGCACACACGCACGCACACTCATATATACATAAAATATACATACAAACGTACATTAAACAGGTAGCCAAATTGATTGATTGATGAAATTAATAAAGCAGCCGATCGATGGATTGACAATATTGATCGATCGAACGATAGATAGATAGGCGGGTAAACAAGAAGATAGATGCATCAAACGATAAATATGAGAAAGGATGTTAACGCTGAAATAGAATGGATTTAGGCGCAGGCGCGGCGTGTATTGAAGCCGGATGTTGTTGTCGATGGCGCAGAAGATTATCGGCCTATTTTATCGAATTGCACTACACACCATATATAGTAACGTATATTGGAGACTCCTTATAAAACAGCTAGCCTCTTTGATGAGTATTTTCCATTATCGATCAGCCAGTCTGTGATATCACACAATGTGTACTTGAATCAATCTTCTTTACAGTATGCTACGCCATATCGACGTAATAAATGAGCCTTTTCCGCTGTCGCATTAACCCGCTAGAAATAGCAACTAAATCGTCATGAAATTATCCTAATACCGTCTTTAAAGTGAATACTGACATTGTGTGATGTATTGCTAGACAGGCAATACCAAAATGAAACGGGATGGGCTTGCCTGGAACGCCTTTTTAGTGAAAGGTTCACTTGACCAGAATGGCATCGATAATACTTATGTACTCTTTTTATGAGTACGTACTCTAAATCTCAGTATTGTTTTGTACTCAAGATTAATGTAACAGTTAGTAACGCCTGAATCGTTTTTTTACTAAACTGTATCATAGCTTTCCTTGTTTGTCACGGGTGTTTGATTAAAAAAACAACAACAAAACACCGTGTTAAATGAACTAGTGATAAATGAATAGAAAATATGGGGGAAATAGGTTTACACACGCACACAAACACAAACACAAACACACATCTCGTGGCACTTCGTCGGTTACGACGACGAGGTTTCCAGTTGATCCGATCAACGGAACAGCCTGCTCGTGAAATTAACGTGCAAGTGGCTGAGCACTCCACAGACACGTGTGTGTACCCTTAACGTAGTTCTCGGGGAGATTCAGTGTGACACAGAGTGCAACAAGGCTGGCCCTTTGAAATACTGTGTGTGTGTGTGTGTGTACGCGCGCGCATTTGTATGCCGTTTTCTTTTTCTGTCCTCCACCACCACTGCTTGGCAATTTGTGTTAGTTTGTTTACATTTCCATAACTTAACGGTTCGGCAAAAGAAAAAGGCGATAAAATAAGTACAAGACTTTCCAAAAATATGTACAAGGAACGATTTGTTCGACGAAACCCTTCAAGACGGTACTCCAGCATGACCACAATCCAATGGCTAAGACAAAGACAAAAGGAAATATATAAAATGTTATTAACCTCCCACCAATACTAAACACCGGAAGTCTTTTTATATCTCTTTTCTTCTAATTTCATTTAATATTTCGTAGGTTTTTCCCAAAACCCTAACCCTAACCTCTTCATTGAGTAATTGATCTATTTCCTCAACTTACCCCTCTAAGTATCTTCTCGATCATACATTGGAGTCTCTCTGTAGAGATTCCAATATTTAGTTACTTCCGCGTTTGGGGGTCACCTCATTCCCTTTCCAATATTCAACTGGTCGTGTTTGTTCCATTGGTTCCTATTCCCCCACCCCTGCCATTTTGTTTTTTTATCGTTCTTCTTTCCAAAACACCTTTGGTTTCGTTCTGGTATATTCCCTTTACATTATTCTTCGTGCCCTTGATCTTTCACCCATCCATCCATTCATTTTCCTGCCTACTATTCTTGTGGTTACCGTCCTTAGGCACCTCCTTTATATGGTCATTACCCATTCCCGCTGGATTTCCGAGCGTCACCGACTTTTACTATGGATACTATTCAACTATCTCATTCTTGGTCTACTTCTACGTTTCCCGCTGGTCGATTCGGTTTGAAGAATCTGTCTTGCGATTCTTTCCTGCGATATTCTACTCACATGTCCGCAGTACCACTCAGCAGCTTCAGGATACAGAAATAAATTTCGACATTCAGAATACAAATTTATTCACCTTTAAGTGTGTCTTTACAGATTTTCTATAGAGTTACTTTTTTTAATTATATAAATAAGACAACCTGTTTGTTATGTTCTCTATTTATGTTAATACTTAGTATAGTACTTACTTCTTAACTTATGTTCACAATTTCCGTATTTTGAGCGTGGCAAAAGGTTTATTTTCTGTTTGTTGAGCAACGTTTGAAGAGAGATTTATGTTACATCCGACTGGTTTGTGTAGTGGAGTGGAGGGAGATAAAGGAAAAAAACGCTTCTTCTGCATTACACCTAGTTTTCGTTGAATAAGCGAATAGAAAAGAGGGTGGGAAAAGCATTTCACTATTAATTCTATGAAAGAGAGCGTGGTCTCGAGAAAAGAAAATCTTGTGTTACGTCCGCTTCTTGAGTTAATCTGAGGAAGAGAATAAACAACATGTACATGCGGGCGTGTGAGTGTGTGTTTGTTGGGGTTCGTATAAATTGATTTAGAAAAGAGTTCAAATTCCGCTGAGGTCAGCTTTTAACCCTTTCTCTGCGTCGGTTGATTTTGAAAACATTGAAGAATTTACTGAAGTAAATACGTCGTTATTAAATTGGTATTTAAAGCATAAATTAACAAAAAAATTTGATGGAAGGTTTTAATTTAAACCACATTAAAACAGGAAGCTTGTATCAAAGAAATAGGGCAGTGTTCGGCGGGTTGGTATTAAAAGAGTTAAAGTAACGGAGGCACCAGACAGATTTCGTAGAGTAACAAATAATTAAAAAGAACAACCTTGTCTTTGACATGTTCATAACGTATTCAGCTTTGATAAAGTCTTGCTAATTAGAAGCAGAGTGAATTACTGTCTCTGCACAGTCATCACATATTTTGCTGGCTTATATTTATTTCCTTTCATGTTGTGCTTTAAGATCTTGCAATTACTGTTAAACTATATTCTGCTAATGAGGTCTCATAAGGCTGAAACACGTTGAGAGTTACGGTAGTCAGAGGCGTTTTAATAGCATTATAGCTCCCGTTCCCGATACAACAATGTATTGGGCGGCCCATCACACACACAACAACAACATATATACACATATACATACATACATACATACATACATACATACATACATATATATATATATATATATATATATATATATATATATATATACATATACAATAGGCTTCTTTCAGTTCCCGTCCACCAAATCTGACCACAAGGCTGTGGTTGGTCTGACGCTATAGTTGAAGACACTTGCCTAAGGTGCCACGCGGCAGGACTGAACCCGGAACCATGGAAAATGGCCTATTTAATACACGCAAGCAACACAAAAGGCATTGGTTGAATCACGGCTACTGAAGTAGATCGAAATATGTAACTGTTCAGTGTTTGTTTATTTGTTTGTGGTTGCGTTGTTGTTATTTAGTATCTTATGACTATTTTGTTTGTTTGTTTGTTTGTCTGTTTGTTTATATTTTCTCTAATTGCACTTAAGGATGTCGTCTGTCCCTCAAACGGATGTTAACAATATCACATGATCGAATTTATGTTAATTAATCGATTTCACTTC
>NC_068987.1:9160584-9167291 GCF_001194135.2 Octopus bimaculoides | reverse complement strand
GATGGTGGTGGTGGTGGTGATGATGATGATGATGATGATGATGATGATGATGATGATGATGATGATGATGATGATGATGGTGGTGATGATGATAATAACGACGACGACGATGATAATAATAATAATAATAATAATAATAATAATAATAATAATAATAATAATAATAATGGCTTTAGTTCTAAGTTTCCGTAATTATATGTAGACTTCACAAAATAAGAAAGTAGTTAGCCGAAGACTAACTCTAAACTCGTTGAACTGGTTTGCTATATTTAGCGTAGCAACTTTATTTTAGACGGATGTAATTTGACTATACCTGCAGTAAAGTCATCCTTCCCTCATTGCATAACAGAGAGAAAATCCTTATTTTCTATTGAGATGACAGCGGAAGCTCTTTTAAGTGCAAGATGGTGGTGCACGAATGCTGATAAAATTGCATCCACTTTTAAAGGAACTTCATTAATTCATTTTATTCGGTCATACGTTTATTTATTAGTCTGTGGGCTTAAGTCTCAGAAGTTGTCAGTGAATTGTTGTCCGTCACAGATGAAAGAAGGAACTTTTCGATCCAAGATCGTTTTAAAGCCATTTAATTTCGACTTCATTCCTAAAGAATAGTACCCGGAGAAAGTATCTTCTATTACAGCCCTGGGGCAATGAATGCTACGTGAGTGAATTTGGTAGACAGAAACTATGTGGAAGCCTTGTCGTATATACATGTATGTGTGTGTGTGTGTGTGTGTGTGTGTGTTTTATTTGTCTCCTACCACCGCTTGACTGCCAGTGTTGCTTTGTTTACACCCCCGTAAATTAGCGGTTCAGCAAAAAGAAACCGATAGAATAAGTACTGGGAGTCGATTTGTTCGACAAAATCTTTCAAGGTAGTGCCCCAGCATGGTCACTGTCCTAAGTTACGTGGATGTGTACAAACAAGCGCTAGTTATCAAGGAGTGTACATAGATACACACACACACATGCACACACACACATATGCATACGACGGCTTTCACACAGTTTCCCCTCTACCAAAACCACTCCCATGGCATTGGTCAGCTCCGAGATATAATAAAAAGCACATGCCGAAGTTGCCGCGTAGCGAGACCGAACCCGAAACTGCGTGGCTGCAAAGCGAGCTTCTTGACCACACGGCCATGCCTGCACCGTAGTTTCCCTGTATTCGATGGTATGGCCAGTTCCTTAAGCGTACAACTTATTCGTACTCACTTTATATTGTTGTTGTTGTTGTTTGTTCCTTTTCGATATAATCGACTTAATCCGTTTGTCTGTCCTTGTTTGTCCCCTCTGTGTGTAGCCCCTTGTGGGCAGTAAAAAAATAAGAAACTGAAAGAAGCCCGTCGTGTGTATATGCATGTATGTATATATGTATGTATGTATGTATGTGTGTGCGTGTCTTTGTGTCCATGTTTGTCGCCCCCCCCCATCACCTCTTGACAACCGGTGTTAGTGTGTGTCTACGTCCCCGTAACTTAGCGGCTCGGCAAAACAGACTGATTGAATAAATACTAGGCTTTAAAAACAATGATAAGTCCTGGGGTCGATTTGTTCGACTAAAAGGCAGTGCTCCAGCATGGCCGCAGTCAAATAATTGAAACAAGTAGAAGAATAAAAGAACTTGCATCACGATCATGTGAACACAAACGGTAGGCAATGCATTCTGGGTAGCTGGGCATTATGGGGGGTCCTTGAGGCGCGCTTTTGCGGTACCAACAGACTCTTCAACTGATCGCCGACCCGTGTTATCACAGATCAATCCGTGATAAATGTAATATGGTTCACAATTGAGCGTGTAGTGTCATGCTAAATCACTGATCAATGAATCAGCAGTAAACGAGGATACATGTTCAACAATGAACTCCGGTACGATTATATAAATAATTAAATCATTTAAACAATTCGGCGCAGGCGTGGCTGTGTGGTAAGTAGCTTGCTTACCAACCACATGGTTCTGGCTTCAGTATCTTGGCCAAGTGTCTTCAACTATAGCCTCGGGCCGACCAAAGCATTGTGAGTGGATTTGGTAGACGGAAACTGAAAGAAGCCCGTCGTATATATATATATCTCTGTCTATCTCTCTTGCTCTTCATCCTTCCTGTTTTCCTTCTCTCGGGGGCAATTTCGTGATATGCTAATTAACTTATAGCTAAGTCCTCGACGAGTCCTACTTCTCTATGTCAGTGAAGTAAATAGTGGTTCGGCAAAAATGATCGATATAAATTGTGTAAAATAAATTGGGTCGATTTGTTCGATTAAACTCTCAAAAACGGTGCCCCAGCATGGCCGCAGTCCAATGATTGAAACAAGTAAGATATAGAATATAAAGACAAAGCACCTCAGAGATTTGTGTGTAGTATTTTCACAGAAGTCAATCTTGGCTGCTCATAAATGCACATATATTAGAAAAAGAACAGCAGAATTGTATAGTCTGTGAGAAGGTATTTCTCCAAGGTTCATAATTAACTTCCTATAAATTGTTACACAAAAGATATAAGCCGCCGCCACCACCGCCACTACCACCATCACCACCACCCTCCTCGTCTTATAGCTTCTGCTTTTGTCTAGTAGTTGTATGCAAGAAACGCACACTCACACGCACACACAACCGAACGTTCGCACACATACATACATACACACACACACACACACACATACACACATTTGTGTCTTTGTGTGTGTGTGTGTGTGTGTGTATGTGGTGGGCTTTCACACCGTTTCTGTGTACCAGATATTCATTCGCGAGACATTGGTCGGCTCGAGGCTCTAGTATAGTAGTATTCAACCCTTTTTTAAAACTATGGAACCCCTGTGATTGCTATTTTACTCAGATGGAACCTCAAAGTCATATGATGTTTAAAAAAATCCTGTTATAATTTCATAGTGGAGGCGCAATGGCCCAGTGGTTAGGGCATCGGACTCGCGGTCATAGGATCGCGGTTTCGATTCCCAGACCGGGCGTTGTGAGTGCTTATTGAGCGAAAACACCTAAAGCTCTACGAGGCTCCGGCAGGGGATGGTGGCGAACCCTGCTGTACTCTTTCACCACAACTTTCTCTCACTCTTGCTTCCTGTTTCTGTTGTGCCTGTAATTCAAAGGGTCAGCCTTGTCACACTGTGTCACGCTGAATCTCCCCGAGAACTACGTTAAGGGTACACGTGTCTGTGGAGTGCTCAGCCACTTGCACGTTAATTTCACGAGCAGGCTGTTCCGTCGATCGGATCAACTGGAACCCTCGACGTCGTAAGCGACGGAGTGCCAACAACATAATTAAATATTATTAGGAGTTGTATTGAAAAGAAGTTAAGATATTGTGTGTTGTGGAAGTATAACCAATTAATTGCATATAAACTTTAACAGCAAAATCTGATATGGACCGCACCACCCAAGGATCATATGAACCCTGATTGAAAACAACTGCTATAGTAGAAATCACCGCGCAATAGGACTGAGACACCATGGTTGGGAAGAAGCAAGGTTCTTCACAACTCAGCCACACCTACGCCCACCATTGTGGAATATGTGGGGAAACTGTGGCTCTAAAAATAAAGCCTTTTAATTTGTGTATAAAGATTAGCAGTTTTAACTATCCTCGTTTTTCACTGGTTCACTTATCACTGATCTAAGTAAACACAGTACACCCTACTACATAAATTTGTGGAAATACAAATTTATTATTTAACAAAATTTGTAATGACAGTGGCATCGAAGTTTTGGTCAGTTGAGTTCTATGAAGGCTTAGCTGGCCGAGTCCTCGAAGTCACTGTCAATACTATTCTTGTTGAAGAATTATATATAAATCATCGCGTTTCAGGACCAGTTACTGCAACAGCCTGGGTTTCAGGGGTCCACAGCTTTTCAATATTCTCCCAAAGAGCCTGATGAACCTGCACAAAGTAGATGTAGGCGTTTTTAAATCAAAGCTGGACCTTTTCCTGTCGAGAGTCCCAGATGAACCTACCTCACGGCAAGAGGTGCAAATGAGGGTTGCTACATCAAACTCCATTCTTCACCAAGTGCCACATATTGGAGGAGGATTTCAGTAATAAAAGTGTAGCAAAACGGCGGTGCATCTGCATGGCCGCAGCTCTGAGCTGAAACTACAGCAAATATATATATATATATATGTGTGTGTGTGTGTGTATTTATATTTATATATATATATATACATATAGTGGAGGCGCAATGGCCTAGTGGTTAGGGCAGCGGACTCGCGGTTTCGATTTCCAGACCGGACGTTGTAAGTGTTTATTGAGCGAAAATATTTAAAGCTCCACGAGGCTCCGGCACGGGGTGGTGGTAAACCCTGCTGTACTCTTTTACCATAACTTTCTCTCACTCTTTCTTCCTGTCTCTGTTGTACCTATATTTCAAGGGGTCAGCCTTGTCACACTTTGTGTCGCGCTCAACCTCCCCGAGAACTAAGTTAAGGGTACACGTATCTGTGGAATGCTCAGTCATGAGCAGGATCAACTAGAACCCTTGTCGTCGTAACCGACGGAGTGCCACGAGTGTATATATATATATATATATATATATATCACTAAGATCACGTGTATTTGAACAGCTTAATCGAAAGCGCTCACACACTACGAAAAAAATTCCTCCAAAAATGGTTAGCAACATCCTGATAAAAGGCTATAACTTTTTAAAAAAATAATCATTTAAAAAAAAAATCTTCTTTATACTTAAAAACTATATTAAGTAATTTTCACAAACACTTTGAAATATGCATGTATGCATGAATGTTTGTATGTATATAAGTAAAAGCACGCGCGTTTGAAAAGCTTAATCGAAAACGTTCACACACTACGAAAAAAACTTCTTGCAAAAAAAAAAAAAAGGTTAGTAATATCCTGATAAAACATTATAACTTCTTTTGAAAAATAATTTTTTTAAAAAATCCCCTTTATGCTTAAAAACTGTATTAAGTAATTTCATTTTCACAACAACTTTGAAATATGTGTGTGTGTGTGTGTCTGTGTGTTTATGTATGAAAAGGTTCGATAAGATAATATTCCACGTAGTGAGTGAATCATAGTGAAAACTATAAAAATAAAAATAAAAAGTAGTTAACTGCACACAAATTTTATTTTGAACAATATGAATATGCATACATGTATACATATATATATATGGGGGGAGTGAAGGTGCGTGGCTCAGTGGTTAGGCAATTCGGCTCACGGTCGTAAGGTCGTGAGTTCAATTCCTAGAGACGCGTTGTGTCCTTGAGCAAGACACTTTATTTCACGTTGCTCCAGTCCATTCATCTGGCAAAAATGAGTCGTACCTGTATTTCGAAGGGGCTAGCCTTGTCACACTCTGTGTCACGCTCAATCTCCCTGAGAACTACGTTAAGGACACACACACACACACACACACACACACATATATATATATATATATGTATATATATATATATATATGTGTATAATAATATAGATTAGGTAGATAGGAGCACTCCGACGGTTACGTCGACGACGAGGGTCCCAGCTGATATGATCTATATGTATGTATGAAATAAAATATTTACACAGTCGACCGAGTTCGCTTGTGTTAATCATGACTAAGTAATGATAATGTCACAATTTCATGCTATCATAAGAAGTTTTCATTTCGTAGATACCTTGTAAATGCATCAGGCCACACACAGACGCGCGCGCACACACACACATCCGTACATACATATATGTATGTATGTGTGTGTGTGTGTACGTAAAGATATGCGTATGTGTGTGTGTGTGTGTGTGTGTGTGAAAGTTTGTGTTGCGATGAGCGTTATCTCTTCTACAAATATGCTTCACCTGTCATGTGACATTTACCTACGTGATATTAATACCAGAAATAGATTCACACTCACTTCCTTCATGTGACACATTACGACATGATGGGCGTGGGTATAGAAATGCCTGTGACAATGTGTTTGTTGTTTGTTTCTGTTCATATCGTACGTGTGTGTGTGTGTGTGCTGATATACGCATATATATATGTATGTGTGTGTGTGTGTGTGTTTCTATATGTATTTCTAATTATAAACACGCACACGTACACACACACGTATATTGTATTACTATATGTAAGTATCGTTTCTTATATGTGTATGTCACACACACACACACACACTTATATGCGTGAGTAGGTGCCAGTAAGGGTGGATTATTTATATTTATGTTGAAACTTCCTGTTCACGTGACACTTCAATGACAAGCAAATATTTTTGTCACTTCCGGCATAAATGATCCGTACGTTAAGGAAAAAACTAGAAAAATAGCAACCAAGTCAGATATTGTTTTTAGCTGTGACTGGAAGACATGAACAAAGTAAAATTTTAGTCATCGATTTGCACTAAATTTTCTTTTCTGATTTTTTTTTTCTTTTGACACTCTGAGACACCGATATTCTTCTGGTTGTAGTTTCTTCTTCCTTCTTCTTCTTCTTCTTCTTCTTCTTCTTGTCCACATTCTCCTACTCTCCCTCCATCATCGTCTTCTTCTTCTTCTTCTTCTTCTTCTTCTTCTTCTTCTTCTTCTCTCCTGTCCCTCCATCATCATCATCATATTCTTCTTCTTCTTCTTCTTCTTCTTCTTCTTCTTTTTCTTCTTCCTTTTATATTATTTCTTTTCCATCTTTTCTTTCTTTCTTTCTTTCTTTCTTTCTTTCTTTCTTTCTTCTTTTTCTTCTTCTGCTCCTCCTCTTC
>NC_068987.1:9155683-9159902 GCF_001194135.2 Octopus bimaculoides | reverse complement strand
TTATTATTATTATTATTATTATTATTATTATTATTATTTAAGGCGGCGAGCTGGCAGAATTGTTAACACGCTGGACGAAATGCTTAGCGGTATATCGCCCGTCGCTACGTTCTGAGTTCAAATTCCGCCGAGGTCGACTTTATCTTTCATCCTTTAGGAGTCGATGAAATAAGTACCAGTTGAACACTGGGTCGAAGTAATCGACTCATCCCCACTTCCCCCAAGCTGCCCTTGTGGCAAAATTTGAAATCATCATTTGATAGATATAAGGTGGTGAGCTGGCAGAACCGTTAGCACGCTGGACGAAATGCTTAGCAGTATTTCGCCCGTCGCTACGTTCTGAGTTGAAATTCCGCCGAGATCGACTTCGCCTGTCAACCTTTCGGGGTCGATACATTAAGTACCAGTGAAACACTGGGGTCGATATAATCAATTAGTTTCCTCCCCCAAAATTTCAGGCCTTGTGCCTATAGGAGAGAAATTATTTGATAGACATACTTTCTTACTGCTTGAGTATTTCACTGCTGTCATAAACCAAGCGTAAAACGAGCATGGGAGCTTGCATCTGGAGTGTTATCAGGTTCTCATAGCACTCTAGCAGTTGGGTAGATGTCATTGGTAGTCTGTCAATCTTATTTTCTGCAGACAGATGGTAAATGGTTAGAACAATGATGTCCCTTGGACATACTTGGAGCATCAAAGAGGATGCGCTTAAAAGGGATGTATATTACTCGTCGGGTTTCTATTTGGGTACTACAGATTTTTACCCTAATTACTTCATTGGGAAGCGGCGAGCAGGCCGCATCGTTAACACGCCGGACAAAATGCTGAGCAACATTCCTCCGGCTCTCTACACTCTGAGTTCAAATTTGCCTACGTTCTGAGTTCAAATTTGCCTACGTTCTGAGTTCAAATTCCACCGAAGTCAACTTTGCCTTTCATCCTTTCAGGGTCGAAGAAACGAGTACCGGTTGAACCCTGGGACCGATGTAATCGACCAGCCTCCTCCCACCAAATTTCAACCTTTGTTCCTATCATAGAAACGATTATCATTGTTAATAATAATCCTTTCTACTAAAAGTATAAGGCCTGAAATTTGTGGGGAGGGGACTAGTAGATTACAACGACTCCAGTGTTTCACTGGTACTTAATTTGTCGATCCCTGAAAGTATGAAAGGCAAAGTCGACTTCGGAGGAATTTGAACTCAGAACGTAAAGACGGATGAGATACTGCAAAGTATTTTACCGGGCGTGCTAACGATTCTTCCAGCTCGCCAGCTTATCATTATTAAAAATAATAATAATAATAATGGGAGCTACTTCCAGCATGGCGAAAATGGCTAGCGAGTTAATGTATCTCAGATAACGGCTAGGAGTTACAACAGAAAAAAGTGAGAAAGAATTCGAAGTAAATATTTATTTCTTTATTGCCCACAGGGGCGGAGGCTGAGAGGACAAACAAGGACAGACAAAGGGATTAAGTCGATTACATCGACCCCAGTGCGTAATTGATACTTATTTAATCGACCCCGAAAGGATGAATGGTAAAGTCGACCTCGGCGGAATTTGAACTAAGAACGTAGTGGCAGACGAAATACCGCTCAGCAATTCGCCCGGCGTGCTAACGTTTCTGCCAGCTCGCCGCCTTAATTCGAAGTAAATATTCTTTTCTCCTCTAGGCACAAGGCCCGAAATTTTTGGGGAGGGGGCCAGTCGATTAGATCGACCCCATTACGCAACTGGTAGTTAATTTATCGACCCCGAAAGGATGAAAGGCAAAGTCGACCTCGGCGGAATATGAACTCAGAACGTAACGGCAGACGAAATACCGCTAAGCATTTCGCCCGGCGTGCTAACGTTTCTGCCAGCTCACCACCTTAATTCCAAGTAAATATTGACCTAAAAAAACCCTGTAAAATGACCCATGCAATTTTTGGCCCGGCAATACTTCTGAGGAATGTATTGCTAGTTTCGGATTAGTTTCCCTGACACAATCACATCTAAGAATCAATGTATACTATACCTTCCAACACACACTTGAACGATGGAATTATGATGAATAGCTATTAGCGAGAAAAAAGGCAATCCGGATGTTGGGCATATGCATGTGATTCGATCTGTTCCCATTGACAATGCGGAGGCATACAATTTACCAATGACTGATGGCTACAATGACGGATGTTGTAGTGTGGATGAGAGTGAATGTACTAAGAACGAGGTTTTTGTCCTTTCCAACGTTTTATAGTTGAGTCTAGTTTCACACCGAGAGTGGAGTTGGAGAGAAACTCTTTACCTTCCAGTATATTTCGCAGAAAATTGGCAATAATAATGGTCTAACTTCCGCGGGAGTGATTGAGTCAGAATCGAGAACAAGCCCGGAAAAGTGAATGAACGAAATTTTAAGAGGATTTCGTAATGTGCAGTGGGTGGGTGTGTATCTATGTGCGTGTGCGCCTGTATATGTATGTATGTATGTATAAGATGAACTTACTTGGAAATGGATGCGTGGCGTTCAATCAAATAATAGTATAAATAATATAAATAATAGTGTAACTTATATATATATATATTATTTATACATATATATATATATATATATTATTTATACACACGCACACACACACACACACACACACACACACACACACACACACACATATATATATATATATATATATAGATAGATAGATAGATAGATACATACATACATACATACATACATATATATATATACATACATACATATATACATACATATATACATGCATATATATACATATATACATACATACACACACACACACACACACACACACACACACACACACACACACACACATATATATATATATATATATATGATCTGTGATAATTTCCTTCCAATAGAAAGAAAGCGCTTTGAAGTAATCATTGATTAATCAATTATATTTCTCCACACGTATATACGACGGGCTTCCACATAGTTTCCGTCTACCAAATTCCCTCACAAAGTATTGGTCGGTACTGGGCATTTGTAGAAGACACTTGTTCAAAGCATCGCACAGTGGAACCGATCCTGATAGTTTGTAACTACACAGCTACGCTAGCGCCTGGCTTTTCGTGCCTTGTGAAACTTGCATAAGTCATAGACACACAGACAACTGGAAGCAACCAATAACAAATAAATAGCTTCTGAATGTACTAAGGAAAGGAAAATCGCATTTATATTTTTGAGTTTGGTGAAGATACGTAGCCTAATGGCTAGGGTGTTGAACCCACGATCATATAAGACCATGGGTTCGATTTCTTAACCGGGAGCATGGTAGTGTAACCTTGAGCAAGGAACTACTTTTCACATTTCTGCAGTGTACTTTCAGATGAAGTAAGTCCGAGTCGAGTACTATACTAATGCAGTCCTCTCTTCCTTCAGCTGTCATATTCTTGAATGTTTTGCTTTGTTAAGGATGGCAGGTTCTAAGAGATTAACTATATCATTTCACAATTGAATAGGTCCCCAAAACAATTAGCGAAATCTCTGTACATTTACATGCTGTATTGGCTTTTGAGTGATGGCTCTAAGTTATTCAGTATGTTTTAGCCATTACAACTGACTTAATCTGAAAACATTGCCCTCTGTTCGGGTTAGAGTGTATGCGGCCCAGAGCAGCTCTTGAGTTTTCTGCCCCCCATACGGGCCCACAAGCCTACACAGCCTTATACAGCAGACCCAAAAGCGTCGCTCGGACACAGGACAGCCCTATCCCTACCACCGCCACTCCAGCTACGCTTATGATTCTGTTCGGTTCCTAATGAACACCTCTTAGGAAGCATCATCGTATCATCGTTTTGATGTTGCTTAGATATTTATGCTCAAATGAAAAGCAGTCTGCCGGGATAATCCCTTCCCTTCAGCTCTTGTTTTCTTTCTTTCTTCCTTGCCTCCGCTCTTTCTTTCTTTCTTTCTTTCTTACGTTATTGTTTTCTTACGCACACCCCTAACCATCTCTTTATCCTTATAAGTACGCAACTTTACCAAACCACCACTTCAAAGTTACCCTGATCCAGCTTTTATCTAATCCTCATCTTACTTCACCGCTCACACTCTTTAATCTATCAACTATAATCTGTTTTATTTTCCCAATCTTAATATCCACCTTCGAAATCCCATAAAATATTATTATGGATAGTTTTAAATGCCATATTTAATCATTACCACCGTCTCCATTCCGTTAATGTATTT
>NC_068987.1:9152468-9153173 GCF_001194135.2 Octopus bimaculoides | reverse complement strand
TATGTATGTATATATGTATGTATGTATGTATGTATGCACGTATGTATGTATGTATGTATGTATGTATGCACGTATGTATGTATGTATGTATGTATGTATGTATGTATGCACGTATGTATGTATGCACGCATGTATGTATGTATGTATGTATGTATGTATGCACGTATGTATGTATATATGTATGTATGTATGTATGCACGCATGTATGTATGTATGTATGCACTATGTATGTATATATGTATGTATGTATGTATGTATGTATGCATGTGTGTATGTGCCATCTGCCCTCTTCTGTTTTCTCAGTGTACGAGAACATTGCGATAACATTGTGTTTCCTAGAAAACACTTCCTGAACAAAACCTACACTCGGACTTAAATTCCGGTTCTCCAACGTTCCAACCCATAACGAATCAACTGTCTCGTCGGACTGGACATGCTGTCTCAGTACAATTGTAGTCAATAACATCACTTCGTTTTCCCAGCGCAAACGTCCTGTTTACTCTTCATTGTCATTTCTCTTCCTATTAAGTGGTGAGAAGTTTCAGTGCGTCGATTTGTATATCTAAATATGTTTTCTGTGTGTGTGTGTGTGTGTGTGTGTGTGTGTGTGTGTGTGTGTGTGTGTGTGAGCATGTGTTTATCTATGTATATACATAATCCATATATATAAAGATATACACACATACACACACACTCAGATATATA
>NC_068987.1:9143801-9145353 GCF_001194135.2 Octopus bimaculoides | reverse complement strand
TGTCTGTCTGTGTCTGTGTTTGTCCCCACCAACATCGCTTGACAACTGATGCTGGTGTCTTTACGGCCCCGTAACCTAGCGGTTCGGCAAAAGAGACCGATAGAATAAGTACTAGGCTTCCAAAGAATAAGTCCTGGGGTCGATTTGCTCGACTAAAGGCGGTGCTCCAGCATGGCCATAGTCAAATGACTGAAACAAGTTAAAGAGCTAAAGAGTATATATATAATTCCGTGCTGCATCTCTCTCTCTCTCTCTCTCTCTATATATATATATATATATATATATATTGCAAATTAGAAGACAAAGAATGAATGTACATCTTTATTACTAATTACAATTGTTTCGGTTGCACTCGGTCATTACAGATAAATGGTTTCATGTAACAAGTGATGCAATATTTGCGTCTGATTATTTTGAGTGGCAGGTCATGAGATTTGCCTAAGAAAAAAATGCGCTCTTGCATTGTTGCTAATAAAGATGAGCTAAATTCATTCTCGGATTTAATGTCGTTTTTGGCAAGGCACACTCATTGGTTTTACCGATCACGTACCCTGAATATTTGTGCCACTGGACTTTCAGTTTTCACTGAGATTCCAGGGAAGATAGCCAAGATTTCAGGTTAAATGCTGTGATGAAAATACTAGATAGATAGATAGATACGAAAAACAAATATCTTTTGATCCAATAAATATATATATCTGTGTGTGTTTGTGTATAAATATATGTATATAATAAAAAGGGAAGATAGGTGGTTAGACATAACTATATGAGGAAGATAAGCTAGCTGAAATATAAAACAGACGGCACTAACGAAAATAATCCTACGTGATTGCATATTACTTTAAAATAGGTTTGTTTACAAGTAATTTCTGTCTGTGCTTATATCTTTTTTTTATCACGTGTATAAGTGGGAAATCCCGCTTCTCTTAAAAGAAATCAGAAGACGAGTGAGCCAATGAATATTCGTTGTCCTAGAAACGCGTAACTGACTGCCTTACTTACTGACTGCAGACACGAATGCCGATAACTGGCGGAGACAGACACTGGCGTTTTATGTGTGTGTGTGTGTGTGTTTTGTGTGTGTGTGTGTGTGTGTGTGTGTGTGTGTGTGTGTGAGAGAGAGACAGAGAGAGAGCGCGTGTGTGTATGTGTGTGTGTACAGTACAAACAAAATTATTATTTCTTTAACAATAGCATTGACAGTAACTTCGAATTTTCGGTCAAAAATCCATCATCGGCTCTCTCTCTCTCTCTACCTCCCCTCTCTCTCTATCCATATATATATATATACATATATATATATATATATTATTGTTATTATTATTATTATTATTATTATTATTATTATTAGCTATCTCGTGAACAATATTTCGACATCTTGCGTGTCTTCCACTGGTTCAAAAAATAAATTTGTCAATCTACTTCATTTTTGTTTATATAGAAAGGAGGAGTTACCTCAATCCTTTCTATATAAACGAAAATGAAGTAGATTGACAAATTTATTTTTTGAACCAGTGGAAGACACGCAAGATGTCGAAATATTGTTCACGAG
>NC_068987.1:9140576-9143114 GCF_001194135.2 Octopus bimaculoides | reverse complement strand
TATATATATAGGAGCACTCCGTCGGTTACGACAGCGTGGGTTCCAGCTGATACGATCAACGGAACAGTTTGCTCGTGAAATTAACGTGCAAGTGGCTGAGCACTCCACAGACACGTGTACCCTAAACGTAGTTCTCAGATATATTCAGAGTGACACAAAGAGTGATAATGCCGGCCCCTTCGAAATACAAGTATTACTCATTTTTGCCAGCTGAGTGGATTGGAGTAACGTGAAATAAAGTGTCTTGCTCAAGGACACAACGCGTCGCCGGGAATTGAACTCACGATCTTACGATCGTGAGTCGAATGCCCGAACCTCTAAGTCACACGCCTTCGTGTACACACACACACACACACACACACACACATATATATATGCAATGGGCTTCCATGCAGTTTTTCACTCAAACAGATTCACTCACAAGGCACTGAGTGGCCCAGATCTATTGGAGGCATTTACCCAAAGTGCTGTTGCGCGCAGTGTCACTCAGCTCGAAAGCAGGTGGTTGTTACAAAACCAGTAAATACACACCAATACCTGTATAAAGGAAGGAACAGTTGATCCGACAATAAATAAATGAATGACTATATAAATATATAATCCTTTATAGGCACAACGCCTGGAATTTGTTGGGAAGGGGTTATGTTCGATTGTTACTTAATTTATCGGCTCCTAATGGATGAAAGGTAAAGCCGACTTGGGTGACATTTCAACTCAGCAGGTAAAGACAGACGAAATGTCGCTAACCATTGTTTCTGCCTGCTTGCTGCTTTAATAATAGAGTCGAACATAAAGGTTATCCCTATTGTCATCGGGGCACTGGGTTCAATACCACCCAATTTGAAAAAAAAAAAAAAGACATTTGAAAACCTAGGAAATACCCTACAATCTAGATGTTCTGCAAAAGTCGGCATTACTTGGAACTGCACACATATTGCGTAAAGTACTTTGTGTCTGCGGTACTTGTTGTGACTTGACAAACAGTACAAACCCCCGGTAGACAAAATATCTTCAATCAACAACCTCACGCTATTGTATTACTGTTTGTATGGTTTTCTAGCTTGCTGGTGGAAGTTTATTTTACTGGTAATTACTGTATAGACAGACTTGTGTTTGTGGGTTGTTTTGTTTAAGTTGCATTATTGTATCTTGCATAGGATGTGGGCTATTCCTAGCAGGGCTATTTTTTGGGATAGCGCGTAGTGTAGAGATTTCAAGTATAGCTTCTTTTACTATTATTATTATTATTATTATTATTATCATTATTATTCTTGACGTCGCACAGCATAGATATAGCATACCCGGCTGACAAGGTATGCGATTAGGAAGAAAGGAAAGTCGATAGATATGACAGGTTAGCTTGGGAGTTTAAGCAGTTGTAGTCGCTGAAAAAAGTAGTAGTAGTAGTACCAATAATTGTCGGAGCCCTGGGAACAGTGAGTA
Organism: Octopus bimaculoides; assembly: GCF_001194135.2. NCBI lineage: Eukaryota > Metazoa > Mollusca > Cephalopoda > Octopoda > Octopodidae > Octopus > Octopus bimaculoides. Next base: position 9,141,671 of record NC_068987.1, on the reverse strand, counting down.
AAAATCTTGAGAAGTATATGGAAAAAGTAGGGGCTGTAATAAGGCTGGAGCACTTGCAGAAAACAGAACTGCTTGGAACCGTTCGAATATTCCGGTAGGTGCTCGAAAAAGAAGCGGTGTTACTTTAGTTCACTGGTAGTGAATATCTGTCACCGAAGTACATCTCCAGCTTTAGAAGCTGTGCAAAGACAATAAAATAATAATAATAATAATATGGTGTTCATAATGATAATATATGAACGTGTGTAGCAAACTGCTCAAAAAGAATACAAAAGGGAAAATGATAACGTAGCTATTTATATTCATTGGAGATTGCGTGAGAAGTACAGTCTTGGAAGAACATTGAAATGGTATATGTCACTGAGAATAATGAGTATAAGATCTTACTAATGATTTTGCCAGCTCGCTGCCTTATCAAAAGAGAAATAATACGATTTCAGAGAATAATAAAGCGTAATATTTATTTGGAATAATTTTTTCTTTCTTTGTGAACGTCCCTAAACTGAAATCAAAAAACAACTGCAGCAAAGACAAAATATTACAAATAACCATTACGATTTACTTACCTACGCGATCATTCATGTCATCATTTTGTTTCATTTTCCTGATTTTAACAAAGCAAAATGCGTAAATGTTTAAGATATTACTCATCCCCGACGATCACTTTGTTTCACTTCTTGAGTTTTAACTTCACCACCCTTCCTCAAAAAAGGCAAAACGGATTACAAATAAATCGTTCAAGTTTTGAAGCTAATGCCAAATCATGTACTTTTCACTTATCTTTTATCGCCGAGTATAAGAGATTATTTCCTTTCGTTTTATAATCGGCCATTTTATGGGCCTCAATCAAAAGATTGCTATAAATATCTATATCTATATATATATATGTTCACGGAATGATTAAAAAATAAGAACGTGCGTTGCGCTACATTAAATTATAGTGGCTGTGTGGTAAGTAGCTTGCTTACCAACCACATGGTTCCGGGTTCAGTCCCACTGCGTGGCATCTTGAGCAAGTGTCTTCTACTATAGTCTCAAGCCGACCAAAGCCTTGTGAGTGGATTTGGTAGACGGAAACTGAAAGAAGCCCATCGT
>NC_068987.1:9139250-9140197 GCF_001194135.2 Octopus bimaculoides | reverse complement strand
TTATGACTTATATTTCTGCATGCTAACCACACACACACACACACACACACACACACACACACACACACACACACACACACACATGTATACGAAGGGCTTCTTTCAGTACCCAAGGCTTTGGTCAGCCCAAGGTTATAGTAAAAGTCACTTGGCCAAGGTGCCACGCAGTGGGACTGAACCCGGAACTATGTGGCTGGGATAAAAAGAAACCCAATTCATTAAAAATAAATTCATGAATGAGGACACACCTTGGATAATAGATTCCAAATTACACAAACTTACGGAATCACACTTTAATAATTATTGTATGATTAACAACAATTACAGTGCACGCTGTTCATATGCAAATTAGACGTGTCCCACTTCTAGAAATAGTTTGTTATTTATAAACCACAACACGAACGAGAGATAGTTCTTTGACGAAGTTCTAAGAAGGGTGGAATTTCCGAAGAATATATGTTACCATCTTATGGGGGTGGAGTGGGTGGCTGAATTACAAAATGAAATTTTTTCCCCAAAAAATTTCTGTCGGAATTGGAATTGCCGTTGTAGGAGACAGGAATAATAATAATAATAATAAAAGACCTGGAAATAGAGATAACTCGAATGTGGAATCTAAAAACAGAGACAATTCCTATCATAGTAGGTGCCTTAGGTATAATAAAAAAATATTCAGACAAATACATAACAAAAACACCAGGACTTACAAATATATATAACATACAGAAAATTGCACTACTGGGTACTGCACACATTCTACGCAAAACACTTTCAATACAGTAAACATAAGAGCACCACAGCAAACCACAGCACATACCCAAGGCGCACAGAGCTGCGCTCGGTAGTGAAGTGAAAGCACGTTATAAAAATAAAACTACTGAACAATAATAATAATAATAATAATAATCATGATGATGATGATGACGATGATGAGGACGATGATGATG
>NC_068987.1:9136953-9138426 GCF_001194135.2 Octopus bimaculoides | reverse complement strand
AATTAAACAAATATTAAATTCATTTGAATGGTAAGTAGCTTGCTTACCAACCACATGGTTCCGGGTTCAGTCCCACTGCGTTGCACTTTGGGCAAGTGTCTTCTACTATAGCCTCAGGTGGACCAAAGCCTTGTGAGTGGATTTGGTAGACGGAAACTGAAAGAAGCCCATCGTATATATATGTATGTATATTTGTGCGTCTGTGTTTGTCCCCCCAACATCGCTTGACAACCGATGCTGGTGTGTTTACGTCCCCGTAACTTAGCGGTTCGGCAAGAGAGACCGATAGAATAAGTACTAGGCTTACAAAGAATAAGTCCTGGGGTTGATTTGTTCTACTAAAGGCGGTGCTCCAGCATGGCCGCAGCCAAATGACTGATATAAAATAAAAAAATCTTTTAATTAAATGAAATACAGATACAGCGAATTGCACAATAGTGTAAATTAGTGCGGATTATGCGAGGTTGCGGCTCATTACCGTCCGGATATTCGGCGGTGTGTCTTTACAATGCACCCGACAAGTTTCTGCACAGTTTCTGTTGATCCAACTTAAATCATGAGACTTCGCTCAAAGCTAAGCTATAGCAAGAAGAGGGGGGTGGGAATGGAAAAACAAAAAAAAAAGTGAAAGGAAAGAAAAGTTTGTCCTAGATACTAGACAAAGGGATTGAACCCGTGATACGGTTCTTAGAAAACGGAAAGAGATAAAAAAAAAAACGCGCACCTCTTAACCATTGAACCATGCAACAACCATGCAGAATAGACTTTTAAGTCAAGCTGTAAAGTGGAAACTTGCGATGATATGTCTGAACAGGTCGCTCAAAGAGGAAGAAAAAACCCAGAATATCAAGAAAAACAACATTACAATAATAGATAATGCGATAGAATATGAACTATAATGATTTATTTTTAAATGGCGAAAAAATAAAAGAAAAATTCCACTTTCGGTTTATCGTCGTTGTAAAAGTGACGTGCTCCGCTGGACTGAAAGTTGTGGAGTCGCTGCTGCTGCTGCTACTACTACTACTACTACTACTACCACCACTACTACTACTACTACTACTACTATTGTTGTTTGTCACTGTGTGACGGCGGCGTTGGTGACTGGTGGTGGTAGAGGAGCTGTTGCAATTTAGTGTTGTTGTTACTTCCTTAGTTGGCCATGGCGGATTTGTTTGTTTGTTTGTTTGTTTGCTTGCTTGCCTGCTTGTTTTGTTTTGTTCTTTTTGTGGGGAAATTTTGGTAATGCTACTCATAACGGCAGACAGCTGTAGTAGTAGTAGTAGTAGTAGTAGTAGTAGTAGTAGTAGTAGTAGTAGTAGTAGTAGTAGTAGTAGTAGTAGTTGTGGTGGTGGTGGTGGTGGTGGTGGCGATGATGATGATGTCGATGATGATGATGATGTCGATGATGATGATGATGTCGATGATGATGGTGATGATGATGACGATGGTGATGATTGTAAAATAGTGGTT
>NC_068987.1:9133318-9133953 GCF_001194135.2 Octopus bimaculoides | reverse complement strand
TGTGTTTATAAACATAAACACAACACGTGTATATGAGTCAACGAGATTGTCTCTACGTTATTGCGCAAGCCGCTAGAAATTACTAATTCAACTTCATATCAGTCGTACACTCTTATGATACGCATCACTGGCTGCAGGGATTGGCACGGTTGGAGAGCCTTTAATCATATATTCGTTCTATCAGCAGTAACTTGGGGAAAAGTCAACACTTCGTATGACACGCACACATAAACACTAAAGTTGTGTGTGTCGTGGCACTCCGTCGATTACGACGACGCGGGTTCCAGTTGATCCGATCAACGGAACAGCCTGCTCGTGGAATTAACGTGCAAGTGGCTGAACACTCCGCAGACAGAGTATGCGACAAAGCTGGCCCTTTGAATTACAGGTACAACAGAAACAGGAAGAAAGAGTGAGAGAAAGTTGTGGTGAAAGAGTACAGCAGGGTTCGCCACCAGCCCTTGCTGGAGCCTTGTGTATCTTTAGGTGTTTTCGCTCAATAACCACTCACAACGCCCGGTCTGGGAAACCGCGATTCCACGACCGCGAGTCCGCTGCTCTGACCACTGGGTCATTGCTCCTCCACTCTGTGTGTGTGTGTGTGTGTAAATATATATACATGCACGTATGTTTAT
>NC_068987.1:9131776-9133308 GCF_001194135.2 Octopus bimaculoides | reverse complement strand
TTTTTTTTTTTTCTCTTTCCATATCCGTTTCATTTTCTGCTTATTGACAAATTTGAGAGAAAAAAATACATATACATATATGTACATACACATATATATACACATACACATACGTACATACAAATATGTGTATTCCCGGATCTCACTGGCTATTAAACTTCTCATTTTCCCTTTCGCTCTCTTTCTCTTCCTCCTCCTCCTCCTCTTCCCCCTCCTCCCCTCCTCCACTACCATCACCGCCGCCGCCACCACCATTGCTCCACTGTGTCAAGCACTGTCACCGCAACTGACTCCCCCTCCGCCACCAAATTCATTTAAATTCATGCTAGGCCCATAATATTGTTAATCTTACAAGGACTACTCGAACGTGGATATCGCATATCTATTCATATCATAAAATAATACATATATTTTCATAAACGTCTATATATTTACACATATATATATAGATATATATATATATACATATATATATATATATATATTTACGCATATATATATTTATACATAATCATAAGCATATATATACAGTTCTACTTAAGAACGTTTCGCTTTGCAAAACAGGAATAACAACAGAATCCAGTGTCTTCTGTCGCGACATAAAAATATTTTGGAACTTACATTTATATATACAATTTATGGCGGGAGCCAAAATTCTAAACATATAACCGTAAGCATTTTGCCTATATAATCATTTTTTTTAATTATCGCTTGTATATTTTTTTTATATCGCTTATATATTTTCTAAACGATCTTGTTTTATTGTTGTTAAATCCTAAATCCGATGGAGCAGACCTCCGTGCGTAAAGATATTCTAAGCATTAACCATTTCGTTTGTGTCTGCAAATGCATTGTTTAATGTATAAAGACGGCAGTGATGCGCATTGCAGGAGACGTGACTTGACTGCAATTTCTAGTACGTCGACAGACCACGCGAAAGCACCCTCGTTTTTTTTTTTTGTTCGTATTGATTTGTATTTAATGTGTTTGTTTATTTGTTTTGACATTTACGAAATATAAGAGAGTATTTGAAAACTCTTCGGACAGCATTGTTGTTGTTTAACCCAAGGAAAGTTACTGACCATGTCTATGATCAAAAACTCAGTCTTTTCATGTATTGTCCAATGCATCTTAAAAAAAGAAAACAACGAAAGTGCGCTTTAAAAGGATTTCGTTGTTATTTCTAACGAGTCGATGTATTGCATAGATCGAACAAGGAGCGGGCCGCATGAGACATGACTCATCATTAGGCGGGCCGCACTACTATATAAAAAAAAGGAAGAAATTCAAGGTCATTTCTTCCCGTGGGCCGCAATTTACCCATGACTGGCGTAAATGCTTGTTCGATGACAAGTGTCACTGGAAAGAAATTTTATGCATGTATAGTTTTGAATGCTGCCCTTCACATGTATATATATGGAAGAAAGAGTGAGAGAAAGTTGTGGTGAAAGAGTACAGCAGGGTTCGCCACCACCTTCTGTGTGTTTGTGTGCGTGTATATATATATATATATATATATATATATATATATA
>NC_068987.1:9120685-9130904 GCF_001194135.2 Octopus bimaculoides | reverse complement strand
TATATATATATATATATATATATATATATATATATATATGGGTGGTAAGTAGATTGCTTACCAACCACATGGTTTCGGGTTCAGTCCCACTGCATGGCACCTTGGCCAAGTGTCTTCTTCTATAGCCTCCGGCCGACCAAAACCTTGTGAATGGATTTGGTAGTCGGAAACTGAAAGGAGCCCGTGGTATATGTATGTGTATATGTTTGTGTGTCTGTTTGTCCCCCACCTTCATCATCGTTTGACAACCGATGTTGGTGTGTTTACGTAACATAGCGGTTCGGCAAAACAGAACGATAGAATAAGTATTAGGGTCGATTTGTTCGACTAAATGCAGTGCTCTAGCATGGCCGCAGTCAAATGACTGAAACAAATAAAAGAATATATATATATATATATATATGTGTGTATGTAAATGTATATACACATGCGCGCACAAACATACACACACGTATTATATACGCGTGTACCGAAATACGTGTATGCATATATATATCTCTACGCGTGTATATGTGGATGTGTATATGTGCGGTGAAAGTGCTGAACGCGTGTAAAAAGGCGAACAATGAACTTTAATAGAAAAAAAAATCATTACAAACGAATTTATTACTTAACAGATAGTAACTCGCGCGCGCATGCGTGTATGAGTGTGTGTGTTCGTGCGCATGCGCGCGTGTAGCTGGGATAGTGAAAGTTTGCGCTTACTGCAGGAAAGAAATACTCAATACCTAAGATCGAATGTTTATATATTGTTAGAAGCCGAACCTTCTTGAAACATGACTCAACGTCACTTTACTGATTACTGAGAGTGACTCAATCGTGTGAATAATCGGTAGCGTGGAACTCAGTCATGATGAAAAAAAATTTCATCTATAGTATACATACATACATACGTGTGCACGCGCGCGCGTGTGGCATAGGCGTAGGCGTGGCTGTGTGGTAAGAAGCTTGCTTCTCAGTCACATGGGTCTAAGTTCAGTCCCACTGCGTGGCACCTTGTACGAGTATCTCCTACTAAAGCCTCGGACCGACCAAAGCCTTGAGAGTGGAAACTGAAAGAAGCCCGTCGTATATATATATATGTGTGTGTGTGTATCTGTTTACCCACCACCATCACCGCTTGACAACAGTTGTTGGTGTGTTTACGTCGCTGTAACATAGCGGTTCTGCAAAAGTGGAGCGATAGAATAAGTCCTTGGCTTAAAAATAAGTCCTGGGGTCGACTTGCTCAACCAAAAACCCGTCAAGGCAGTGCTCCGGCGGACATGGTTTCAGGTTCAATCTCACTACGCGGCGACTTGGGCAAGTTGCTTCTATTAGTGTTAAAACCGACCAATGTCTTGTGTGTGAATTTGATACCCGGAAACTGCGTGGAAGCCCATTGTATATGTATATATGCATATGTGTTTGTATGTTTGTGTGTGAGCGTGCGCATATTTTTGCGATTGTTCACACACTGCTTGACGACTCTTGTTGGTTTGTTTACGTCACTGTAACGTAGAGGTTCGGCAAAACGTATCGATAGAATAAATACCAGACTTACAAAATAAAACAATGTAATAACCTGGGATTGATTTGTAATAGAAATGATATAAAATATTAATATTCTTTATGCACAAGGCTCGAAATTTTGGTGGAGGGGGCCAGTCGTTTAGATCGACCCCAGTACACAACTGGTACTTAATTTATCGACCCCGAAAGGATGAAAAGCAAAAATCGACCTCTGCGGGATTTGATCTCAGAACATAAAGACAGACGAAATACCGCTTAGCATTTCGCCCGACGTGCTAACGTTTCTGCCAGCTTGCGGCCTTAATAAAATAAATATTATTAACCCCACACAGAAGATTAAGTAACGTTGCTATGCTACTGGATTTTGTCACTTCGTGAGTAGATCTGGCTTATTTCTAATCTTAGGGCAATTTTTTGTAAATAGCTATCACTACCTCATAGGGGAGAAAAACGGTAAGGAATTGGGGAGGTGTCCCTTAATTTTGTTATCATTATTATCATTAACACAAAAGCAGCGAGCTGGCAGAATCGTTAGCACGCCAGGCAAAAATGCTTAGTGGTGTTTCGTCTGCCTTTACGTTCTGAGTTCGAATTCCGCCGAGGTCGACTTTGCTTTTAATCTTTTCGAGATCAATAAATTAAGCACTAGTGCAACACTGGGGTGGAGGTAATCGACTAGTCCCCCAACCCACCAAATTTCAAGGCCTTGTGCCTTCAGTAAAAAGGATTATTATTTCATACACAGACAATTACGATTCTGACAAAAACTTTTGGGGAAAAATTACATTTTTTAAGCACCCCCGCCCCCCATAAGGTGGTAACAGATAGTCTTCGGAAATTCCACCCATCTTAGAACTTCATCAAAGAATTATCTCTTATCTATGTTGAGGTTGTAAATAACAGCTATTTGTAGAACACACAAACTGGGACATGTCTAAACAGGTCCGTCTAATTTGCATATGAGCAGCAGACACTGAAATTGTTAATTCTATAATAATTAAGAAAGTTCTATTCAGCAATTTTGAGTAATTTAGAATCTAGTTTAAGGTATGCCACTATTAATGAATTTATTTTTAATGAATAGGGGTGGATTCCGGTCAGCTCCTCTCGCAGAAATAATACTGGAGCTCAAACAATTTTTTTTTTTTCACTCTGTGATAAATCATTGGAAACCTGCGGCCCGCAAGACTTTCTGAATGGCATATCCAAACGAAAAATTACTTAACAGATTTTTCTAGTGTTGCAGCTCGCCTGATAATGACCCATGTCTCATGCAACCCGCTTCTTGGGAAATGGATAAAATGTAAATTCGTCAAATAAATTCGCTGGATTTCTTTTTCCTACTTGGTACTCCATCGTTATATCCCTGAATAGGAGTAAAATTCATTCAAATTTCAAAAAGATAAACGAAAGTTGTAGAGGACGAATAGAGCTAGACCAAAAAAAGAAAAAAAAACCTCGTTAAAATGCTTTTCGTGCTAATTTAAATACCGTTGGAAACAATTGAAATAATAGGGGGTAGGGCGAACAAATTTATCTAACAACCCTATTTGTCTATCTAATTATGTATGAATGTATATGATTGCATGTTTGCGAATGTAAGCTTATGTCTATGTGCGATTATCTATCTATCTATCTATCTATCTACACACACGTACATACACGTGTGTGTAGAGAGAGAAAGATATAATAATGATGACATCAGATTTAAGCACAAGGCCGGCAATTTTGAGAGAATGGGTAGAAGTCGATACTATCGTTGTCAGTACGTGACTGGTACCTTATTTTATTGGTGCCGGAGATTTGAAGGGCAAAGTTGACCTTAGCGGAATTTGAACTTAGAACTTAAAGAGCCGAAAGAAGCACTGCAAATCGTTTTTCCCTACACCAACAATTTCGCCACCGCGCCGCAGAAATGGCAATGTGTACTGTTTGTTCTTTTTGTGTTGTCTAAACATAGGTCAGCCCGGAATCAAACTTAACTGAGATAAAGCATTCCATCTATGACAAATCCGTCTTTTATTTAGACATAATATATCTAGGATTACATTATTCAATGTGCTACTTTTCCTTTGAATGCATTTAGGAATAATTTCAAGTTGATTTGACTGCTATTTTTAGCAAATTGAGCGACATGTAGAAGCATCCTGATTGGCTTGAGTGAGGGATTGAAAAGTTTGCTTCGCGATCATGAGAGCTCGAGTTCGATCTCATCGCATGGTATCTTGGATCAAATGTTTTTTGCCATAGCCAGGCTGTGTCACGAGAAACTGGGTAGATGGAAACTGTACGGAAGCCCGTTGGGGTGGATTGTACACTCAGCTTTGTCATGCTGGTCCACTTTGAGGATCATACTAAGGGTATACTGTGGAATACTCGGCCACTTTTTAGGTTCGTCGTTCAGGTGGTTTAGTAGTGGTAATGATGGCGCTGGTGGTGAAGGAGAAGGAGGAAGAGGAGGGAAAGAAAGGGGAAAATGTTACCAGATATCAGTCTTTACATGGACACACACACAATCAGGGTCGTATGCATGTACACATCCGCTTAAACACAAGTCAAACATCCTATTTCTTATCTATGTATGTGAATGCATGTGTTTGTATTTACATTTATGAATATGCATGCATGTATGGATCGTCTTCATGTGTATGTAAATATGTTTGCTTGTGTGTGTGCGTGTATGTATTTCTCTCTCTCTCTCTCTCTCTCTCCCAATATATATATATATATAAAGAGAGAAGAGATCTGTTGATTCACCAGAAGCATTAAATTGCAAAATTCAAAATTCTTCAATACATCACAACTGAATGGCTCCAATTTCCAGCGCTCATAGGTGCTTGTTTCTGATCATCTGCATTTGTGCAGCTTCCTGCATTGAACACACACACACACACACACACACACACACACACACACACACACTCATTTTCCAATCACATATCCTCAAAACCCAAGTGCTGTCTTGACTTAAGTGAAAAAGCATTGTCACTTAGCTATAAAAATCTGAGTAGTAAGGAGGATTTATTTAACTAAAACCTTCAATGTGGTGCTCCAGCATGGCAGCTGTCCAATGCCTGGAACAAGCAAAATATAAAAGATTATATACCTCGAAAAATTTTGGAGTTGATTCATGATGTAAAATTGGGAATGAATACAAAATAGAATGTAAATGTTGGCGTGACTGTGTGGTAAGAAGCTTACTTCTCAACCACATGGTTTCCAGTTCAATTCCACTGCATGGCACCTTGGGCAAGTGTCTTCTTCTATAGCCTCAGGCCGACCAAAGCCTTGTGTGTGGATTTGGTAGGTGGAGGCTGAAAGAAGCCCGTCATGTGTGTGTGTTTGTGTGTCTACATATGCATGTGTCTTTGTGTCTGTGGTTGTCACCCCACCACCACCACCTGACAACCGGTGTTGGTTTGTTTACATCCTTGTAGCTTAAAGTTCAGTAAAATGTGATCGACAGAATAAGGATTAAGAAATAAGGCCTGGGGGGGGGGTCGATTTGTCTGACTAAATCCCACCCTACACAAGGCAGTGCTCCAGTATGACTGCAGTCAAATGATTGAAACGAGTAAATGAATGAAAAGAATAATCCAGATTTAGTTTAAAGCTTCTGTGTTGAGCTGAAATGTGTGGGACTTGTACTGGTTGCTGTTCATGTGATGATTTGGGTGAGAGAAAGAGAAAAAAAAAGAGCATATGCAACCATTTGTCTCGACATTGCTTCTCATCTGGTTAGTAATTAACGATGCTCTTGTATTAGCCATTAACTTAGTATTTAACACACCCTTGAAAAGTTATACCTCTGTATAATGATTGAAGAGAAAATAAATGGAAGTGGCTTTTAATTGTGTTTTTGAAACCCCAAATGAATATTTGAGCTCAATATCAGAGATGCTTTGCTACTAGTGTAGCTAGAGTGTGTGCCACTTGGAGTGGCCCTTCTGTCTGTTATCCCCAGACCCTACAAAAAATGCATGTTGCCTGCAACAGACCCCAAAATTCTGCCTGGGGCAAAACAACCCTTTCTAGCTATGCTAGAATTAGCAGGAACTATGCAGAAGTATGGTGAGCTTTTCTTCTGAATTCATCACAACGGCAAAATCCCTTTTGTATCATCAGCAGATATCTAGGGTCACAAGTGCTTAACCCCTTGGCCAGTTACACTTTGCTTGAGAAGGGCAGTGAGGACTGAATAAGGCTCCCATCTGCGGTCTCTCATCAATCACAACTACCTTAAGCTGGTTTCAGCTGTCATGCCCGCCACCTTAGTCAGTGAACCTCAATCATTTTTTTTTTTTTGTCAATGAGCCCCTTTGGTTACTATTTTATTCTGGTGAACCCCCATAGCTGTTCAGTGTTGAAAAACCAAGTTTTATTGATATTTCTTTCAAAACTCCTATTTTATTATTCGCACATTCTCTTATAAAACATTAGAGAAAGAAACCTAACTCTTTCTTGCAATACATAAATCTAAATCATAACTTTACATTAACCCTTAAAATACTACCATGGTTCCTTAATTTACTATTTTGCTAGTGTGAACCCCAACAAGAGCTTATATGGACCCTAGCTGGAGACCACTGCCTTAGTGGCTTTCTTCCATTGTCTGAGTCCAGACCAATGTTGAAATCTAAATTATTTTTTTTTCAAGTTGCTTAATTTCATAATGGTTAAAAAAAAGTTTGTTATGCGACCACAAAGTCACAAGTTCAGTCCTACTGCAAGTGTAGTTTTCTAGGTTGACCAATATGTTTCAAGTGAAATTGGTTTGATGGAAACTGTATCGAAGTCTGTCAGATGGACTGTATCAATAATCCAAAGGCACAACTTTGTCATACACTGTGTCATGCTGATTCTGTCTGAGAACTGCATTAAGGGTACGAGTGTCTGTGGAATACTCAGCCACTTACATATAAATCAATGAGTACGAAATTCAGTTGTTCAGTCAACAACTGAATCTTTATCGTTTGATGACAAAAAGCCATCAAGCATCAGATATATCGATTGATAGGAAAGAAGCAATCCTTTCAAATTTTGGCAAGGGTGCAGCAGTTTTTGAGGGGAAGGAAAAGTCAATTACATTGTCCCCCAGTACATGGCTGGTACTTATTTCATTGACCCTGAAAGGATGAAAGGCAAAGTTGACCCCCACCAGAATTTGGGCTCAGAGCATGAAGACAGATGAAATACTGCTAAGCATTTTACTGGCTGTGCTAACAGTTCTGCCAGTTTTCTATTTTAACTGATAGGAAAGAAATAATAAATACAGTCTTTGATGGCATATAAGATGTGGATTTTCTCCAACAAAATGTCTCAAAAAAAACCCAGCTCTGGTTCTATAACTAACAGGTACTCTATCGGTTTTGATGACAAGGGTTCCAGTTGATTCAATCAACCGAAGAACCTGCTTGTGAAATTAATGTGCAAGTGGTTGAGCACTCCAGAGACCAACATGCCTTTAATGTAGTTTTCGGGGAAATTCAGCGTGGCACAGAATGTGACAAGGCTGATCCTTTTGAATTTACAGACACAACTCATCTTTGCCTGCTGAGTGGACTGGAGCAACGTGAGATGAAGTGTGTTGCTCAAGGACACTAAGCACTGCTAGGAATCAAACTCAAGGCCTTTCAATCATGAGCTGAAGAACCCTAACCACTAAGCCACACATCTTCACAGATGTCTTGACCCCTACTATCTAGACACAGTTCCCATGTACCAAATTCACCGACGATGCATTGGTCGGTTTGGGGCTTTAGTAAAAGACACTTGCTCAAGGAGCTGCACAGTGGAACTGAACCCAAAACCCAGGGCCAGATTAAGACCCATAGATGCCCTAAGCACTTAAATGATTTTGCTGCCCCTATATATATGTGTGTGTGTGTGGTGCCAGTGGCACGTAAAAGCACTCACTACACTCTCGGAGTGGTTGGTGTTAGGAAGGGCATCCAGCTGTAGAATTTCTGCCAGATCAGATTGGAGCCTGGTGCAGCCATCTGGTTCGCCAGTCCTCAGTCCTTAGTTTGCACAATGAAACAAAACTAACGGTTAAGATCGAAAGTTATGTTTATTGTTGTATACTTCCACTTTATTTTCATCAGAAAAATTTTTCTACTTTTTTAATTGCAGGGTCTTTGATCAGATCCTCAAAATTAGTCTTACGTAACACATCTGTTTGTATACTTAGTAGAAGTAAAGGCATCTCGAATATTATTTTAGCAAGTTTAAAGTGATTTCTTTTGTGCTGTAAACCATTTACCATTTCTTTGGTGCCCCCTGCTTTCCTTGATGCTTTAAGCATGTGATTATTTTGCATTATGGTTAATCCAGTGCTGCCAAAACCGCATATTTTCAAAGCAAACTTCTTAACTAACAACTTGCTCAGAAAAACAAGCAGGATGGTTTTATCCAGAAACACACATCATCACATGTTCTTTATAACGGGATCCATCCATACCAAAGTTTGGCTCCAGCAGAGCTGACCGGTAGACTGGGATTACATACCAACAACTGGACAAACTGGAAAGCTCACTTCTTCTATGCTTTACACTTTTGTTACATATTTTTGTTAATATGCATTGCCTTTGTCGCAATTAATTTCGAAAATTATGAAGAATTTTGTATAATAACTTTGCCATTATTGAGGTGGAATTTGGAACATAAATTAAAAGAACAAATTGATAGAAGATTTTAATTTAGATCACTATAATGCAGGAAATTTGTATTACAAAACAGTGGTGGTCTTAGGTGGGTTGATGTCAAACAAGATAATTACTCGATTTTTACTCTCTAGCTTTTCCTTATACAAGCTTCGTTAGCACACAGCCTTATCATATTAATTAAAGGGTGGAAGAAAACTAACATACATAATAGAGTGAATTGCCCCCCTTAAATGTTCACTAATTAAAATAACACTTCAAAAAGAGGTAAATATTTTGCTTTAATGGATTGGGGTAGGCATGGCTGTGTGGTAAGAAGTTTGGTTCCCAGCCACAGATTCAGATTCTTGGGCAAATGTCTTCTACTATAACCCTGGGCTGACCAAAGCCTTGTGAGTGGATCTGATTAACAGAAACTGAAAGAACATCATATATACCTATCTATCTATCTGTCTGTCTATCTGTCTGTCTGTCTATCTATATGTCTGTCTCTCTATCTATACGTCTGTCTATCTATCTATACGTCTGTCTATCTATCTATACGTCTGTCTATCTATCTATACGTCTGTCTATCTATCTATCTATCTATCTATCTATCTATCTATCTATCTATCTATATGTCTATCTATCTATATGTCTGTCTGTCTATCTATCTATATGTCTGTCTGTCTATTTATCTATATGTCTATCTATCTATCTATCTATCTATCTCTATCTATCTATCTATCTATCTGTGTGTGTGTGTGTGTGTGTGTTATAATCTTCGTGCCTTGATATGACATGATATTTGTAAAGAAGTGGCACTGTCATGAAGGTGGTGTCTTTTATTACCAATTTTCCCTGAAGACATAACTGGTCATAAGGAACTACTATTGCCTAACTTGGAAACAAGTAAGGGCTGGCTGCCCTTTCTAACACCAACCACTTTACAGAGTGTACTGGGTGCTTTTCACATGGGACCAGCACAGGTGCTTTTCATGTGGCTCTCAATTCTCTTGTCTACAGATGCTCCATTAAATAGGGCTGTGAGCTGGCAGAATCGACAGACTATAGGAAAAATACTTTGCAGTATTTGTTCTGACTCCTTACATTGTAAGTTCAAATCCTGCTGAGGTCAACTTTACCTTTCATCCTTTCAGCTACAGTAAAATAAAATACCTATCAAATATTTGATGGCTTCGACTAACCCTTCCTTTTAAAATTGCTGGGCTTCTGCCAAAATTTAAAAAAAATTAAATATGAATCTCTGAAGTGTCTTATCCCTTTTGTTAACATATTTCCCTTGAAATAAACCAGCTTTGTGGCAATTAATTCTGAAGATAATGAATAATTTAGTAAAATGACTTTGTCATTATTAACCATTTTCAATCCCATATTTCTGGTGAAATACACTGTGTTTGTTTCAATTAATTTTGAAAATAATAAAGAATTTAGTAAAATTTTGTCATTAAGATGGTGTTTGAAATATAAATTAACATGAAGTTTTGATGGAGGTTTCAATTTAAATCACTTTAAAACTGAGAATTTTGTATCAAAGAAATAGGAGCTGGTTTCAGGTGGGTTGATATCAAATGGGTCAAATTATTGGCTTAATCTCCTCCAACAGCACCAATACAACTGAGCCAATGCAAGAGCCTCCATGTGGTTACTCAGGATGCTAGAAATAGTAGCCAAATCTCAGCCAAAGCACACTCTAGGATATGTTATGTTTGAAAATATGACAGGTTGGTCACAGTTGGAATCCCAGTTGTCATCGTCGTCATCATCCTCTTCCTCCTCCTTCTCTTCCTCATCATCATCTTTTTTATCATCATCTTTGTCATCATTTGATGTCCATGCTTCTTTGTGCTTGAATGAGGTGTATGGAGTTTATTCTCTCCTTGTTTCTCTCCTTATTTCTCTCTGTGGAAGAGCGTAGGCTCGAAATATTAAAGACTTTTTCACTTTCCGAGCGTTATACTAATACATCTGTTTCTTTTCTGCACCGCCTGTCTTTGTCTTTTGCTTTTTTTTGTGAATTCTCACTATATATATATATACATATA
>NC_068987.1:9118084-9120585 GCF_001194135.2 Octopus bimaculoides | reverse complement strand
TATATATATATATATATATATATATATATATGTAAATATAGATGGACAGATTAAAGATATGTGTTTGTGTATATTGTTGATGTCATAACAATTCATAAATTTTTGAGAGAATGAGATATAATTCTGTTTTGGAATTGCATCTTGAAGCACAGAAATGCTACGAAAAAAAAAACATGTAAATACAACACTTTTGAGTACAAAAAATTCAATGGGCAAAAGGTGTTAAAGACATTAAAACAAGTTCAGAGCACTTCCTACAGTATCTGGTCCTGAAGAGAGCAAAAAAGCTCAGAATGACTCAATCAGTTTATGCCTTTGACATGCTACTATTTATAGCATTTATATGCTTCAATATATATGAATGATATTTGGTGCCTTATATTATTATAAGGAGACTTATAATGATATAAAGGCTGCTCCAGTTGTGTTGTTTGTTGTTTCATTTTATATTCATTACGTGTTCTGTCTATTTCCAGTGTTAAACTACTAAGAACATGATGCAGCTGTTTACACAGCAAATCCTCAACGAAACGCCACGCAGCAATATCACATCATTAAACTGTACCGTTCAATCAACACCAAACACATCATTAAACTGTCCGACACCTGTTATGCCCGCTAACTTGGGTACGTACACAGTTATTTGCTCTTGTTCTTAATGTCGTCGTCATCATCATCATCATCATCATCATCATCATTGCCATCATAATCATTTAATGCCCATGTCCTTTCCATGCTTGCATGGGTCAGCTGGAATTTGTTGAGGTAGATTTTTTTACACAGCTGGATGCCTTCCCTGTTACCAACCCTCACCTGTTTCCAAGCCATGTAATATTTCTCCAAAGCCAGACAGACATGTTTTTCACAGAAAACTGGAAATGAGCATCATTTGCATTATAATGATGCTCATTTATTATCATCATGTGATGTCAAAACAAAGTTACACAAACATACACACACACGTATAGGGCCTCTTTCAGTTTTCTCCTACCAAATCCACTCACAAGGCTCTGGTCAGCTGAGAGTGGAACTGAAGCTGAGACCATATTGTTAGGAAGCAAGCTTCTCAACCTCACAATCATGTCTGCATCAATCTATCTATCTATCTATATATATATATATATATATATATATATATATATATATATATATATATATATATATATATATATATAATTGAACCATCTCAAGTGCAACTGCCCGAAATGGTCGTGACTTCTGGTACTTGGGTGAAGAAAGAAAGCCAAAAATGACCCATCTTTTTTGCCTGTCCTTCTAATTGTTGTTCCTCTTGTCCGCCTTTGTGTCATCTATCTGGCCAAATATTTTAATGCCCTCTATTGCATTTTTGTTCCATTTTTATATATGTATATATATAAATATACAAACACACACACACACACACACACACACACACACACAAACAAGTGAGTGGACAAATGAAAGAAAGTGGCACGGAACACATTTGGCAGGAGTTACAATTCTTTTACTCTTCTCTTGATATCTAATGAGTCAAATCGTTATTAATTAAAATACATGAATATAAATATTGAAAGCCAAATATTCTATAGAATGGAATATTTGCCATGTATGCTCGTGCTACATGGACAAACACCCAGTACACTCTGTAGAGTGGTTGGCATTAGGAAGGGCATCCAGCCATAGAACCCATGCCAAACAGACAATTGAATCCTGCTGCAACTTCCGGCCTTACTAGCTCCTGCTAAACTATCCACCCATGCCAACATGGAAAACAGACATTATATGATGATGATGATGCATAAATGGAAAATACAGCCACTCATCCACTGATGAATCACAATAATTTCCATCTCCTTAATTAGTTAAACTAAGTCTCGTTTTTTTGTTTACTCTCTTACAGCTAAATCTCCACTTCTCTGGACGAAAGATGAGGTAGGGGCTTGGTTAGCATGGTGTTCTGAGGAATATTCCATAGATTCTGTGAATCCAGAACGTTTCAGCATGAATGGTAAGATTTTTGCCTTTTTTGTAAATACTCATGAAAGTGCGTGTGATTGAGTGAGTCTAGTGGACAATTTGCTAATTAGGATAACGACAACAATGTCACTGCTTGTAACTCAGTTATTTTCAGAGACTGACGTTCATACAGACTTACACAAACATACACATACATGCACACACACTCTCTTTTACTCTTTTACTTGTTTCAGTCATTTGACTGTGGCCATGCTGGAGCACCGCCTTTAGTCGAGCAAATCGACCCCAGGACGTATTCTTTGTAAGCCTAGTACTTATTCTATCGGTCTCTTTTGCTGAACCGCTAAGTTACGGGGACGTAAAGACACCAGCATCGGTTGTCAAGCAATGTTGGGGGAACAAACACAGATACACAAACATATACACACACACACATACACACATATATACAATGGGATTCTTTCAGTTTCCTTCTACCAAATCCATTCACAAGACTTTGGTTAGCCCAAGGCTATAGTAAAAGACACCCAAGGTGCTACATC
>NC_068987.1:9116359-9117461 GCF_001194135.2 Octopus bimaculoides | reverse complement strand
ATATATATATATATATATATATATATATATATATATATATACATATACACATATATACAATGGGATTCTTTCAGTTTCCTTCTACCAAATCCATTCACAAGACTTTGGTTAGCCCAAGGCTATAGTAAAAGACACCCAAGGTGCTACATCATGGGACTGAACCCAGAACCACATGGTTAGGAGGCAAGCTTCTTATCATATAGCCATGTAGCTTCTGTAAGAAACAGCCAAAAGTTATAGAATATGAACGTGTAGATAAATGATGGAGTGGTGGTCATGTAGATTAGTTGAGTTTAGATTATATTTATGTATGTACATGTTTAACCTTTTTGTTACCAACCCGACCGAACCAGCCTCTAGCGCTTGTTTTCATAAGTTTTGAATTAAAATCTTCTACCAAACCTTAGTCACAATTTATGTTCCTAACACTAGCTGAATGATAACTAAGTTATTTTACTTAATTCTTTGTTACATTTAGAATTAATTGAAAGAAATACAGAACATCTCAACAGAAATATGCTAACAAAAGGATTAAAATATATAATAGAGAAACAATTCTTAACCTTTTTGATACCAACATGGCTGAAACCACCTCTGGCTCTGTAGTACAAATGTCTTGTTTTCAAAAGTTTTAAATTAAAATCTTCCATCAAACCTTAGTCACAATTTATTTTCCTAACACTAACTGAATGATAACTAAGTTATTTTACTAAATTCTTTATTATATTTGAAATTAATTAAAAGAAACACAAAACATCTCAACAGAAATATGGTAACGAAAGGGTTAAGCATATTCATGTGTGTATGTATGTCAAGCCTTCTTTTTCTTTTTTTTTTTCTTTTTTGGGTTTCCTTTCGTTAACCTCGTTATTTAATGATTTGTTTTGCAATATTATTTCAGGTCGTGCTGTGTGCCTCCTAAACAGAGATGATTTCATGCAAAGAGCTCCAGAAGTTGGCGATCTCCTCTATAACACATTACAGATCCTTATCAAACAGTCAAGCAAAAGTGAGTACTGATCAGAAATTGATATGTGGGGAAAATGAACAGAAAAGTGAACACAAACATATATATATATATATATATATATATATATATATA
>NC_068987.1:9106025-9112765 GCF_001194135.2 Octopus bimaculoides | reverse complement strand
TATATGTGTGTATATATATATATATATATGTGTATATATATATATATATGTGTGTATATATATATATATATATGTGTATATATATATATATGTGTATATATATATATATATGTGTATATATATATATATGTATATATATGTGTATATATATATATATATATGTATATATATGTATGTATATGTATGTGAAGGCACATGGCCTAGTGGTCAGGGTCTTGCTCTCACAACTGCTAGACCATGGGTTCAATTCCTAGGCTAAGTGGCATGTTGTGTTCTTGAGCAAAACACTTCATTTCATGTTGCTCCAGTTCACTCAACTGCAAATGGGTGACCATGCAATCAACTAGTGTTCTGATCAGGAGAAATGTCGGCCTGCTTGTCTAGCCAGTTGGGTGGCATCATTCAAAAGCTAAAACGATGCAAAGCGCATTGTGACCAGTGATGTATAACAACATCCGATAGTCTGGTCGATCATGTGATCAGATCATATGCATATATATTTATACATACATATCTATCTATAAATATATATATATATATATACATGCCAGTACGGATGATGAGTAAAAAGAATGATGATGATTAGATATATTATAATTAAATGATATTTAATTTGACTTTTACTTTCTCTTCACTTCAGATGTTTCCAGTCCACCCAGCTGTACAGATGGCGAAAGTGTACCATCAGAATCCAGTTCTGTTACAGACAATGAAGGTAGGTTCTTGCATAATTAAATTACTGTTCATGGGAGGGACCACTGCAAAATGGTGATGCCCTATTGTCAATTATGTTGTGCAGTTTCAATTTCTGGTTAAACAATTCCACTTTTCTTCATTATCATCATCATCTTTATCATTTAATGACCGTTGTCTATGCTGGTATGAGTTAGATTGTTTTGGCCAGGGCTGATAACCTGAGGGGCTGCACTAGACTCAAGTCTGATTTGGAATGGTTTCTACAGCTGGATATCCTTCCTAATGCCAACCACTCCAAGAGTGTAATGGGTGCTTTTACGTGTCACCGGCATGACACCAGTTTCTGCCACAACTACGATTTCACTTTGCTTGATGGGTTTTCTTCTCAAGCACAGCATATTGCTAAAGGTTTCAGTCATTTGTCATTGCTTTCACAGGGCCCAACGTTTGAAAGGTGCTTTTTTGCATGGGTGCCAGTTACGTGTCACCAGCATCAGCCACTACTACAATTTCACTAGGCTTAACAGATCTTCTTCTTTGTAATTGATTTCCAAGTAGAGAGGGATGGTTCTACTCTGCCAATCTTGATTTTTCAAATGACAAACTGATGAAACTTTTAATGGTGACCTCATGATCTCTTTAAACATACAGGATATGTTTTTCAGAAACTGTTATCTCAGTCTGTTTGGCTGATAACAGACACCACTCCTATACTCCTTAGTAGAGTGTCTGCAGTAATTATCATTATCACTCTCTGAGTGGTTGGCGTTAGGAAGGGCATCCAGCTGTAGAAACTCTGCCAAATCAGACTGGAGCCTGGTGTTGCCATCCGGTTTCACCAGTCCTCAGTCAAATCGTCCAACCCATGCTAGCATGGAAAGCGGACGTTAAACGATGATGATGATGATGATGATGATGAATATTGGCACTATACATGCGTGTGTGCGTGTGTGCGTGTGTGTGTGTGTGTGTGTCGCTTTCTCTTGACATCATGTGATTGTTGTAAATGAGTGTCACTGTCATACAAGCAGTGTCATTCCTTTCCAACATTCTGTGAAAGTATGTCTGGCCATAGGGTTGGTGATAGGAAGGGCATCCAGCTGTAGGAAATCTGTCTCAATAAAATCCGTCTAACCCAGGCAAGCATGGCAAAATGGACATTTAGACGATAATGATGATGGTGGTAGTGGTGATGGTGGTGGTAGTGGTGATGGTGGTGGTGGTGGTGGTGATTGTCAGTATTTGAACTCTAAGAGGTGTTTTAAATGCTGTAAAAACACCCTGTCTAACCCTCTGTAGAATTGGCAACCTCTATGATATCAAAACCGATGAGAAATAATGTTTCTATTTTTTTTTAATAAAACACATTTTTTGTAAGGCAGTAAATGAAGCACATTCAGTTGGTTTACCATATTTGAACTGTTTATTTGATGAACTTGTTTTCTAAAGAAGTTACAAAATATCTCCCCCAGATCCTTTATGTGAAGCTGAGCTTCCCAAAAGCTTTAATGTACTAAAAACATTTCTTCTTGAATATGAACTGCTGAAACTAGGGTGCATCTTATATGTCCTTGTGTCTTTTATGCCACCAAATAGGATAATCTATTAGATTATATTTAATAATTATTTCTACTCTTGGAACAAGGCCTCTGGGATCCACTTTGCCTTTTATCTATTTATCTTCATCACTATCATCATCATCAGTGAAGGCGCGTGACTCAGTGGTTAAGGAATTTAGCTTGTGATCGTAAAGTCATGAGTTCGATTCCCGGTGATGTTTGTGTCTATGACCAAGTCACTTTATTTCACATTGCCCCAGTCTACTCAGCTGGCAAAAATGAGTAGTACCAGTAATTCAAAAGGGCCAACCTTATCACATCCAGTATCACGCTGAATCTCCCTGAAAATTATGTTGAGGGTACGGGTGTCTGTGGAGTGCTCAGCCACTTGCACATTAATTTTACAAGCAGGTTATTCTGTTGATGGAATCAACCAGAACCATCATCATCATAACTAACAGAGTGCCTGTTAATATTCCAACTTTTCCCTTTTTTTTCATGTCACATGTTCTACCTGTTCCTGCTCAATGTTGTCTATTTTCCAATATTACAGATATGGAAACACAAGATCTCCAAGAAACCGATTCTAAAGAAAATAACAACTTTGAAACACATTCAGAACCACAAAATGGCATGCATACAACAAAGCGAGACTCAGGTATGTAGTTTTAGACTAATTCATTTTGGAACATCTTAATATTAAATCCTTTAGTATTTAATCCACCCATATCCTGCCCGAATATTCCCACCTGTTTTATGTTAAAACTGACCACATCCAAACTCTCACACCTACCCTACAATGCCATTGTAAAAATATACAAAAACACCATTGGAATCTTTAAAGTTACAAGATAATGCATGATTAGTTCAAAACAATGTGAACAAATAAGCAAAACATTTTGACAAAGAAATCTGAATGCTAAAGGGTTAAGAAAAATGTATGTACACCTACTTTTTCTCTTTCCATCATGTGTGTGGTGATGGTGGTGGTGGGGTTTAGAACTCCAAATGAGAAAAAGAAGTACTCAATACATGTTGTGCAAATTATTTTGTTTATATAAAATTAAACTTTGATGATTCAACTCAAATATTCTGAATTAATCCATGAAACTCTGAGTAGCTAGGGAATGAACTTTATATAAATATATTTACACACACACACACATACATGTAGATATATTTATAAGCAACAGGCTTCCACACAGTTTCCATGTATCAAATTCCCTCAAAAGGCTTTGATAAGCCCAGAGCTATAATAAAAGACACTTGCCCAAGGTGCTGCACAGTGGGACTGAACTTGAATCCACATAGTTGTGAAGTGAGCTTCTTAAACCACACAGCCATGCCTGCACTTATGTTGTTTATAAGAGTGTTTCAAAAATATTTCCTTCTAATTTTTTTGCAGATTGTCGCTTGCTATGGGAATTCATCTACCATTTGTTATTGAACAAAAAGAACAGCAGCTTCATTTGCTGGGAAGATGAGCAACAGTATATATTTCGAATTGTTAATCCTCATGGCCTTGCTGAATTGTGGGGGGCACAGAAAAGTCGTTCAACCATGACATACGAAAAGCTTTCACGTGCCCTACGCTATTATTACAAAATGGATATCATCAGGAAAGTACCTGGAAAACGGCTGACATATCAGTAAGTTTCAATCATTTTATTTATATTGTCTTTTAGGTAGCCATGTATCTCTGTTATAGCTAGACATCTGTGCTTCTCCATTTAGCCTCTTGATACCAAGCATAGAGCCATCTTCCACCTCTCAAATACTTTCCCCCACTTTGTTAAGGGGAGTGGGGGGTTTTTCCGTTTTTTTTTTCTGCTCTTCTCTTGTCTAGCAAGTTACATAGTGACCTCACTTGTACTAGTTTCATGAGACAAGCATCCAGCTATAGAAACTTTTACCAAAGCTGGCCCTGGAACTTGTCACAGTCTTGTAGTTCACCAGATCCTGTCAAACTGCCCACCCCATGCCACTATGGAAAATGGACATTAAATGACAATGCTACTGCTGATGATGATGATGATGATATTCAAGAGAGTAAGGATGATGTATTCAGAAGAAATGGTGAAGCATCAAAACGAATGCCTCACATGGTTTAGGTTCATCCTTCAGGGTTTTCCTGTTTTTTAGGTGCATTGAGGGTTAATAAGTTAATCAGTTGATGAAGGGCAATATTCATGAAGAACCTCTGAAACTGCTCAAAAAATGGGTTGAATTTACCATGCTCAAATACTTGTAACAGAGGGGACCCCATTAAATGCAACCAGTGGCGAGGTCACTGCACCTGGTCCCTCCAGCTTGGTTGTTTCATTGTTTCTCTCTGCTAAATTTCATTCATAAGGCATTGGTCAACCCAGGCCTCTGACAGAAGATACCAAACTGCAATACAGTAGGAATGAACCCAAAACTACATAGCTGCAAAGCAAACTTCTTATTTTTTTATTGCCCACAAGGGGCTAAACATAGAGGGGACAAACAAGGACAGACAAAGGGATTAAGTTGATTACATTGACCCCAGTGCGTAACTGGTACTTAATTTATCGACCCCAAAAGGATGAAAGGCAAAGTCGACCTCGGCGGAATTTGAACTCAGAACGTAATGGCAGACGAAATACCGCTAAGCATTTCATCCGGCGTGCTAACGATTCTGCCAGCTCATCGCCTTTCTTACCCACACTGCATTAGATTTGTACTCATCATTTCTGTAGTTGATTTAATCAACCATTCCAGTCACTTACTACAAAGATTGATCTTGTGACTGCTCATGGAAATATTTCAGAAGATGGAGTGGTTAATATAGAGAAAATTACTGAACTCAAATTTTTCCATTCTCATTTGAAACTTGTTCATTTTAAAGAAATACTGTAAGAGAAAGACTGCAGTTTGGTAACAAAATTTCACTAGACCATAATGTTACTCACACGGAACCAGTACTGTCATAACAATTAATGATAGAATGATTATTCAACTTGAATAATCTATAAAACAGTGTGCTTAACCACACAATTCCATGCTGGTGCCATATAAGATGCACCCAGTATGCTCTGTAAAGTGGTTCATGTTAGGAAAGACATCCAGCGGTAGAAACCCTTTCAAAAGAGACGATAGGAGGCTAGGCAGGTCTCACTGGTTGACCAACTTCTGTCAAACTGTCCAACCCATGCCAGCATGGTAAATGGACATTAAATAATGATGAGGAGGATGTTCATTCAAGAAAAGTACATCATTTGGAAAATAATAAGTTAATGCACAGACTTATTTGTACAGAAATACAGAACCTTCGACATTTTTTAAAAATAGAAATTCATAATTTATGTATATATTTATCTGTATTTTTTTCTTTCTTTCCAGATTTATGCACCCACCGAAAGACATAAAGAAGGGTCAGCGTGGTGCCCGACCACAGTATAAGACAGATTCATACAATTCCATGACAAATTCTTCATATATGAAACACTTGTCATTGTCACAGGCCAATGTGAACAACGTCTACCAGTTGAACCAACCATCTCATATGATGGATAATATGGTACCGGAGATTCGAGAACCTTCTGTAGACAACGGTGTTAATTGTCACACAGGCAAAGCAATCACAAATAACATTGTTTTGCTGCCATCTTCTCAAAATTTAAATGGCACAAGTTTTTTCACGGACAACTCCATGGTTAATGGTAACCCCATTATTGGTAATGGTGAAGATAGTTTACTGATGAAAAAAATATCTCAGATTTCTGTGGAAAACTCAACAAAACCATCAAATCTTAATGAATCAAGGTTAAAATTTATCCTTCCTAAAAGCCCAGACTATATAAAGAGGTCTTCCTCTCCTCCCATAATACCAGCCGTTCCGAGTACACCATCCCCATCACTGCCATCGCTAATGACTAACACAAACACCAGCCCCATCACCACTACTGCTCCCATCACATCCACCACCTTAACGATACCCGCCACATCAGCTACAACAACAGAAACCAATAACAAACACACAGATGGTGGTATGGTCCCATCTAACTTCATCCATCCGGCAGACATTAAAACAGAAAATTACTATGAACAATACAACAATAAACTTAGTCCACAGATGAATGAATGCCACAAAGTAACTTCACCGAACTGGTCGTTAGCTATCAAAATCAAAGAACAGGATGAACCACAAGATTTATCAATGAGAACTTTACAGAAACACAATATGGTTACCTCGGAATCGGCCTAAAAATGAACACCATCATCATCATTATTATTATTATTATTATTATTATTATTATTATTATTATCATTATTTGTTACTTCTTTTTTGTATTGTGTTATTTTCACCTGTTTTAGAATCCAACTTTGGATCCGTTTCCGTTATCCACAGAATTACAACCAAGAAGGACAATAAAAGAGAATCCCTCCCCACAGGGGTGGGGTCTGACCAGAGAGAAGAGCAGGCTAAAAATGTGGATACATTTTACAAAGAACTAATATTTT
>NC_068987.1:9103753-9105964 GCF_001194135.2 Octopus bimaculoides | reverse complement strand
GGTGGAGTGAAGGGTGGGGAGGAACAAAGCATTTTTAACGACCAAACAGTAAACCCTCCTTCAGTTTCGAAACTTACCAAAATTTTTTTCATCACTTATTTTTTAAAATTTTGATATTTTTTTTTTTTACCATTTCTTCCGTTCTCTTTTTCCCTCTTCCTCTCGCTCTTTTTTTTAACATTCTCTTTGACAACGCTACAAGGTCATCTTCTGTTTGGTTTAATCATCATTGGAAAATGTTAAAAGCATTTCCATATTTTCCGTTTGTATTCTGTTCATATGTTTGATTTTGTTGTTTTATATATATATTTATGCATATATATATACGTATATATATACATAAATATATCTAACATTATCTTACCGGGGAAACAGAACAAGTTTGGACATTCACTGGTAATAAATTTATAAATGAGCTTTCATTAATGTTTAAATATTATAATAAAATACTATTTATTTACAATTTTTTTTGTTGAATTTTCATTGCTTTAAACATTTGTGCTTAGCAGTTATTTTAATTTTTTCATGTTGGTTGCATGAAAAAGCACCCAGTAAAGTGGTTGGTGTTAGGAAGGGCATCCAGCCATAAAAAAACCATGCCAAAGCTGACACTTGAGCCTGATGTAGCCCTATGGTTCACTGGGTCATATCAAACCATCCAACCCATGCCAGCTTCGAAAATAGACGTTAAATGATGATGATGATATCATACGTTTTATGAAATGTAGCGTCGTTTGGTTGTAGGTTTCCAAGATACTGATCGTTGGTCCACATTCTGATGATGAGACTGACAAGCGATTGTCTAAACCGGTGGCACAGATATGCCACAGGGGAGTTGTGTTTGACACACACACACACACAAACAAACATTCTTTGACATTATATTTCATGGACAACTTACTTTAGCTGTTAAAAAGCAGATTTATTTTAAAATGTTTGAATCCTGACTAAATATTCTGAAATGACTTCACAGTTTTTACAAATTCAAGACATTTAGTTTCTGAAGAGCTTTTCAATTTTGTACAAGCAGAGATTCTTAGCTAAAACAATAAATCTATACAAATATAATTAATCACCCAACAGTTATCTAGGGAGCACAAATGAACCCACTTCTCATTTCAGCTTCCTTGATTTTATATAGGATTCAAGAATTTTCTTATAATATATATATGTATGTGTGTGTATGTATATATGCATATGTATACGTGTGTGAGTGTATGTGTGTGTGTATGCATGTATGTGTGTGTGCATGTGTATATGAACGGATATATATATGGGAGAATTTACGAAAAAAACAACAGACGAAGACAGGTGGTGTAAACAACAAATGGATGTATTAGTTTAACGCTCGGGAATAGAGAAAGTCTTTGACGTTTCGAGCCTACGCTCTTCAACTGAAAGGAACACAGAAAGAAATAAGGAGAGAAATATATAAATGTAGTAGTCAGCGATCTATTATATATATATATATATATATATATATATGTATATGTGTGTGTGTGTGTGTGTGTGTGTGTGTGTGTGGAGGCGCAATGGTCCAGTGGTTAGGGCAGTGGACTTGCGGCCATTGGATCATGGTTTCGATTCCCAGACCAGGCGTTGTGAGTCTTTCTTGAGCGAAAACACCTAAAGCTCCACGAGGCTCCGGCAGGAAATGATGGCGAACCCTGCTGTACTCTTTCACTACAACTTTCTCTCACTCTTTCGTCTTGTTTCTGTTGTACCTGTATTTCAAAGGGCCAGCCTTATCACACACTGTGTCACGCTGAATCTATCTGAGAACTATGTTAAGGGTACAGGTGTCTGTGGAATGCTCAGCCACTTGCACGTTAATTTTATGAGCAGGCTGTTCCGTTGATTTCGTAAACAGTGCTAATTACTATTTATCCAAAAGAAGCCTGTAATGCTCTTACAGTAGTGTACTTACTGATATATTCCAAAGACCAACCGCCTGTTACCCTTAATGGAATTGACAAAAGTCCAGCCAACTCTATAATTGGTCGGTTAAATTTAAAACCAAGGGCAAGCTAAGACCGTTATAGGTGTTGATGTAAATAAAGTATTAATTAAACAGTAAATAAAAAGTGTGGGGGAGAAGTCTATGTCATAAGTGGCGCAAATTTATATATGTGTATATGTATATACACATATGTATATATATATGTATGTGTATATATATACATGTATGTATATATATATATATATATATAT
>NC_068987.1:9101316-9102131 GCF_001194135.2 Octopus bimaculoides | reverse complement strand
CCAAGGGCAAGCTAAGACCGTTATAGGTGTTGATGTAAATAAAGTATTAATTAAACAGTAAATAAAAAGTGTGGGGGAGAAGTCTATGTCATAAGTGGCGCAAATTTATATATGTGTATATGTATATAAATAAGGATAAGATCGATATTTAAATACCGATTTTATCAGGCAGCCAGCATTGGAATAAAAATCATCAAAGGTAATAATTATTTGAAATTATAATTTAGGGTATCTAAGAGATACCACCACGCTGGAAATAGCAGCCAAATCTTGACTCTAAAACCACATTAAAAGTTCATATAGCACCAGGAGAGAAGACGAAGTGACAAAATAAACTAGCAAAAATAACTGGATAATTCCAGATCTCGGATCTGGAATACCCTTCTCAATCTGTGCATCGCCAACTCCTTCTTCAAAACGAAACCCCAACACAAGGTCTCCTGGAGGCACCCGCGCTCAAAGCACTGGCACCAACTGGATCTGATTATGGTCGGGCGTGCTGCCATACAAATCAGTCTCCATACACGTTCTTACCACAGAGCGGACTGCGACACAGACCACTCCCTGGTATGCTGCAAAATCAGGCTGCAACCAAACAGGTTCCACAGTGCAAAGAAACCGGGGGCCTCGCGCATTGACGTTAGCAAGATGACTCAGCTCGATCTTGTGGATCTACATATATGTATAAATACATATATATATACATATATATATACATATATATATATACACACACACATATATATACATATATATATATATATATATATACATATATATATATATATACATATATATATATATATACATATATA
>NC_068987.1:9099826-9101257 GCF_001194135.2 Octopus bimaculoides | reverse complement strand
TATATATATATATATATATATATATATATATATATATGTATATTCTGTAGATATAATTATAAGCTGAATGGTTTCCGTCGAGGGTTTACATGTCCTAATATTAAACTATTTTCTGCAGCCAATATACGGCGAACACTTAGGAACTTAAGCTTTATATTTATATTATTTACAGAATTTTCACTCGTCGCACGCTGAATGTGCGCGTTTGTTTGTTTACATTTACTTTAAACTATCTTCGAATCCGTAACAGTGTCGTCGCAAAACAAGTTTCTTAACTGCACATTCATACCCACACCTATACCCCACCTTCAACAAAAAGAAGCAAAAATAGAAAAACTAAAAATTCCATTTCAACTCTTGATGAGAAGACACACCTTTTGATCGATGACATTCTAAGCGTGACCATCCCATTTTTTCCAGACACAATTTGTCTTTCCTGATCATGGTTGTGTTTTTGTTTTTCAGACCATAGAAGGTGATTTAAGAGAATTGTATGTTATTTCAAGTTAGTCGAGACAGCATATCGTTGGTTTGTGAAAAAAAAATACTCTCTTAAGAGCCAATACACAAACTCGATAAGAGGAGAGGTAAGTGGGGAATCATTGTATTATTGCAAAAAGAGGAAAAAATACGTGTGTGAAATAGGAAATGAAATGACGCAGGATATGGAAAGAACGAGTCCGGATTTAAAACTGCTGAAATATTATACGGACTGGTCTTTTATGGTAATATTAAAATAAAACTACATATTACGTAAGATAAGTGGGTAGCCTTTGGAGAGGAGTTTCAAAGCAGCTGATTATAGTTTCGTGTCAAGTGTATAGGGCTAAAAATAGACAAAAAATAGAAGTTATATATTGTTCGTTCTTCCTAAGTCCTTCGACGCTGTCTAATAAAAGCTCTCTATGTGGAAGTATGGATGTACTTGGTCAGAAAGAAGGCATACGCTTGTTTATACGCGGATGCGTGCATATACAATACAATACAAACGTACATACATATAACTTTTATAAAACTGGGAGTCATACTGCCAATAAAAATCGAAGTTAACCTGACTCTCTCTCTCTTTCTCTCCCTCTCTCTTTCTCCCCCTCTCTCTCTCTCTTTCTCTCTATCTCTTTCTCTCTTTCTTTCTCTCTCTCTCTCTCTCTATATATATATATATACATAGAGAGAGAGAGAGCAATAAGAAAATGGAGGGGAATATGTGGTACTCATCAACTTGCAGACACTGTACTCTGTTAATTAATCTGTTTATTTTTCAACCAAGAGGACAATAAATACAATATACAAACACGTATGACACACTATGTCATATCAACAATTAAAAATTCAAAATTCAAAAGAACATCTACCGACCGAAGAAGGGACAAAGTCTTACAGCTGTTTCGGCCTATGTATATATATATATATATATATATATATATATAT
>NC_068987.1:9095379-9099577 GCF_001194135.2 Octopus bimaculoides | reverse complement strand
ATGTATGTATGTATGTATGTGTGTATGTATGTATGTATGTATGTATGTATGTATGTATGTATGTATGCGTGTGTATGTATGTATGTGTGTATGTATGTATGTATGTATGTATGCATGGATGTATGTATGTCGTCGTCTTTATCTTGTACCCGAGTATTTAGTTTCTTCTTCGCTAAACGCTTCCTTTATGGTGGCGACGTTGACGACTCTGGAGACCAATTCTTGCATAGAAGAATCGATGCCATTAACAGCATGGCAATGTTTAGGGGGGGGGGGTCAAGGTTGATTTTGTCGAGCTTTTCTTTCCTGTCGTTGGATTTCTTTCTTTTCTCTTCTGGTAGCTTTGAAACTTTTGGTTCCGATAGTGGTGGAACACCGCCACTTGGTACGGTCTCGGGTTCGTGCTTCAAACGATTTATGTTCAATGCCAGTGGTTTTCAGTGTTGCCTTGAGTTGGTCCTTCTATCTCCAATGTATGTATGTATGTATGTATGTATGTATGTATGTATGAATGTATGTTGTTTAAAATTTGAAAAACTCCAGTGCTTCTATACTCATATGATGTGAACAATACACGAAGATCGCTGGTATGAACAAAACTTCTGACATGGATGAAAAATTCGCGTGATTGATGTGGTATGATGGTAGAACATCTGTTATGTTTACAGAAGACGTGGGTTCGCGTCCCACGGGCAGCCTTCGACTTTTTCCATCCAAGGGAGTTTTAACCAAATATTCACCCGCTATTATTTATTATTATTTATCATTTACTCAAAAACTATATATATTGTTTGTTTGTGTGTGTGCAAATTATGAAATTGGTGATATAATTCGAAAAACTGGTCCTGTTTTGCTTCATAAATACTTTAGTGAACTTTTAGTGATATTCTGCACAATGCTTTTCTTCGCTGTTTATAAATAGCATCACACTCAGCCGTTTATATATTCCCTGCTCATACCTCGCATTTATCATTTTATTTGATAATAACATTGTTCTTTTCCTCTCCCCACCCCAGACGACTGCTGTGATTAGACTCTGTGTGTGTGTGTGTGTGTGTGTGTGTGTGTGTGTGTGTGTGTGTGTGTGTGTGTGTGTGTGTGTGTGTGTGTGTGTCTGTGTGTGTGATTTATATTGTTGTTTATCAACATGTTCGAAGGAAGCAGTGTTGCTGGTATATCATGGCTTGAACTTACTCTCTGCCATGCCTATGTAACTTTTATCGCCTGTTACGTCTAATTTGGTGGAAGTATGTTCGACATTACAAGAGTGGTTGAGTGGGGCATATCGCAGAGCTTTTACATCCGCATCTTGTGGATCCTGTTGATTTGTGCATTATTATATTCTTCCTATGGGAAGCGCAGCGATAACACATTCTCAAGCAGCATCACTTGGGACATTTTCATGTAACGGGGATTGGTAGGAAAGCGTTTATCTACAACCCAGGAAGTTTTTGACGACGTTAGTCTCTGCATTTATTGAGTACGTGCCCGCATGATAATATGTACCGGATAATATTGTAAAAATTTTTCTTATGCTTAGTTTTATCCCCAAATCCGATATTTGTTAAACCACTGTTGTGACGCGAAAGTACTCTGTCAAAGATTTTAAAAAATTATTTTTGTTGATTAAATTTTGAAAACTATTTGTGAGTGACAAAATTTAGTGGTAATATAGGTCAAATTGCCATTAGATTTGTCATGCAGCTTATGTTATATTTGTTAGATCTATGTTAAGTATGATTATCCGAACAACGCGGGTATCATCACGTATGCTGCCCTAGAAGCACAGAGTATTGGTAGGAAAAGTAGAATGTAGCTGACGACGCAGAATATGCTTCAGACAAGAGATCAAAGTGATCGACTGCTGGTAAAATGCAATTGATAAAGGAAGAGTTTTAATAGAGTGAGACTAATCTAGGTATCTTAAATACTATACAACTCAAAGTCATGATTTATTAAAATTATCTCTGCCTCTAGAGGATACATCATAATTAGTAAATTGTAATTAAGAGCAGCTCCACATGTAAATAGAAGATAATCTGAAGAAACAAGAATTCTTCAAAGTTGCCATAAAAAAGTGACACTCCATCGGTTACGACGAGTATTCAAGTTGATCCGATCAACGGCACAACCTGCTCGTGAAATTAACATGCAAGTGGCTGAGTACTCCACTGACACGCGTAACCTTATCGGAGTTGTCATGGCGGTTCAATGTGACACAGAATATGATAAGACTGGCCCTTTGAAATGCAGGTACAACGTATTTGTGCCAGCTGAGTGGACTGGAGCAACGTGAAGTAAAGAGTCTTGCTCAAGGACACAACGCGCTGGTAGGTATCGAACGAACAACCTTACGACTATGAGCCGAACATCCAAACCAATTGGCCATACGCCTTCACCCAATGTCAACATGCTATTAATGAAATGGACAGAGCTATTTACATTATTTACATTATTTACATCATTTACATTTGACGGATACTTGTCCTCATCTTGTTTGTCGTTAACACAACGTTTCGACTGATATACCCTCCAGTCTTCATGAGGAGTCTTGGGGAAATTTCGAACCTGGGTTCTCATTCCTAAGGTATTTTTCGATGTTATTATTATTATTATTATTATTATTCAGGTCACTGCTTGGAATCGAACTCGGAATCTTGGGGTTAGTAGCCCGCGCTCTTAACCACTACACCATATGAACGAAAAATACATAGAATTTAAATTACGACAAACGTAAACAAACAAACGAAGTTTGCTTTTAGAAGCGTTAAGATGTCTTAGAAAGTTAAAGAAGTGATTCTAAATTCTCAAACGCAAGGTAATGCTAATAATATAGCCTGAACAGGATAAAATACTCCTATTTTGCAGAAAAAAGTGTAGGTGGTTAGCTGTGGACTCGAACTCACAACTCCGTGATTACGCGTCACGATGCTCTGACCGATTGAGCTAAACTCCCCCACTACAGATTCCTCTGCAAATTTAAGATGTATAGAAATCTCGCTTTATGAGACGCTATCATACGTTAAATTCAAATTACGACGAACGTAAACAAACAAACGAAGTTTGCTTTTAGAAGCGTTGAGCACTGCTTTCTCAAACATTCAAACTTGATGCTGGTTAAAGGAGGATTTGAAGAAAGCCACAGAAGATACTATAAATGGTAACCCAAGAACGGGCCATAAGAACAGAAGCAAATAGAAGACATATTGATGATACAGTAATGCAGAAAAGACTGTAGCTGCTCATTCAGTATTGGACTGGCGCAGAAACTGGCGGAGAAACAGTAGAAAGACTGGAGACATGACCAAATTATATCGGTTATACGCTGATATTTGCGTAAAACACACTCACTGAGGATTTTGTTGCATCAAGGGAGTGTCATCATACCAATAATAAACACACTCACTGGTTTTATTTCACTTCTTTTATCACCATCATCATCATCAATATTATTATCATTGTGTGAGAGAGCAGTGCATGCCATCAAAGTGACACGGGGGTAAAATATACCAGCTTATCGACGACAGGCACCAACCTCTTGGCTAATACCTTGACCAAAATCTTATAATCTTCATTCAGCAGGGTTATAGGCCTAAAATGATCAATTCTGTCCCCCTTGTTCGGTTCCTTTCTCAAGAGCACCACCACTCTACGGCTCACAGTACTGAGACTTCTCCTGTTCTGCTGCCAGTTGTGGTAGATATATTCCAAGAGACCACCGAACAAGTCTGACATATGAAAATAAAGCTCGAAGGGCAGATCATCGCGCCCCGGAAACTTCTCTCTTGCACAGGCCTTCGTCGCGTCCCGTATATCTTCGCCTGTTATCGGCATTTCGCAGAACTCCGCATCTCTAGCCGAGAGGCGAGTATGCCGCTGAGATAGGAGGTGAAATTCGCCCCCGTCCAAGAACCACCACGCTCCCCATACAGTTCGGCGAAGTACCACTGAAATTCTGCGCGCATCTCACTGGACTCGGTTATCATGCACACATCACAGCTCGCCAAAGACCAAATTGTTGCTTTGTTTCCACGAAGCGCCTCTGTCACCTGGGCTCATCGAACGGCTTTCGTCCCCTCCCATTTCAGTGCACATGCCCTAGCTCTGACAAATCTGGCAAAGAAGAAGAAGCAGAAGAAGCAGAAGAAGACCAGTGCGTGTTTTTAGTATTGGCATAATGGTCCTCCCGATATACAAC
>NC_068987.1:9091493-9094837 GCF_001194135.2 Octopus bimaculoides | reverse complement strand
GTGGTGGCGGCGTCGGTGGTGGTGGTGGTGGTCGTCGTCGTCATCGTTATCCCATCATCTTTCCCGATGTCAGCCATGTTAAAAGACGCGCCAGCTATGTCCGAGCGACTTTTAATTCCTTTTTATAAACAGAGATGAAAGAGAAGCTGATATCATCCGGCATCTCGTTTGATAACGACTACAGCATTGTTAGAATATGGAATTAAAAGTTACGAATGATGTCATACTGACTTAGCTCTGCAGTTTCATGGCGATAACCTGTTTTCATGAACAGGAAACATATTTACGGCAACGAACAGCAGCGAATTGGCGGAGTCGTTAGAACGTTGGATAAAATGTCTCTCTGCATTTGTCCGACTCTCGTCGATCTGAGTTCACTTCCTTCTGGGACCCACTTTGCCCTTCATCTATTTATCTATTTATCTTCATCACTATCATCATCTTCTTCATCAGTGAAGGCGCGGGTCTTAGTGGTTAGTGTATTCGGGTCGCGATCGTAAGTTTGCGAGTGCGATTCCCGGTGACACGTTGTATCCTTGACCAAGGCACTTTATTTCACATTGCTCCAGTCCATTCAGCTGGCATAAATGAGTTGTGATTGTATTTCAAAGGGGCCAGCTTTGTCACATCCCTGTGAACTATGTTAAGGGTTCACGTGTCTTTGGCGTGCTCAGCCACTTGCACGTTAATTTCACGAGTAGTTTGTGCCGTTGATCGGAGCCACTAGAACACTTGCCATCGGCACCGACAGAGTGCCTGGACATTACTGCCTCGACTCCTAAGACTTACAAGACCGATTACCCGGCGAATAAAGGACTGAAATCACAACATGACTCCCACTCCCAAATGGAACGCCAGTCCGTCGTAGGGTTACTCATGTACAACTGGCTGGACCGGAGCGACATGAAATGATGTATTTTGCTTAAGACTACAACGCACCACCCGGTGCGAGAATCGAAACCACCTTCTTGCCATTGTGACTGCATCACCTTTATCCAGTGCTTCTCAACCGGGATCCATATAAATTGTTTATACTTATACTATATACAAAATATTTTAACAATTATTTATACAATACCACGCACAACGCCCTCTCAATTGCTTCGGCCTCCACTCGGTCCACCTTCTCCCGTTCCACCGAATAAACCTTATTACCCACAATGGCCCTCCTCATCATGTCCTCCATAACCCTCTGTGGAGGTGACAACTTGACGTCACCACCCACCTCATGTGCCATCCCCTGATGTTCCCCCATTCTAGATAAGTCCGTTTCACTCCTTTCCAACTCCGTTACCTCAGCGAAGCTCTTCTCCTTTCCAAGACATCCGCCCATTCTGCTCACCGCCTTTACCAACTCCACCTCTGAAGCAAACAACTCCGACCCGCTAAGGTCCGAACAGAACATCCCTCCATTAGCCATCGCTTTCGCTCCTGAAACAGAGAGAAGGCACAACCGGCAAACCGCTGCAAAGCAGCACAAAAATCTACACTTCAATACAACTCAACACACGTTCAAAAACTACGACTAAGATTAAGGACAAGGTAAACTTACTACTTGCTTTTATAGCAAGTTGATGCAAATAGTTTATCCCGTTCCCCACCCCTGACTTTTAGTTCATGCAATTGAAAACAACCGAATTATTTATGAGATGATCCAATGTATTGATACTTGAAGAGTTATTGTTGCTAGCGGACGTATAATGAACTTAATGGGACAACAATCTGGAAACTCTCATTATCGCAAGGTTGAGCACTTCTACAATTTCAAGAAATTTCTCATTTATTTAAGTAGCTTTATGCAGAAAAATAATCGTATCAGTCAAAAGTATACGAATGAATAGCTACAGCTGGGCCGAGTCACTCAGTTGTTAAATTGTCCCATTGAAAATTCGAGGATTTGCACTCTAAGAAAAATTCTACAAAGTGGGTTTTCGGAATTCCTACAAATTTCAAAGAGACTGCGAGCTTCTTTTCCTTTTGCTTCCTTTAAGGAAATGTCGGCTGATATTCACATACCCCACCATTCGATTCTGTTTGCATTCCTCATCAGCCACTCCGCAGTAACCTTGGCTAAAATATGATCGTTACATATATCCTTTTCTTTTTGCTAAAATAATAATCATTGACTTTATGTCCTTGTAAACCATTGTTTATTGAAGTGCTATTGTTTATCTGCCGGTCAGCCCTTATCGAGCAAAACCTATGATCGAAAGTTGTTCCGGCCACGACCACCAAATCATTTTTGATGGTGGTAGTGGTGGCGGCGGTGTTAATGATGATCTTTTTACATCGTAAGGGTGTGCGTTCACCATTCCTGGACATGATTAAATGTTGTGTCTCTGAGCAAGGTGTTTTGTTTCCCGTTGTTCTATTCACATGCATATAAACCTTGCAACAGATTAGCATCCCATTCTGGTAGTAGTCTTGTATTTCCGGTCACTTAAACGCATCAGAAACTACAAAAAGTTCCAACATAATTGAATTGTAGATTGAACACAGATTAGAAAGAAAATTAATCATTTTCTAAGACAGTTGGTCAGTGTTTGAGGGCAAGCTCTCAGTTACAAGCATCTCCAGCAATCACGTTGAGGGTCTATCGTTTGCCTGGGGAAAATGTTATTTATTGGAACCGCTGTTGTTTAGCAGATAGAAGCCTCGAACGAGCAGATCTGTGAACAAGGATGTTTCAAGTGTGACAACGCACACAGGATCATGTTATCTGATATGTTCTATTTGATGCAATTTGAACGAAATTTTCGGTTGTTATTTCTGGTTGATCGATGACCACATTGAGGTTATCTTGGTCGTACATTAAGTATCTGCGTTAAGTATCTGAAGTACATAGCTTATGGCTTGTCCTTTCATATCCTGCAGTAGGTTTTTAAGTCTCACTAATGATGAGTCAGACATTATACAGCACAGTTGTGTACACTTTTATACTCATCACTATCATAATGATCTCATATATATGTACAAGTTCCTCAAATATACAACCAATCCTTCAGTATGTACATACGTGTTAGATGGCGAGCTGGCAGAAACGTTAGCAAAACCGGGCGAAATGCTTTACGTTCTGAGTTCAAATTCCGCTGAGGTCGACTTTGCCTTTCATCCTTTCGGGGTCGATAAATTAAGTACCAGTTGCGTACTGGTCTCGATATATTCAACTTAATCCCTTTGTCAGTCATTGTTTGTCCCCTCCATGTTTAGCCCCCTGTGGGCAATAAAGAAATAAAAAAAGGTGGCGAGCTGGCAGAAACGCTAGCAAGCCGGGCGATATGCTTGGCGGTATTTTGTATGTCTTTACATTCCGAGTTCAAATTCCGCCGAGGTCGACTTTGCCT
>NC_068987.1:9090437-9091073 GCF_001194135.2 Octopus bimaculoides | reverse complement strand
AAAATAGTCAAAGGAAAAAATGAAAAGCAAGACAATGTAGCAGAAACGAGAGAGGGAGTAACAGCAGAGAGTGCAAAGGAAAAAACTGAGAAAAACTATGAAATGGAATACACTACAGTGTCACACAAAAGAAAAAAATCCCAAGTCCCAGACTCCCCTCCTCAAACACAAAAATCCATAGAATACACGGCAGACACAAAACAAAATTCTCTAAACCAATGCCACGGTAAAACCTTTCACCAAACCCCTCCTCCAAACCCAAGAAAAAATTGTTTCTTTCTCGGAAAAGAACACTGTGTTGAACACAGTCACAAGAGCGCATCATAAGGTGCGAGTTTTTAAAATAAAAAAAGACACATCCTCGAACAGTAAACTTGCTAAAATGGACGCTGGCCTATTTTCGGAGCTGAAGGAAAGGTATCCAGAAGATATCAAGGACGTCAGCTCCGAAATGGCCAAGAAAAAATTACAAATGAGCCCAGCAGCTACACTAATGAAAGAAAAGGATGGGGAGGTAGCCGAATTTGTGCAGCCCCTGCCCAAACTCAAACTGTATGTTCTTCCTCTAACCATTTTTTAAGGCTGTGGTAAGAAAGGTGGGTGCAATTGACCCTGCTTAATCCTTCATGGGGAAAC
>NC_068987.1:9086572-9087820 GCF_001194135.2 Octopus bimaculoides | reverse complement strand
ATTATTATTATTATTATTATTATTATTATTATTATTATTATTATCTCTTTATCACAGGTTTTGTTGGAGTTCCTGGAGTCTTACATGAGTAGTGGACTTGCTACCTGCAGTCTATAGTACCATGCTATTCGTTCTTCTCAGCTATCTAACACTTTCCTGATTATTCTGGCCGTGCCAAGAAGGCAAACCTTTTGTAACAGTTCTACTGGACACTATTCCAATTTCCTTTATATTCCTCTTGATACCTTCTGATGCTGTTCCCAAGAACCCAACAATAATTTGCACTATCTTCCCCTTCTTTATTTTCCATAGCTGGGCTATTTCGTACTTAAGAGGTTTGTATCTATCTATCTATCTATCTATCTATCTATCTATCTATCTATCTATCTATCTATCTTTTCGTCTTCCTTCTTGACTATTCGTGGGTCAAAGGGGCATGCAACATCAACTCTATAGCATATGTGGTGCACCTTGTCCTCCACCACTAGGTCCGGTCTGTTATGCTCGAGCATCTGATCTGTTTGGCTTTGGAAATCCCAGAGGATTTTGCTGGTCTCCGAGGCAGCCACTCTCTGCGATTTGTCCTCATACC
Source organism: Octopus bimaculoides (assembly GCF_001194135.2). Classification (NCBI taxonomy): domain Eukaryota; kingdom Metazoa; phylum Mollusca; class Cephalopoda; order Octopoda; family Octopodidae; genus Octopus; species Octopus bimaculoides. The sequence goes on along the minus strand of NC_068987.1, from coordinate 9,087,228 downwards.
ACGTCTTGCCTCTCTCTAGCCCCCACTTTTCGCACAATTTCCAATGTAGCACTTTCGCTACCTGATCGTGCCGCCACAACTTGTAATAGTTTTGAAAATTTGCTCATTCTTAAGGTTGACCCTCCAGTTCGTGACCAAAGTTTGGTCCTGCGCTGCCAGTAAAGTCCTTTCGGTCTCTTTTTTTTAAGGTTCCTTTCATCAGCCAATCCCACCTACTTTTTCCAACAACTTCTGTTGTGGCTACATGGAATTGCTTGTGTAGTCCCTTCTAGCGTAATTCTTCTTGGTGTCCGTTTTGTTTTTTCCTTTGTTTTTCGTTTGTTTTTCCTTTTTCCTCTGCTTTCAATACTTCCTTGTTCCTAACTGTCACTATCACTTATTATTATTATCATTATTATTATTATTATTATTATTATTATTATTATTATTAATATCATTATTATTATTATTATTATTATTATTATTATTATTATTATTCAGTAGTTTTATTTTTATAACGTGCTTTCACTTCACTACCGAGCGCAGCTCTGTGCGCCTTGGGTATGTGCTGTGGTTTGCTGTGGTGCTCTTATGTTTACTGTATTGAAAGTGTTTTGCGTAGAATGTGTGCAGTACCCAGTAGTGCAATTTTCTGTATGTTATATATATTTGTAAGT
>NC_068987.1:9083170-9085136 GCF_001194135.2 Octopus bimaculoides | reverse complement strand
TCACTTATTATTATTATCATTATTATTATTATTATTATTATTATTATTATTATTATTATTATTATTATTATTATTATTATCATTATTATTATTATTATTATTATTATTATTATTATTATTATTATTATTATTATATACTCCAGACAATTTTTACCGTCTAGCGAAGAGTACACGGAATTACCCATCGGAAGAATTCATGCAGTGACTAACCAACTAAATATAGACACAGACGTTAGATACTGGTCGTTGTGGTTAGCCGTTAAGTGGAACTTAACTGGAAGCTAATCTGGTATCCACCCGGATAATAGGTCCTTCCAAACTCACTTATATAGGAGAAGTTTTAGTCAAATGAATCGACCCCAGTACTTTTTTGTTAAACCTGGTACTTATTCTATCGGTCTCTTTTGCCGAAGTATTAAGTTACGGGAACGTAAACACACCAACACCGGTTGTCAAGTGGTTGTTAAGATAGATAGATAGATAGATAGATAGATAGATAGATAGATAGATAGATATTGTTGCTATTGTGCAAAAGTGTCGTAAGTCCAAAACGTTACTTTTTTCAGAAAACGGAAAAATAGTTTCACCATTTCATAGCAAAACCATTGTACAACACTTTGACAATGTTCTTATCTTGGCATCTGAAGCAGCTGGAGATACGATAGTTTGACCAAAAGAACCGGCTATTGCAAGCAAAAATATATATTGAAAAAAGAAAAACGCATTTGGCCACACACAGACACACACACACACACACACACACACACACATATACGACGGGCTTCTTTCAGTTTCCGTCTATCAAATCCACTCACAAGACATTGGTCGGCCCGAGACTATAGTAGAAGACACTTGCCCAAGGTGCCACGCAGTAAGACTGAATCTGGAACCAGGTGGTTGGGAAGCAAGCTGTGGTAGCTGAGATAATGAATTAAAGGTATGTGTGTGGAGATCAGCAGATGCCGCCAATGGAGATTTTCGATTGGCTAAAACGACATAACTTTAAATGCTTGTAACTTTTTTTATTATCAATTTCTAGAAAAAGGAAATGTAGTTTTTGTCATCAGCGAAAACTACATCGGAACTACATCAAAATTTAACAAGATTCAAATGATGCAATAAGCAGTTGTGTCTATTGATGTTGTCGATGTTGTTTAGTCAGAGGTCAACTCAGAGTGCGTAGACCAATCGTAAAAAGGTACTCGACCGTAGCCCTTTTGTAAAAAGGTTCTCGTGACATGACATTCCTATCATATTTTTTGACATTGTGCATCTCGAGCTACATCGCCTGTTCCTGTTTTAAAGGAGTGGTGTAGAGATTCGACTGCTATTTCCAGCTGATCAAGTGGTCACGTAGAGGCTTCCTTATTGGTTCCTATTGTTCTACGTGATGTGAGATGCAGAGAGTACATATGTGTATATATACAGAGAATATATCAGCAGATAGTATATATGCGTACATTCAGGCATCCTACATTCCCACGCTCAAACACGCGCGCGCACATACACACACATAAGTACACATGTACTATATAATAATGGCTTGCTTTATACATGAGTGTGTGTGTAGGTGTGGGTGTGTTTGTGTATGTGCGTCTTATATACGAGTGGCTGTGGGAAAAAGATTGTTTCCCAGCCAGAGGGTTCCTGGTGCAGTCCTAATTCGTAGCACTTTGGATAAGTTTCTTTTACTATAGTTTCAGGGCGGCCAAAACCTTGTCAGTGGATTTAGTAGACGGAAACTGAAAAGAAACCCGTCGTATATATATATATGTGTGTGTGTATATTTCGGTGCGAATGGTCTTTTCATACGACGCCGTTTTTACAGTCCTGTACATAATAATAATGGTATTTTTCTGTCGAGGGCCTATATGCTCCTTTATTAGACTATTTTCCTTAGTCATTGCACGGTGTTCGGCATAAGCTTTAAGCTTATATCAAAATACCATTATATATATATATATAT
>NC_068987.1:9081126-9082678 GCF_001194135.2 Octopus bimaculoides | reverse complement strand
ATATATATATATATATATACATACATGCATACATATATATATATATAGAGAGAGAGAGACAGAGAAAGAGACAGAGAAAGTTAGCGTGATAAATAGATAGAGAGAACAAAAAAGAGGGAAACAGAAAGACAAGCATTCAGACGGGGGAGAAACTGGGAGAGGATGATGTGAACGAGAAAGACAGACTCAGACATGGAAAGAATTATACTAACAATAAAAAGAAAAAAAAAAACAAGGAAATAACAGCCAATGACAGCTAATGTATTTATTTATTTACTTTATTTTATTTTATTTATTTATTCATCTTGCATGTTAACCAATTCTTCGCGGGGAGTCAGAGTTCTGGAAACGGGATGAGCAATAAACGAATGCTGCTGCGGAATGGTGGATGGTGTCCGTCCGGCTTGGGGCGAAATGTCTGAGTCACAGTGATCCAAAAGCAACAGTTTTGCAGTTAACGCGCACGCGCACACACGCGCACACACACGTACACACACACACCGCACACATATACATATACATATACATACAAACACGTATATACATACAAGTCCTCTTTCTCTCTTTCTCTCTCTCTTCCTTTCTCTTTCTCCCTGATTCTCACATCTGCAATCTTTCTCTCTCCCTCTTTATCTATCTATCTATCTATCTATCTCTCTTTATCTATCTCATTCTCTCTTTCTTTCTTTCTTTCTCTCTTTCTTTCCCTCTCTCTTCCATTCTCTCTTTCTCTCACTCTCTCACACACACACGCACACACACAATCCCCCCTTTCTCTACCTTTCTCCACACACATTCTGAGGTGATGAAACGAATTCGGTAAATATGAATTATGGATGTATATGTCCGTTTTCGTGAGTCTGTGTTTGTGTGTGTATATGTGTGTGTGTGTGTGTGTGTGTGTGTGTGTGTGAGAGAGAGAGAGAGAGAGAGAGAGAGAGAGAGAGAGAGAGAAGCGGAGAAAGACATAGAAACAGAGAAAGAGTGAAACAGACCGGGATATAGAGACATACGCGCAAAGAGAGAGGGAGACTTTCTGAAAGAGAGAGTCAGAAATAGAGACAGAAAGAGACAAACATAGGCTGAGAATGAGAGAGAGAGAGAGAGGGGGGGAGAGATAGGAAGAGAAACAGACAGAAACAGAGAAAAGCGGACAAAGACAGTGTCAAACAGACTAAGAAAGAGAAAGAGAGAAATGTTAACGCCATTTTTATTTTGATCTCTCTGTTGTAAATGCTGATGCCTTGTGATATATCTTTGGTCTCTTTAATGTTCTGAGTTCAGATCCTGCCATGGTCGACACATTCCGTATATATATATATATAATTTATATAAGGGCATTACTATACAATAATGCCTCACGCTAAGAGGGACTCCAAAAGTCAAAACTGCCATAAGCACATTTTTAGCGTGAGGCATTAATGTATAGTAATGCCCTTATATAAATTTAATATATATATGGGAAAAAATTATGGTCCCCCCCCCCCTTATGAGGTTTTTTCACGCTAACTACTTGATAAATTCTTATAAAGTTTTTATCCTAATATTGTAT
>NC_068987.1:9076284-9078784 GCF_001194135.2 Octopus bimaculoides | reverse complement strand
CATCATCATCATCATCATCATCATTGTCATCATTTCTTCTAAAGCGGCGAGCTGGCAGAATCGTTAACACGCCGGCCGAAATGCTTAGCGGTATTTCGTCTGCCGCTACGTTCTGAGTTCAAATTTTGCCAAGGTTGACTTTACCTTTCATCCTTTCGGGGTCGATAAAATTAGTCCCTGTCACGCACTGGGGTCGTTGTAATCGACTTAAATCTCTTCCCCCAAATTTGAGGCCTTGTGCTTGCAGTAGAAAGGTTTATTATTATTATTTCTTTTAGTCAAGGGACAAAGCAGTACCCCCGATCCTTTACAGAGCCTCCGAGACTTGGGACATAATAAGGGAGATATTCTCGAACCGCAGCCCTGGTCCGAATGGTTTCCGTTAAACAGAATGGTTCCCTTTAAAGGTAGTCAAGGTGTAAGGATGTGGTACTGTACCAGACGATGGGTTACGTCTGTCACCCACGTTAGGCCATGCAGAGGTTTTGACTCCTGTAGTTAACAAAATACTCTGTCGAGATACGTTGATGTCATACCAGAGAACTAGTCATTACATCTCATTAGAGATCATTTAAGTTCAAATGGCAATGGCAATGCCTCTGACAAGCTCTAAGAATATCAAATAACAGGATTTTAAAGGTTGCAACTGGATGAATATTTACTGAGAAAATGAGAAGTAGACTAATTTGTAGAATGGTCAGTTGATGATGTCTGGTCCGAGAGATGTGTGGGCGGGAATAACTAGGAACTTTGAGTCAAATATGAGTCGTGAAGAAAAAATTGTGGAAGCTAGGAGTAGCATACTACAGGATGTTCAAAAGGTCTCTCCGCAGTGATATTTTTGAATTCACCATCAACATCAAGAGATATTACTCAAACATTGTCTCTCCATTTCTAGGCCAACTCACTGAAAGTGAAATTAATAATGCATACTTTCAGCAGGATGGAGCTACAGCACATACTTCGCGCATTACCATGGCGCTACTTCAAGAGTTTTTCATTGAACGGATTATTTCGAAGGGAAATTGGATTGTCAGATAAATACGTTCGTTTTCTTTCTTTTTTTTTTTTTTCTGCATCCTCATATGTGTGAAAGGAATTAAAATGTGTTCAAATTTTGAAAATGAATAGCAAAAGTTATAAATGGAATTGAGTTACATAAAGAAAAACCTATAATTCAAGTAACAATGGAAAGTAACAAATGAATTTCTATGACGAGCCAACAGAATTGGAGCTTCGGAGAGGACAGAAAATGGTTGTTACAGCCTCAAACACAAAATAAGCGCTGGCATCGTCGATGTATGGTAAGACGTTTGCTTCCCAACCCCATGGTACCGAGTTCAGTCCCATTGTGTGGCACCTTGGGCAAGTGTCTTCTGCTGTAGCCTCGGCCCGACCAAAGCCTTGTAAGTGGATTTGGTAGACGGAAACTGAAAGAAGACTGTCGTACATATATACATATGTGTGTGTATGTATGTGTGTGTGTGTGTGTGTGTGTGTGTATGTTTATCTCCCCATTACTGCTTGACAACCGGTGTTGGCGTGTTTATATCCCCGTAACTTAGCGGTTCGGCAAAAGATGTCCCATAGAATAAGTACTAAGCTCCAAATAAATAAATAAATATTAGAGTCGATTCATTCGACTAAAAATTCTTCAAGGTGATGCTCCAGCATGGCCGCAGTCAAATGACATAAACAAGTAAAAGACAAACACAAAATAAACGAATAAAAAATCAGGAGAAATTATAATTGGTGTAACCATAATCCTTTCTGCTGGAAGCACAAGGCCCCAGATTTGAGGGAAGGGATTAAGTCGATTACATCGACCCCAGTGCGTAACTGGTACTTATTTAATCAACCCCGAAAGGATGAAAGGCAAAGACAACCTCGGCAGAATTTGAACACAAAACGTAGCGGCAGACGAAATACCGCCAGGCATTTCGCCCGACGTTCTAACGATTCTTTTCTACTGTAGGCACAAGGCCCAAAACTTTGGGAGAGGGGGCCAGTCGATTAGATCGGCCCCAGTATGTAACTGGTACTTAATTTATCGACCCCGAAAGAATGAAAACCAAAGTCGACCTCGGCGGAATTTGAACTCAGAATGTAGCGGCAGACGAAATAGCCGCCCAGCATTTCGCCCGGTGTGCTAACGATTCTGCCATCTCACAGCCTTTGGTGCAGCCATAATCATATATAATAAAGACTGGATATTCTTCCCTCCCGGTCTCTTTACCATCCTCCTCCCATCGTGCATGATGACGTTCTTTTTCTCTGCATCTTTATTAAATACGCTATAATAGAGTACCTAGCAGTCAGTTATAATATAATGTGTTTGATATACCACTTGCGTAAACCGAGCTTTCAGCTGAGTAAATGAAATGCACTCCTGGACTCAGGTTGATGTAGACAATGTTGATTGATTGTGACACCCAGTCTAAAGTAGTTCCGCTTAGTTTCTTCGGGGGTGGGTGGTGGTGGGGTGTGTTCGGGCGTGGGG
>NC_068987.1:9073737-9075653 GCF_001194135.2 Octopus bimaculoides | reverse complement strand
GACACAGTGTGACAAGGCGGACCCTTTGAATTACAGGCACAACAGAAACAGGAAGAAAGAGTGACAGAAAGTTGAGGTGAAAGAGTACAGCAGGGTTCGCCACCATCCCCTGCCGGAGCCTCGTAGAGCTTTTAGGTGTTTTCGCTCAATAAACACTCACAACGCCCGGTCTGGGAATCGAAACCCCGATCCTATGATCACGAGTCCGCTACCCTAACCACTGGGCCATTGCGCCTCCACATATAACCACTTACCTATCAATTTACAGATCTATTTGTTTGTCTATCTATCTAACTACCTACTTACCTATAGATCTATATAATGCTTCATACTATTGCTCTATTTGTGTCTTCCATAAGACCTATTTCCTCTCATTCCCTCTATATCTCGCGTTTTCTCTCTCTATCTTCACTCTATAACGTTCAAACACATACTCATTGAACTCGGAGAGCGGTCTGCACTTGAACACAGACAACGCTTAATGTGACGAATATGAAAACGATAAACAGCGCTACTTGAAGTGAGAAGTAAATATGGACATTCACGCATGAAGTCTGATATTGAAGAGGAATCAAACAGAAAAGTGTAAGGCTTAACACCATCCCAAAATCTTCAGCAAAAACAAGAAAGAAAATTATGTTAGCTTTGCAGCACTGTATTGAAAACTTCCAATGAATTCGTAAGATAAATTCACGCCGAGCTATTGACTTACCAAGAATGCATTATATAAAGTCAAAATGGCGTGGATGTCTCTTTTTCCAAGGATGTTAATTTCTAAGAAGACTGACTGGCTTCGTCAAACTACAGCCATCGTTCACAAGTTTGGTCGGATGCACTGTTTTTCTGGTCTTTTCTTAAGCCTTTGGCTCCCTTCAATGAAGCATAACAGCTTTTCTCCACTGTTCTCGAATCTAGGTTGTCATTTCTGCTTTTCCCCAGTTAGATCCCTATTTTTTCAACTGTGCCTCGGTATCCTACCATCAGCTAATTTTAGGCATCCTCTCTTCCGCCAGCCTTTTGAATTCTAGATCGGGATTTGACGTATTTTCCTGGTCGTCAGAACGAGAGTCGGCCTTGCAGGTAGTAATGTGCAGATATTGTATATTGAGTAAAGGAGGCAGCTATAATTTTGGATAATCCTTTATTAGCGCTTTCGTTCGTTTTCGAACTCGTCAAGACGAAATCAAAATCAAAATGGTAAAAACAGAACGTTTTGTTTGTTTTGTTTAGAAGAGGAGAATATTGTTTTTGGATTTGACGGGGGGGGGGGGAGAGAAATAAGAGCAAAGCGGGGAAGGGGCAGGATAATCAAGAAAGAGGAGAAATAATAATAATAATAATAATAATAAAGGATGGGGAATAGATAGATAGATAGATAGATAGATAGATAGATAGATAGGGAAAGGGAGTGAAAGAGAGAGAGAGAAAGAGAGAGGTTTCCTTTGAATTTGGTGTGGTCAATTCATTGAAATTTCATTACAAAGTATTTTTCTTTCTCCTTCCTTTTTTTCTTTTTCTATCGTATACTGTTCAACATATATGTAAATAAATACATTTTCTCACAAGTGCTGTTGACCTTTCAAAGGTGTCAATTTTAGGAAGCAAGATGGAACAAATAAGAAAGTGGGGGTACGGTCATCACTGAAAAATAAAAAAAGAGTTCAAAGTTCAAAGCCCTATGAAAATGTATATTTTTTACACTGTATAGCCAAGTCCCATATTCTGTGTAATTCTAAATTATATATATATATATATATATATATATATAGTGTAGTATATTGCCACTTAAGTGTGGCTGACCCCTAGGGGTGGATGTTACTGTTGCTTTTAGCCCCAGGAGGACATCTCCTCCAGCTGGCTTATCGACACACGACTGTGTCCTGTTTGCCAAGGGAGTTATCCCTCTCACCTCGGCC
>NC_068987.1:9067341-9072841 GCF_001194135.2 Octopus bimaculoides | reverse complement strand
ACTCTTTCTCCCCAACCTTGTTTCATTATTTCCTGAGTAAAGATGTGATGGACTGGCGTCAAAGAAACCGGGAGACCGGGCCCATGAGCCTGGCTAGGCTTTAAAAGGGCGCATAAATAAATTATCAGTACCAGTAAAATTAATAGAAAAACTAGTTTTCGATGAAGAGAGGCTAAAAAAAGAAAAAAGAAAACAGAAAATTAGCAATTCCTTTTCTCCCAGAATTTTTCACTTTAGCTTCAGTCATTACGCTATGGCCATACTGGAGTACACCTTCAAGTATGTATACACGGCTCCAGTACTTATTTTCTTGACCATAGAAAAAGACAAATTTGATCTGCGCAGTATTCAAATTCAGAACTTAAAGATACGTAACCAAATTTTTGATAGTATTTTCGCCAAACATCAACAAAATTCATCTCCCACCTTGTTATGATGTTTGCTCTTTCATTGAGCCGCTCAACTCATCAAGACCATGCGGTTTGCTTTGAGTAAGCAAAAGGGCTTTGTATTCTAAGATGAGAAGATAGAAGACGCTACCTAATTCAGCTTCTTCCTCCACCAACACATCACGCTATGTCTCAAAAGCTATGCAAACGCATATGGAACACATCGTTCATCTTCTCACAAATCCGTTCAACAAACAACTCCACTCCCCGAAAATTACATGCGAAAAAGAAGTGAATTGGGTTCTTCCTGGGATTGAAATTCAGCGTTTAGTTCAACTTATTGAGAATTTGCCTCTTGTTGCAAGTCGCACGATACTTGGACATTAGATTTTTGTTGGTTTGTTCTAGAGTAGGAAAGTATAAGTGGCGTGAGTGTTACGAAATTACCTCCAAACGGAAATTGAATGTTGCCAGGAGGTTTTATCTTGCTTAGAGTACACAGCACTAGAAACAATAGGATATAAATGTTAAACAGCTGTTATATTTGTAAATTATACAATTTTGTAAAATATAAGGTTCAACAGCTTAACAGGAGACTTGTGGGTTCGATTACTGTCAAACTTTAAAATTCAAATTTGTGTTGTTTTCGAATGTTATATGAAAATTCCATATGTGTGTATGTGTGTGTGTGTGTGTGTGTGTGTGTGCGTGTGTGTATGGTGCCCCAGCATGGCCGCAGTTTAATGAGTGAGATAAGTGAAAAATAAAAGATATATATACATGCACATATATACATACATACATACAAACATGCACACATATACGACAGGTTTCTTACTCACAAGGCTTTGGTCGGCCCGAGACTATTGTAGAAGACACTTGCCCAAGGTTGCAGGTAATAGGACTGAACCCGGAACCATATGATCGGGAAGCAAACTTCTTACCCCCCCCCCACACACACACACACATATATGAGGGAGTACTGAAAAGTTCCTAGCTTCTGCTGAAGGAAAATGCAGTTAATTATGAGTTTATTTTACATATTCCCCTATCATATCCACACTCTTATTGCAGCGGTCCTTCAGTGTTTCTTAGCCCTCTAAAAGAACTCAGAAAGTTGGGCCTCCAAACTGGTCTTTCATGATACCCTTAAAACCAGGAACTTTTCAGCATCCCCTCATGCATCCATAAATGTATGATACTTATGTTGTCAGCTCCTTTGCCGAACCGCTATGTTTTTTATATTCAGCTTTGATCAAATGAAGTTGATACAGTTCACATGCTGTGAACAAAACAAACAACTGTCTTAACTGACATACACACACACATTACATATGTATATATACATATATGCATATAAATATATGAAGCGCGATGGCCCAGTGGTTAGGGCAGCGGACTCGCGGTCATAGGATCGCGGTTTCGATTCCCAGACCGGGCGTGCTAACGATTCTGCCAGCTCGCCGCCACACTACAGAAATGAATAATTCCTGATTCTTTGACAGTGCTGCCAAATAGTAACTCTCTCTTTGCGGGAGTGGAAAGTGGATTTTGAAACACGTTCAAGCAACTCTTCAACATGAAGCCATTGCGAAGATCTTTTACTGTTGTCGTGAAGGACTCAATTTCACCACAAGTGATTATTCTTTTCAAAAACACAGGGTGCGACAGAAAGCTTTCCGTCCCAGTGCAATACTAATTCTTGAGAGTCGTTTAGGTTAAATTTGTGCTGTATTTCTGTGTGTCTCGCTTCTCTAAATTTTGTTCTAAAGCATTGACAATGAGTATACAAAGCACATAACATTATAAAAACGGAGAGATTATAAACATGGTATTACAACTTTGTCAGGGCTACCAACACAACAGGGGAAGATCTATTAAATTTGTGAGGATTATAAAGAGAAAGGGGGAATTTATAATATACGGTCATTTCTCATTAGATTTATTTTAAGGGCAGCTTTACCACTACTTAAATCCACAATCATATCTAAGAAATTAACTATATTTAAATTAGTATCTACTGTGACCTTTATATTATGTTTTAATAAGCTAATAAACTCCTTCTGAAAATGCGTATCTATGGCTTCTTCGGCGACTTTCCATCCTGCGTGTCTCCTTCAAAAGTGAAGAGCGAATATATAGTGCGTGTGTTTATTTGGCAAAAAAATAAATGACTGTCCCGACAATATCTGTTTCAATACACGATTTTACATCAGGAATCTTGCAAAGTAAAAGCATAAACATTTTGTAAGATGATCGCTAATAATGCTTAGTAAAATTGGTAATAATTAAGGTTTTCCGTGTGTTTTCATCTAATCTTACCTCCGACATAATACTCGCTGTGGACTTTTTCCAAAACACGGGTCGGAGTGGGGGCAATAATTTATCTTTACGATTTGAAGTTCGGAAGTGTGGAAGCTGTAAAGATAATTTATAGACACCTTTGTGCCGCTGGGAAGAGGAAGCTAAAACACCAGCGGAGTGGGAGTGATTGACAGTTAAAACGCTAAATTTTATTCGTTTCAGAAGCACACATACATAAATATATACATGAAATTAAATATTAAACTCATTCATTTTCAATCAGAGAACTGGGGTCTGAAACTCTTGAGGGTGTTATGGTGCAAGTTTTGGAAAGAGCGCGAGCGTGCGAAGCCGAAAATGGCTGCCATTTATGCGGTGTCATTCTTCATATGTGATGTAGTGGTGTTGCAAAATTTGATTTGTGAATATTAATTTCCATTATGTCCTTTACATTGTATCAAAATTTCATGATATATAGAAGGGTTTTTTTTTTTTTTTTTCAGTTTTCGTCTACAAAATCCACTTACAAGGCTTTGTCGGCGGCATTGCCCGATGTGCCACGCAGTAGGACTGCACCCGGAATCATGTGGTTGGGAAGTAAACTTTTTGCCACACAGCTACGCCTGCGCATATATATATATATATGTATGTATGTTTATATATGTGTGTGCGCGTGTGTGTGTGTATGCACACACACACACACACACACACACACACACATATATATATATATATATATATAGATGTCTGTATCTGTATGTAAAATAAGCGCACGTACACTACAGATGCACAAACACGTCCGCACGTACATCAAAACACATTCACACACACACACACACACACACGCACACACACACGCACACACACACGCATATATATATAGACACAAATATTTATATATCTCAAGTGTTTTTTTACAACCAGTTCATTGTCCGGACACAATAAGAAGTCTGTGCGAATGACATGTCAGGGGTGTTTGTTTCCGTCTGCTGTCGTAACGGAAGAGACGGTTTCTGTTGAGGAGTTCAACAGCAAGTTTCGAACAACAAACATCAATACGTCGTCTGGGGGGGAACAACAGCACCACGCAAGACAGACAGAGAAAATAAATATAGAAATAAATAAATAAATAGAAGATATTCGTTGAGATCAAAGTGTTTATAATAGCCATATACATGTACGTGTGTGTGTGTGTGTGGGGGTGTATGTGTGTGTCTGTGTTTGTGCATTTACATGTGTATATATAAGGCATATGTATGTATGTATATATATATATATACATGCATACACACACGTATATATATATATATATATATATGTATGTATGTATATGTGTATGCGTGTATATGTATGTACATATATATATATATATATATATATATATATATATATTAACTGACAGGGACACACACACACACACTCACACGCGCACATACACAAGATGTCTCACATGAAATGGCCACGTTCTCAAACTTGCTTTTGTGAATACATATTTGATAGTTTTTAATGCATCAACTCTTGCTACGAATTTTTCTATATTATTTTGCTGACATCACAGTTTTAGAAAATCTTAAGTTTATTGCTGGTTATACGAGGATTTTTTATATATACTTACCTTGCTTTTGCAGCTGTTACCTGTAAAAGAAGTTAGACTTCTGATTTTGTGCGAGTTCAAATTCGGTAAAAGTGCAGCTGGGGTATTTGAGAATAACAATATTGCATTTGAGGTGGGAACTTGCACTTCAAAAAAAAGGAGCAGGTGTTTAAATGAATTCCGATATGGAGGTGTGTGCTTGAGTAATGACCACCGTGGATGGCCTCCGTCGATGGTCAATGATATACTTACATTCAACTTCCACTGAAAGTCAGCTTTAGAAGCGTTGAGATGTATTGAAAGATACAGACAAGGAAATAATTTTATTCTGAAACGCAGGATAATGCTAATAATATAGAACGAACAGGATAAGCTAGCCATATTTTGCAGAATATGGATATAAGGTTATTTATTAATAGTAGAAAATGTTGTTTATAACCAGGAGACATTCGATATTGATAAATAACAAAAGCCTATCCTCTGGCATGGCTTACGGCTGTAAGATCGTGAGTTCGATTCCTGGTGGCGCATTGTGTCTGTGACCAAGACACTTTATCTCACGTTGCTTCAGTCCACTCAGCTAGCAAAAGTGAATCGAACTTGCAATTCAAAGGGCCACCCATGTCATATTCTCTGTCATGCTGAATCTCCATGAGAACTACGTTAAGGGTACACGTGTCTGTAAAGTGCTCAATCACTGGCACGTTAATTGCCCCAGCAGGCTGTTCCGTTGATTGGATCAGCTGGAACACTCGTCGTAACCGACGGGGTACCGGTAATTCTCTGGCGTGACATTACCAATTCCCAAATTACAAATCAAGCCAAAGCAAATTTGCAGCAGTTTAATTATGAAATATTGGATTATTCTCCATAATCTCCCGACTTATTATCACCAAAAGACTAATATTTATTTCACCACCTTTAGTTTTTCATCCGTGACAAAACGTATGCAAATAGAGACGTAATTACAGAATTTGAACAGTTCTTAACTTCAAAAGACAAATTTTTCCCAAGAACAAACATCTAGTCTCTCAAGGCGATGGAAGAAAAAGTTGTTGAAGCTAATGGAGCCTGTTTTGATTGATAAATAATGATTATAAATAGTTTTTATTCATTTCTAAGTAGCCATCTCATATGCGACAACTTAATACATACATAAATATAATACACACTCACACATACACAGACACACAAACAAATATGTTTATATATA
>NC_068987.1:9066833-9067245 GCF_001194135.2 Octopus bimaculoides | reverse complement strand
ATATATATATATATATATAAACACATGTATATATATACACGTATATATATAGAGAGAGAGGGGGAGAGAAAGAGAGTCATATATATACGGATATATTTTCATAGATACATACACACACACACTTATATTCAAACATACACAATCACATATATGAATACCTACATGTATAGTTATGTGTGTGTGTGTGTTTGTGTGTGTGTGCGTGTGTGTGCGTGTGTGTGTGTGTGTGTGTGTGTGTGTGTATGTGTATGTGTGTGTATACAGTCGTGACCAAAAGTTTGGAGAATTTTATGAAAATTAAAATGGTTATACTCAATATACGCTCCGACCGAATATAAGTTTTTGGCCACGACTGTATATATGGTTATATACATACATATATGTTTATATATATATATATATACATATATAT
>NC_068987.1:9064165-9066708 GCF_001194135.2 Octopus bimaculoides | reverse complement strand
GAAAATGCACCTAAATTTGGAAAATCGTTTAAATGGTTTAAAATACATTTAATTACATATATACCAATCTTGTAGAGGCGCAATGACCCAGTGGTTAGGGCAGCGGACTCGCGGTCATAGGATCGTGGTTTCGATTCCCAGACCGGGCATTGTGAGTGTTTATTGAGCGAAAATACCTAAAGCTCCACGAGGCTCCGGCAGGGGATGGTGGCGAACCCTGCTGTACTCTTTCACCACAACTTTCTCTTACTTCCTGTTTCTGTTGTGACGGTAATTCAAAGGGTCAGCCTTGTCACACTGTGTCACGCTGAATCTCCCCGAGAATTACGTTAAAGGTACACATGTCTGATATTTGTCCTCATCTTGTTTGTTGTTAACACAACGTTTTGGCTGATATACCCTCCAACCTTCATCAGGTGTCTTGGGGAAGGACAGACCTTACTAGGACCCTGTGCTTTGCTGGTATAGCTCTCAGAGTCACTGGGGCAAACAAGCCACAACAGTGCAAAAAAGACTAGACCTTCTGGTGGACATGCAGTTATAACTACTACATAATTTAGAATTGTGTTTTCTGTAATTCAGTATTTTTCTTATAATGATAGACTTCTGTTAAATACTCGTGACTAGTAAACTCTCTATTTGGTTCTGTGCTTTATGTTGTCAGAAAACGCAAGAGAGACAATAACATAGATAACTGGAAAAGGTAATCGTTGACCAACAGTCGTCAATAGTTTCTCATTTTGAAGGTTACGTTACTATGAAAATTCCAGCAATGACGCTTTTGTTTCCTTAGAAACCATTGGAAGAATTTAAAATATCATAGATATAAATGAAAAGAATACCGAGTACATTTTAACGGGAAAAGCTGTGATCAAAATTGAAAAAAAATGTTCATAGATCATACTTATTTCTGAAATACGAACAAGCATGTCTTCAGTCTATGAAAGAGCGTGGAATAATCTGTCTTTTCTTTCTGCTTTTTCTACCACTACTATAATGGATTCTATTCTAGGGAATTAATTTATTTTCTATCACTTCCACTTAGGCACTCTAAAGATACACGTCTCTCTCATTCGCATCACCCATATTGTATCCATCACAATTAACTTCTACAGCCCAGTGTTTCTTCATATAATGTCTACCCTCTAGAATTCTCAAAGTGAATGATTTTTGTCTGTTGTTGTTGTCATGGGACTGTTTGAACGGAACTTTAACGGCATCGACTTCACTAGATTCAGAGGACTTGTGAAATCCATGGATATAATCTTTTTTTCCAAATCAGTCTAAAAAACATTTAAAAATTTGGCCTACCAACGGACTTACAAACAAAACAACGTCAGACACATTCTCTATTTCTTCTTCAATCTCAAATGAAGAACCCTAAATGCTAGATTTTTCAATCTTAATAGCAATTTAGGCTTTGATCTGTCTTGATCCCGCAGATTCATTTGGCAGAAACTTCACCCGGTGTCCATGCTATATAAATCACTGATATTGCACCATTCTCACCGGAACTGGACGCTGGTTCGTTAAGTCCCTAACTATAGTCTGTACTTCATTTCCCGTTGTTCCAGTCTATTCAGCTGTAAAGAAGTTCCATACTTAGGAACTTACTTCTAAAACGATCCAGCGTCCCGTTCCGGGGAGAATGGTATAAAATCAGTCACTTATACAGCACGGACACCGAGTGCAGTTTCGGCTTAAGGATTCTGCGGGATCAACACAGACCACAGTATAATTGTTATTAGGATTGAAGAATCGAAGAATCTAACATTTGGGGATCTTGGTCGTGCATTGTTCGATCCGGGAATCGAAACCATGATCTTGCGACCATGAATTCAACACCCTAGCCCAACGTTTCTCACTCGGTATTCTCTGGAACCCTAGGGTTCCGCAAAAGGTTCCTAGAGGTTCCGCGAGAAAGAGTGAGATAAGCTAATGCTAATTCATGATCGTAATATTACTACACATGCATAACATATTATTGGTTATTTAAATATTGTAATATAGACATCATCCTATCTAACCTGTGTTATGTTATCAAAACATATAACAACCATATATATATATATAGAGAGAGAGAGACGGAGAGAATATGGTTTGTGTGTGTGGATAAGTGATGGATAGAGAGGATTTGTGTGTGTGGCTCCGTGAAAGAGAGAGTAAGGAAGAGAGAGAGAGAGGACCTGCATATGTGACTATGTGTGCGTATGAGAGAGAGAGACAGACAGACAGATAGACAGACAGAAACAGAAACAGAGACAGACAGAAAAACAGACAGACAGAAAGACAGACAGACAGTGGAAGTGTGTGCACATGTCTGTGTATATGAATTAGTGAGAGAGAGAGAGAGAGAGAACAGACAGAGAGAGAGACAAAGAGAAACAGAGAGGGCGTGTGTAAGAGTATGAGAGTGACTGGGTGTATGAGAGAGGTGTGTGTGTATAAATGAGTATGTGAGAGAGGAGAGAGAGAGAGGGGAGAGAGAGAGAGAGAGAGGAGAGAGAGAGAGAGGATGTGTGTGCGTGTGAGTATGTGTTTGA
>NC_068987.1:9062186-9064054 GCF_001194135.2 Octopus bimaculoides | reverse complement strand
AGAGAGGAGAGAGAGAGAGGGGAGAGAGAGAGAGAGAGAGGAGAGAGAGAGAGAGGATGTGTGTGCGTGTGAGTATGTGTTTGACGGTGTGTGAGACACAGAGAGCGACTGTGTGAGTGTGTATATGTGAGTGTGTGTGTGTGTGTGTGTGTTTGGCATGCTCCAGATATTAACATATTTTAATTAACTTTTTAACCAATAAACTTTCTGATTTTTCCCAATCAATCATCTTATTTTGCTTATTTGTTTTACACGTGTATTTTTTTTAATCCCATTTCGTTTTTTAAATCGCCATCAATCACCACCACCACCACCAACATCACCACCACCACCACCACCTCCACTACCACCACCACCATCATCATCATCATCATCATTAACAACGATGATTACTGTTGCTGAGCGAAGCGAGACCAGACACGCACACGTTTACGCTATGAATAATTTATTTGACGTGATACAAAACGCTCTAAGAATGCGGAAGAAAATAAACTGCCACGTTCAGATTTACTCAAAACGCATTAATTAGTCTGCAAATAAAGGAAAATGGCTCAACTTAACTCTTGTTCAATGGAGTTCCTCACCTCTATTTTGAGAAAACTGTACCCATCACATCTAGGGCCTATAACAGAGGTTTTTAACCATTTTTTAAAAATCACTAGACATACTTGATTTCGATTAAATTCTGTTGGACCGCCATAGCCATTCGATGTTTAAAAACTATTGGGTTGTCCGGAAAGTTCGTGCCGATTTATAGTAGCTTACTTTTCGACTTATTTGCCATGAAACCACCTCAATTCTGGGAAGAGGGTATTTTCAAGTTAAAGGAAAGATGGAGACGCATTGTGCAACAAAATGCTTCATATTTGGTTGATTAAAAATGTAATGGCAAGTATTTATTGACCTTTTTCTCTCCCTTAAAAATCGGCACGAACTTTCCGGACAACCCAATAGAATTGTTCCACCTTAACAAATTTCTCTCGAAGGTTCTGCCTACATCTCAGACCGAACACGTATTCGTTTGTATTTGGGTTGCTTGGATTTCTAGATTTGACCTACACGCATTTTATTGTCAATAACACACCGAAGTCAATCTTGATCACCAACTTAAAGTGGAGGTTATGTACGAACACAAAATACTGCATTGTCTACGCTGAGAGGGCCTTTCGTGTGGACTCGTGATGCATAACAGCACTCGTATTTATTTCGTTGATAGACGAGAACCGACTAGATTTGACACCAGAAGGAAATAGAGTGAAACTAAATATCGGTTTCAAAATTTGACACAAGGCCAGACATTTTTCTGGGGAAGCGTTAAGTCGATTACAACGAACCCAATGTTTCACTGGTACTTATTTTATCGGCCCTGGAAAGGATGAAAGACAAAGTCGACCTTGGAGGAATTTGAACTTAGAACGTAAAGACGGACGAAATACCGCTAAGCATTTTACCTGGTTTGTTAACGATTCTTATTTCTTTATTGCCCACAAGGGACTAAACATAGAGAGGACACACAAGGACAGACAAAGAGATTAAGTCGATTATATCAACCCCAGTGCGTCGATTATATCAACCCCGAAAGGATGAAAGGCAAAGTCGACCTCGGCGGAATTTGAACCCAGAACGTAACGGCAGACGAAATACCACTAAGCATTTCGTCCTGCGCGCTAACGTTTCTGCCAGCTCACCGCCTTCAGTGAAACTAAATATGAAGTTTCTGTTGTTGTTGCCGCTGCTGCTGATGTCTTTGTTGTTGTTGTTGTTGTTGTTGCTGTAGTTGTCGCTACCGCTCCTGCTGCTGTTATTGTTGTTATCAATGTTGCAGTTGTTGTTGTTGTTGTTGTTGTTGTTGTTGTTGTTGTTGTTGT
>NC_068987.1:9060407-9061755 GCF_001194135.2 Octopus bimaculoides | reverse complement strand
TCTTCTTCTTCTTCTTCTTCTTCTTCTTCTCCTCCTCCTCCTCTTCCTCCTCTTCCTCCTCCTCCTCCTCCTCCTGTCTTCTTCTTCTTCTTCTTGAGGTGGCGAGATGGCAGAATCGTTAGCACGCCGGGCGAAATGCTTAGCGGTATATCGTCCGTCTTTACGTTCTGAGTTCAAATTCCGCCGGGGTCGACTTTGCCTTTCATCCTTCCGGAGATCGATAAATTAGGTACCAGTTGTGTACAGAGGTCGATCTAATCGACTAGCCCCTCCCACCAAAATTTCGGCCTTTGTGCCTAGAGTAGAAAAGTATATTTTCACCAAGACACACAAAGACTTTTTGTCTTCTTTGTGTGTCTTGCTGAAGGTGCGTGGCCTAGTGGTTAGGGTGTTCCACCAGCGATCGGAAGATCGTGGTTTCGATTCCTCGACCAGACGGTGCATTCTGTTCTCGAGCAAAACACTTCATTTCACGTTGCTACACTCCACTCAACTGTGAGTAATCCTGTATGTGTGCGTATGTGTGTGCATGTCTATGTTTCTATGTGTGTGTCCGTGTATGTATGCGTGTGTGTGTGCATGTGGGTATGTGTGCATATGTGTGCGTGTATGTGTGTGCTTGTATATGTCCGTGTGTGTGTACACGCGTGTGCATGTATGTGTCTGTGTGTATGTCTGTATGTTCCTCTGTGAGGGCGTGTGTGTGCATTTGTGCATGTGTATGTGTGTATGTTCCTTTGTGTGGGCGTCTATGTGTGTGCTTGCGTATGTGTGTACATGTATATGTGTGCATGAGTGAGTGTGTAGGTGTTTGTGTGTATGTCTGTTCCTCTGTGTGGGCGTGTATGTGTGCATGCACATGTGCATGTCCATGCATGTGTGTGTGTGTGTGTGCGCACGTGCGTGTGTGTATGTTTGAGTGTGGGCGTGGGTATTTGGAGCTAGTTGCTCAGGTGGTGACTGAGATTGTCTGAATTTGAAGCCTTCCACAACAACAAACAATGCTTCTCACATTTCCCAGGGAATTTCCTTGTCGAGATCTTTCAGTTTAGTTTCTGATAAACCTGATACGCTGTGCAGTATATTGTGTGACGTTCATTGTGGTTCATTTTATGCACAGAAAGATGACCTAATAGTTAGCATGTTAAGCTCACGGTTATAAGGTTTCAGTTTCGATTCCTGAACCAGGCGACTCATTGCGTCCTTGATTTGAGCGACATACTTTATTCCAAGTTGCCCCAGGTTGCTTCTGTCTCAACTGAGATTGAGTACCATCCGAATAACAACCTCTCTCTCTCCCTCTCTCTCTCCCTCTCTCTCTCTCCCTCTCTCTCTCTCCCTCTCTCTC
>NC_068987.1:9053867-9055237 GCF_001194135.2 Octopus bimaculoides | reverse complement strand
GAATGTGGTGGTCATTCGATGCTGCCCCGTCTTCCAAACTAACGCTGTGGAAAGGCTTGGTTAAGGTAGTCTCTTACTGTCAACGCATAATGTGGAGGTCCTCCATCTTGCTAAATAATGGTTTCATATTTTTTCATAATTAAGATCTAAACTGTTAATATATGAATGCCAAAGAGATAGATGAATAACTGTAAACCTACTTTTGGGCCACCCTCTATAGTTTGCAGTTGGTGTGGCAACTGCACGCGGGATTATTTAAGATCTGAACCTGCACAAAATTTATGCAAATTTTGTTTCCAGGATGCTCAGTAACGAGCAGAAGGAAAGATATGTTAGTAACAGCAAGGAGCAAGTTGAGCTCATTATCTCCCATCCGAGGGTACTTGGGTCTCTGGTGGCCTAAAACGAAATCTAGATCAACTATTGTGATCCAGAGACCAAGGGACAAGAATGCTCATTGGAGGTATCATTGGAAGGTCAGAAAAAGCAAGTCTACCAGGAAGCTCACGATGGTTCCCTTTTTTTTTGTGATATTTAGAGCATCATCTATATTTACTGGGTTCTCTCTGGCCAACGGTCAACAGAGTACTTCGTAGAGATTTTGAGAGAGTTTAGGAAGGGATTTCGTTGCAAAAGGCTTGAGCTCTTCAACTCGGTTCGGTGGCACCAGCATCTGGACAATGCACCAGTCCACAATTCTGTCCTGAAAACAAACTACTTGACAGAAATGGACATCAGAACTTCCTCTTGCCCTCCCTACAATACAGACCTCGCTCCCTGCGATTTTTGATTGTTCTCCAAGCTGAAGGAGAACATCTAAGGTAGTTATTTTGAAGATGTTGAGAAGATAAAGGAGCCTGTGACAAGGGTCCTGGACTCCTTCACTTTGGAGAACTTCTATGGGGCTTTGACGAAGGAATTGGAGTGCTACTACTGATGCATTAAAGTCAGAGCGTCATAGTCAAAACGAGATAAGAGTTTTATACTTCCATGAAATCTATAAATGTGTCTACTTCTGGAATACACGTGTGTGTATATGTTGTTCTTGTTGTTGCTCTGATGCAACACTTAACGTGTTCGGTAAAACTTCATATTGCATTCAGTACATTGAAGGAAATCTTAAATATATGTTAATCAATGTGGGATAACCAAGGGTTTCATTCTCACGGTTCAGATTGTAATCTTGCTTTATCTCACATAAATTAACACATGCACACATGCATATATATGAAGGTATGTATGAATATATCTGTGGGTGTGTGTATGTGTGTATATATATGCACACATATGTACGTATTTAGTATATGTGCATGTATATATGTATGTATGTATATATATATATATATATGCATACACTCTCCCCCCATATA
>NC_068987.1:9053200-9053767 GCF_001194135.2 Octopus bimaculoides | reverse complement strand
AATATTTAATATTTCGAAAGATATATATCCAATATGACATGGTAATATATCTATATATATCAGAGGGATGACCACTAAGTGGATATCCATTATGCTAGAAGAAGACCCCATATGGTCTGACCACTAAGAAAAGATTGTTCTCAAGAAAATTCAGCGTACGCCAGAGCGTAAACGAGCAAGTATGTAATATAATTTTTCTGAATCTTCAGATTTTTCAATATGATAGGCCACTGGTTTTAAATTGATATTAATCAAATGAATATTCAATTTTTCACCCTTATTATTTAAATTTATATATATATATATTCTTCATTCTTTTATTTGTTTCAGTCATTTGACTGCGGCCATGCTGGAGCACCGCCTTTAGTCGAACAAATTGACCCCAGGACTTATTCTTTGTAAGCCTAGTACTTATTCTATCGGTATCTTTTACCGAACCGCTAGTGTACGGATTGTCAAGCAATGGTTGGAGGGGGGGGGGACAAACACAGACACGCAAACACACATACATACATACATACATATATATATAGGGAGAGAGAGAGGGAGAGAGAGAGAGAGAGAGAG
>NC_068987.1:9050856-9051780 GCF_001194135.2 Octopus bimaculoides | reverse complement strand
TGTTTATTTTTATGTTTTTTGATTTATTATTAGTGTTGCTTAATATGTTTTGCTAAAATTGCTGTTTCTCTTCAGATATCATCAGAAAAAGGTAATTAAAATTCATTAAAATGACAGATCTATCGGACTTTCAAAGAGGTCAAATTATTCATGCTCGTATGGCAGGCGCTAGCGTAACGAAAACAGCCGAAATGTTTGGTGTATCAAGAAGTACTGGCTCGAAAGTAATGACAGACTTTGAGAAAGAGAGAAAAACCTCCATGTCGAAACAAAACTCCGGAAGAAAACCAAAACTTTCGGATAGGGACCGCCGGACTCTTACGCGAATTGTTAGAAAGGATCACCAAAGTACAGCTCCCAAAATTTCTGCAGAGCTTAATGACTACCCCGAGAACCCAGTTCCACAAAAACTGTTCGCCAGGAGCTGCACCAAGCCGGATTTCACGGGAGGGCTGCAATCAGAAAACCACTTTCAAAAGCAAACGTTGCTAAGCATTTAGAGTGGAGTAAAAACCTACAGAATTGGCCTCTAGAGCAGTGGAAGAATGTTATTTTCTCAGACGAGTCATCCTTTACCTTATTTTCGACCAACGGCCGAGTATACGTGTGGAGACAGCCAAAAGAAGCATTTGACCCAGACTATCTTCTTCCAAGTGTTAAACAAGGAGGAGGATCTGTGATGATCTGGAGGGCTATATCTTGGAAATCCGCTGACCCAATGGTTTCCCTTCATGACAGAAGTAATAGTCAAGACTATTTAAGCATTTCATCTGAGCAAATTCATCCTATGGTTGCGGAACTTTTTCCGGAGTAGAAGACGAGTAGAAAAATTCGTGGATTTGGCAGACGGAAACGGAAAGAAGCCTGTCGAATATATGTGTTTGTGTGTTTGTCCCCTACCACCTCATGACAACCAGTGCGGGG
>NC_068987.1:9049169-9050575 GCF_001194135.2 Octopus bimaculoides | reverse complement strand
TATATATATATATATATATATATATATTCTTTTAGTCTTTTATTCTTTTACTTGTTTCAGTCATTTGACTGCGGCTATACTGGAGCACCACCTTTAGTCGAACAAATCGACCCTAGGACTTATTCTTTGTAAGCCTAGGACTTATTCTAACGTTCTCTTCTGCCGAACCGCTAGGTTATGGGGACATAAACACACCAACATCGGTTGTCAAGCGATGATGAGTAGACAATCACAGTCACACAAATACACATCACACACACCCATACATATACACACACGCACACACACACACGTATATATATGACAGGCTTCTTTCAGTTTCCGTCTACCAAATCCACTCACAAGGCTTTGGTCGGCCCGAGGCTATAGTAGAAAATACTTGCCCAAGGTGCCACGCAGTGGGACTGAACCCGGAACTATGTGGTTGGGAAGCAAGCTACTTACCACACAACCAATCCTCATATCCTGGGGTTAATTTGTTCGACCAAAACCCTTCAAAGCGGTGCCGCAGCATGGCTGCAGTCAAATAGCTGAAGCAAGTAAGCGATAAAAGATAACACACGCACACACACACGTATATACTCTACTGCATGTGTGAAGTACTTTTCCTGTTGTTTTGAAATACAGACAAAACGAAGATATGTGCGCGCGACATGGGTTTGTGTGTGTGTGTGTGTGTGTCCGTGTGTGTGTGTGTGTTTGTGTGTTTGTGTGTGTATGTGTGTGTGTGTGTGTGTGTGTGTGTGTACACTTTAACACTCATACAAACAGACATACTTTAGTGCACGTGCAAATACTTCAGAGACAAACTGTACATGAGATGGAAGTGAAGATGCTTTACTTGCTTGAGTCATTCATAAGTATGGATGACCGCGTCATGTAGGCAACATTTTGTCGACGACTTTAAGAGTTGGAAGAGTCTTGTGGGGTCATCTGTCTCCGGCGGTAAGTTGGCAGCTGGAACTACGCAATACCGGTGTGTTGCTTTGGCATTAACTCTTTCAACTGTTATATTTCTACTGAAATTCACCACACGGTATTTGTGATTCGGTCAATTGTTAAAATACCGTAGTGACGCCTTATAGCAGACGACTGTTATATGTTCAATGTCCGGAGTTCTATCCACGCATGCGCAGGGACTAGTTCCGGAAGGAATACAGGAAGAGTCTCATGCGCATGCGTAGAGTTCGACACCCAGCTTTGGCGCCTTTTCTCAGTCTCTTCGTTGACTGATCTCCGTCGAGCCAAGACGTCCAACAGAGCTCTCTCACATGTCAGCACCAGAGCTTCACAAATAACCACGGAAATCATTCAGGAGGCGTCTCAGTAACCGAGGGCGACAAGCTACCGAATTCCCTCCAAGCGTGAACTGAATTCCACTGTAAATAAATATTGTTGTGTTGTTC
>NC_068987.1:9046619-9048461 GCF_001194135.2 Octopus bimaculoides | reverse complement strand
CTCAACCGGAGTCCATACGATCCTTGCAAACCCATGTACGATTTTGTTGTTAAAATTTATGTACAGTAAATTGGTTATACTGTTACAATACACAAAATATTTTAATTATTAAAATATAATAATAGGATTTTTTAAAAGTATGGAATGGTTGTGAGGGTCCACCTGAGTGAAACAGAAATTACGGGGTGCCCATATGCAAAAAGTGGTTGAAAACCAGTTTTAAACTAAGTGAATCGTGTAATTATGAAGAGTAATTATGAAGAGTAAATTATGTGAGAGTGAGAATAAAGATGTCGGAACATGAATAATGTTTTCCTCGGTGGTGGCAGTTGCAAGACCTTAGATCATCTTCAACAATCTCCCTTCCCCTCCTAAATTCAGCTGACCACTTTTGTACTGTTGATAAAGCTGGAGCATCATTTCTATTTGTAGCAACCATGTCAGCTTGAATGTCCTGGGAGGCTAAACCCTTTTATGTTTCTTTTTTTTTTCTTTGCAGAGACTTGATAACACCACGATGCCAAATTATGTCCATTTTCAAGAAGTCGCCACTAGTTACTTTTCTAGTCTTCTTTGAGCAGTCATATGATAGTTCACCGAGAAAGAAACAATGCAGCTATTAATAGGAAGAGCTGAAATTAAAGCAAGCAAGATATCGCCATTTCTTCATAGTCAGCCTATGAAGCTTTCAGCCCACCGTCGTATATCAAGATGCATCAAATTTTGAAATTGTATTGTTTTATTATCTTGTACATACGTGATTCTGGTCTTGCCTGTTTGTTTTCATTTGATTTGGTTGCGACTCGATAAAATTGTGAAACCTGTTCCTTGTTATATAACGCTTATATAATGATGACATTTCATCCAATTTGCCCTTTCAAGCTTCTATTTATAGAATACGCGAAATAATACGAACAAATAAGTCAACTGCTTGACCTTTCGGTGATCTGGTAAATAGAGGTATTCATTTATAGCGAATGCATGTATACATTTGAAACAAAGCGGACCATGCTAATGGATTCGCCGTTTCCATACGAGGTTGACATAAAATTACTATAATTTAATAGCTAAACTTAAGGCAAATGCGATAGACAGAATCGTGCAGAGTCGGACAAAATTCTTTGCATCATTTATTTTCTTAGTTCTCAGTTGAATCACCACTGTCCATTTTGCCTTTCATCCTTCAACGTTCAATAAAGTAACTGCAGACAGAGAGGCGCAGGCGTGGCTGTCTGGAAAGAAACTTGCTTCCCCAACCACAAGGCTTCTGGTTCAGTCCCCTTGCGTGGCACCTTGGGGCCGACCAAAGATTTGTGGGTAGATTTGGTAGACGGAAACTGAAAGCACGTCATATATATATATATATATATATATATATATATATACATATATATATTGGTTCTTTTTCTATTGGTTTCTTTTGTTACGGAGACGTAAACACACCAAGATCGGTTGTCAAGCGATGGTGAACGGACAAACAAAGACACAAACACAAATATATATATATATATATATACACGATACGACTGAAGGCTTCCTTCAGTTTCCGTCTACCAAATCCACTCACAAGGCTTTGGTCGTCCCGAGGCTATATTAACAGACACTTGCCCAAAGTGCCACGCAGTGGAACTGAACCCGGATTCATGTGGTTGGGAAGCAAGCTTCTTATTTCTTTACTGCCCACAAGGGGCTACACACAGAGGGGACAAACAAGGACAGACAAAGGGATTAAGTCGATTACATCGACCCCAGTGCGTAACTGGTACTTAATTTATCGACCCCGAAAGGATGAAAGGCAAAGTCGACCTCGGGGAAATTTGAACTCAGAACGTAACGGCAGAC
>NC_068987.1:9045868-9046177 GCF_001194135.2 Octopus bimaculoides | reverse complement strand
GGTGAACGGACAAACAAAGACACAAACACAAATATATATATATATATATATACATACATGCGTACGTACATACATAAGGAGTAAGTAGGTGTAAGACAGCTCCACTTTCTAACAATGGATCCTCTGTTGTCACCGTATTTCTTTATTTATATCCAAACTCCCTTCTCTTCTTATTGTCATCGCTATTAGTTTTCAAAAATATATATTTAGTAATAAACGGAACATTCCATTATGACGACTGTGCCGTTTAGTATCATCTGAGTGTCCCGGAATATCCGGCTTTGCCTATTTATTTATTTATTTATTTAT
>NC_068987.1:9044601-9045858 GCF_001194135.2 Octopus bimaculoides | reverse complement strand
ATTTATTTATTTATTTATTTATTTATTTTTATTTTTTTTTTTGGTTTTTTCTTCTGTCTGTTTGTCTGTTTGTTTGTTTGCTTGTTTGTTTGTTTGTTTGTTTACATCTGATTGCACCAGAGACGTCACCATACACCATACAGTGCTCGAGCGCGCGAACGGGCCTACGCAGAAATATTACAATTACGCATATACTTGTGTATGTATGCTTTTAAGTGTGTGTGTGTGTGTGTGTGTGCGTGTGGATTCTTATGTGCCTTAGAGACTCTGTGTGTGTATGTAGTTTAAGAGTGTGTAAGTATGCGTGTGTGTATGTATTTGTGTGTGGGTGTGTATGTATGTGCGTGTGGATTTTTGTGTCTGGTAGACTATATATATATGTGCGTGTGTGCGTGTGTGTGGATTTTTATGTCTTAGAGACTGTGTGTGTGTGTGTGTGTGTGTGTGTATGTAGTTTAAGAGTGAGTAAGTATGTGTGTGTATGTGTTTGTGTGAGGGTGTGTATGTATGTGCGTGTGGATTTTTATGTGTCTGGGAGACTATATATATATGTGCGTGTGTGTGTGTGTGTGCGTGCGTGTGTGTGAGTGCGTGTGTTCACGCGCGCACGCGTAAACTGAAAAATCATCCGATGGCAATTGTTTATGAAGTGGAAAAAAAATTAAGACACATGATGATGATGATCGTGATGATGGTAATGATGATGATGATGACGATGATGATAATGATGGGGATGATGGTGGTGGTGGTGGTGGTGGTCATGATGATGATGATGATGACGATGACGGCGATGATGTTACAGCCACCTCTTCCACCTCTACCACCACCACTACTACTAATACTGCGAATATTACAACTACTACTGCTACTACAGCTACTACTACTACTACTACTACTACAACTACTACTACTACTATTAGTATAGCTACTACTACTACTACTACTTATAATAATAATACTTATTATTATTATTTCTTTATTGCCCACAGGGGGCTAAACATAGAGGGGACAAACAAGGACAGACAAAGGGACTAAGTCGATTACATCGACCCCAGTGCGTAACTGGTACTTAATCTATCGACCCCGAAAGGATGAAAGGCAAAGTCGACCTCGGCGGAATTTGAACTCAGAACGTAAGGACAGACGAAATACCGCTAAGCACTTCGCCCGGCGTGCTAACGTTTCTGCCAGCTCGCCAAATGATAATGATAATGATAATAATAATAATAATAATAATAATAATAATAATAATAATAT
>NC_068987.1:9041266-9044248 GCF_001194135.2 Octopus bimaculoides | reverse complement strand
GTATGTATGTTCTGTTTCAGATGTGTCGATACGAATCCGGACACGTACGCCTCTGGCCATTAACAACTATGAAGAGATTTAAGTCCATACAAATGAAGAAAAAACCTTTCTCTCTCTCTCTTCCTCCCATCTCTCTCTCTCTCTCTCTCTCTCTCTTCCTCTCCAACTATATTAAACCACTTTAGTAGAATATATATATATCGACTGTTATGACTATAACTGCTAACAGTCGTGTATTTTTTTGTTTCTGTTTTTTTCTTCTTTTTTTGGTTTGTCTTTCTGTTATTGAAATATGATAGTGGGTGTATAGACATTATTGAAATATGATAGTGGGTGTATAGACATTATTGCGTCTATAAATGGTGCCATTGTCAATGAGATGTATCTTAGGAATGATTATTACTCGCTGGCGCAAGTATCGCTGGGTGGTTAAGAAGTTCGCATTCTAATCAAGAGTTCCTGAGGTGTGCCATGAGACGTTTTGGCATTGCAGTTATGGCGCCGCCTATTTGGCGTTACTGATTCGACGTTGGCTTATTTGACATCAGACATTTCAACGTTTCTTTCGATTTCTCCTTCCTTCTCTTTCCCTCTCTATTTCCTCTCCACCTTTCTCTTCTTCCCCCTCTCTTTTTCCTCCCCTGCCTCCCCCTCCAACCCATACATTCCTTTCCCTCCCATACTTCCCTCTCCCCCTCTCTGTGATGATGTGTGAGAGCATAGTTTTCTTTATAAGTATGAGAGAGGAAAACATTGTAACGAGTCTCTCTCTCTCTCTCTTTCTCTCGATTACTCTTTCTATGTATGTATATTTTCGCGTGTGCGTTCGTGTGTGTGTGCGTGTGTGTATGTATGCGTGTATGCGTCTGTGGTGTGTTGTCCTCCAGCGCCAAAATGTACTGCCGTTAAAACAATGTCTAGTCAGCTGTGCCTACTCGTCTCATATCGCCCGAGGTTGATCGCACTATATGACATCTTGGGCACGTGACTTCTGCTTATCCTAGCCTCAATTTGACTCAAGTTTTGTCTGTAAAAAGATGTTGGCGGAAACTGCGTAGAAGCCCTTCAGACACACTGTAGCTGCAGTTTAAGGATGTCCTTGTCATGCACTGGAAAAAGCTTCATAATCATTCATTTATTTTAATGTTGTTTTATTACTACTGAGTCCGTAGAATGTTTAACTGCTTTCACAGTAATTCTATGAATAAATGGTTCAAATTATCTAACAACGAAGATATTTAATATATATACGAGATCTATTCGAAAGATATTGTGATATTTACATGAAGGGGGCATGAAAGAGTAAGGGAGCAACAAGGACAGTAGAGTTCAATATTTTTTAAAATATTTATCTTTTTGTATGCTTTGTTTGTTTCAGTTATTAGACTACAACCTTGGACTAATTTTAATTGGTTGAATCGACTCCTATACTCTCATTGACTCATTGACTCATTTACTCATTTACTCATTTACTTCTTTCAGTCATTTGACTGCGGTCATGCTGGAGCACCGCCTTTAGTCGAGCAAATCGACCCCAGGACTTATTCTTTGTAAGCCTAGTACTTATTCTATCGGTCTCTTTTGCCGAACCGCTAAGTTACGGGGACGTAAACACACCAGCATCGGTTATCAAGCGATGCTGGGGGGACAAACAGAGACACACAAACACACATAGGTACAAAGAGGTTTTATTCAATGTGTTGGATAAAATCATAATTATTCCTGTATTTTTTTTTTACTCAAAGCCGAGTACTTTTCAGTACACCCTCGTGTATATATATATATACTTTATTTAAAAGCAGCAGAAATATAACAAACAACTGTTACTCGGAGTTTCACGTTCCCGTTCATCGACAAAACTGTCCGATGAACGGGAACGTGAAACTCCGAGTAACAGTTTTTTGTTATATTTCTGCTGCTTTTAAATAAAGCATATTACTCTACCTCTGGTATTTGAGTGCTCTTTGTTCCACATTGTTGCACATTTATGTGCTTACTCCGGTATATATATATATATATATATATATATATATATATATATATATATATATATATATATATATACATACACGCGACAGCCTTCTTTCAGTTTCGTTAACCAAATCCACTGACGATACTTTGGTCAACCCGAGTCTATGGAAGAAAACACTTGCCCTGGAACTACGTAAACGAAAAGCAAACTTT
Organism: Octopus bimaculoides; assembly: GCF_001194135.2. Taxonomy (NCBI): domain Eukaryota; kingdom Metazoa; phylum Mollusca; class Cephalopoda; order Octopoda; family Octopodidae; genus Octopus; species Octopus bimaculoides. Next base: position 9,042,064 of record NC_068987.1, on the reverse strand, counting down.
CTAACCACACATCCACGTCTGCACCTCTTACAAATTTTTTACTACATTCATTGTAAACCAGTAATAGCTCGATTGTTTGTATATCATTCTAAAATGCCTCATAGTTTTTAATAATTAGGTTTTCCCAATAGATAATTAGTTGATTTTTTTCTTTCTTTTTATCAATAGGATTTTTTTTCACTCAATTAATCTTTCAGGACTCGTCTATATTTATATGATATTTATACAAATGATTTTAGTAAAGTACAGTATTATTCTTTCACAAAATGTTTAGTAGCCATATACATCCTGTTTCAGAGTTTTAAGCCATTAGCTTGACTAATTAAAATAACTTATAATAGCTGCTGTTGATAAGAGTACTTCTCTTTATTTTTTCCCCCTATATACTTCCTGGTTGAGAACATTTCGGTGAAATTACAAACTAAGTATACAATTCAATACCAAGGGTAAATTTCCTGGGGTACCTCCTGCATGTTGAACATATAGTTAAGTGCGGGCTAACGTATTTGATTCGATGAATAAAAAAGTTTTTTTTCATTTTAACCAATTTAAATCATTCCCTTAACGAAGATGAAAATCTTTAGCGGTAATGAGAATTCATGTCGAGCGAGAAGGGATATTTTATTTGTTCTGATTATTTACTATTCCATACAAATCTAAAACATTCTTACAAAAAGTAGATAGATAGATAGATAGATAGATAGATAGATAGACATACATACATACATACATACATACATACATACATACATGTATACACATATATATATATGTATATATGGATGTATATATATATAT
>NC_068987.1:9039826-9040847 GCF_001194135.2 Octopus bimaculoides | reverse complement strand
ATTTATATATATATATATATATATATATATATATCAGGCATGGATGTATGGTAAGAAGCTTACTCCCCAACCACATGGTTCCGGGTTCAGTTCCACTGCGTGGCGCCTTGTGCAAGTACCTTCTGGACGGAAACTGAAAGAAGCCTGTCGTATATGTATATATTTGAGTGTTTCATTTTGTGTTTGTCTCCCGCCACCATCGCTTGACAACCGATGTTGGTGTGTTCACGTCCCCGTAACTTAGCGGTTCGGCAAAATAGCCGGATAAAATAAGTACCAGGCTTACAAATAATAAGTCCAGGGTTCAATTTCTTCGACTAAAAGACGGTGCTCCAGCATGGCCGCAGTCAAATGACAGAAACAAGTAAAAGAATAAATATATATATGACGGGTTTCCACACAGATTCCATCGACTAAGTTCACCCGGAGCAATAGTAACAGACACTTACCCAAGGAGCTGCGCTTTGGGACTGAATCCACAATCACGTGGTTGCGAAGCGAACATCTTAACCACACAGCCATGCCTATGTCTCAACCAAACAACTATTATAAATATTGCTTATTTCCGCAGTAAAAAGTTTTCGGCATCTCAGAATTGGAAAACGGGAGTAGTTCGGGTATTTCCGGATAATTTCCGCTCAAACGTCGAGTGGTTAGAGTTTTCAATGTGTCTGCAATAGAGGTGTAGGGTAATAGATAGGAAGCAAGAAAGTGAAAAAGAAGGCAACGAGAAAAAATGGCGGAGAGAGAGATTTCGTTCTGTTCCTGCTACTCCGTATTTAGCTTCTTGCTTGATTTAAGCTCTAATTCACTCCGCCTCTTTTCTATCATCGTAATGAAAGATCAATTTTGTAAGTACTAAGATGTCTTCAAGCTATGTGCCTATAATATATATATATATATATATATGTGTGTGTGTGTGTGTAATATAATATAATATAATATATATATATATATATATATATATATATGTATATTAATACATACATATAGATGTATATATGTGTGTGTGTGTATATAT
>NC_068987.1:9037471-9039012 GCF_001194135.2 Octopus bimaculoides | reverse complement strand
GTACCAGTTGCGTACTGGAGTCGATCTAATCGAATGACCTCCTCCTCCAAATTTCAGGCCTTGTGCCTAAAATAGAAAACATTATATATATATATATATATATGTATGTATGTATGTATGTATGTACGTATATGTAAATCCTTAATCAACAGACATTTTGGCGCCTTAGAACTTAAGCCTACCCATGTGTATACTTGGGACACCGATTCCAAAAGTGACATAAATTTTGCCCTATCAAATATAATTAATTAAGCGTTTGTTACTTTAATATAGAAACAAATTAATCCTGTAATATATTATATGCTGTTAAAACCACCACATATCCTTAAATCAGTTAATTTCAGTTCCAAAACTAAGAATCTATACTAGGTGTATCTAAAAAAAAATACGAAAATATATAAAAAATAACAAAAATAAAGATTAAAATGATCGGCCATTCAACACATAAACAATTTCTTTTTAATAGACTTTGTGGTGTGAAATTTCCCTGGAGAGGACTACAGAAAGTTCCAGCAATAATTTGCTATTTTGTGTATATTCCACTTTTTCCTCATGCGTCTCTTCCGTCATTTTTATATTCTGTTGAAATATCTCTCCTTGCCCATTGTTTAAATCACCAAGCTTCGCTGGAAAGCTATCAAAATGATTATGGAGGATAATGCACTTTAGTGCTTATGCTATATACTTTATTAAAACTTGAAGAGTATGACATCTTTTCTCTTCTGGTACTCCGTCGGTTGCGACGACGAAGGTTCCGGTTGATCCTATCCCTCCGAAAGAACCACCTCGTGAAATTAACGTGCAATTGGCTGAGTTCACCACAGATATGTGTACCCTTAAGGTAGTTCTCAAAGAGAGTCAGCGTCATATACAATGTGACAAGGCTGGCCCTTTGAATACAAAAACAACTCATTTTTTCCAGCTGAGTGGACTGGAATAACGTAAATCCTTTCTGCTAAAGGCACAAAGCTGGAACTTTTAGGGGACGGGATGAGTTGATGACAACAGCCCCAGTGTTTCGCTGATACTTAATTTATCGACCCCGAAAGGCTGAAAGGCAAGGTCGACCTTGGCGGAATTTGAACTCAGATCGTGCAGACGGACGAAATACCGCTAAGCATTTTGCCCGGCGTGCTAACGATTCGGCCAGCGCGCCGCCTTACTCAAAGACACAACGAACTGCCGTGAACCGAATTCACGACACCGCCATCGTGAGTCGAATATCCTAACAGCTAAACCTTTACACGACATCTAACACAGAGAAGTCGTCCGCTTTATTCTCATTATGAAATTCACTCACAAGACTTTGGTCGGCGCGAGACTACAGTAGAAGACACTCGCCCAAGGTGCCACGCAGTGGGACTGAACCCGGAACCATGTGGATTGGAAGCAAGCTTCTTACTACACAGCCACGCCTGAGCCTATGTATGTATGTATGTATGTATGTATGTATGTATATGTGTGTGTGTGTGTGTGTGTGTGTATGGATGCGTCTATATATATATACACGCACAGACACACACACACACACACACACACAC
>NC_068987.1:9035455-9037312 GCF_001194135.2 Octopus bimaculoides | reverse complement strand
TAATACAAAGAATATATATACATGTATACACACATATATGTACATACTTACATCTACATGTGTATATATATGCATATCAGGGTACAGGACGTTAGAACAATAAACTACAGACAACGGAACGAACACATAGGAAAACGGAAAGCCACTTGGAATATCCCTTCATCAGCTGTCTCTATTCTATCTAGACGTTTCGAAGATAAGACAGAACGTACTCTAGAATAGTCTCTTCCTGAGTAGTGGATCAACCCACTACACAGAGGATTCCAAGGTGGCAAACACAAACCAAGACAGGAAAAAATGGACAGTGAAAACAACATTCAAAAGCCGTACGGCCAAACGCAAATCTGAGGTAGAACGCTAGTAGTTCGTCTTGCCTTCACAGCGACTGGAGTGGTACCTGTGTGTGTATGTATGTATGTATATATGTATGTATGTATGTATGTATGTATATGTGTGTGTGTGTATGGATGCGTCTATATATATACACACACAGACACACACACACACACACACACACACACACACACACACACACACATATATATATATACATACATATGTGTCTGTGTGTGTATGTATGTATGTATGTATGTATGTATCTTTCTATCTATCTATTATCTTCACTGGAATGTTGTTGAAGAAGCTTAGAACAAAGAATAGCAGGAAAAGTCTTGAAGTGGATAAAGTAGTCCATGATTTGATGGTTTGACATATAAAAGTTTATCAATGTTAAAGAATGTAACGCCTCAGGGATAATTGTTACCGGCCGCATTCCACCAGCGACTGTCATCACAATTTCCTTCTCTTATGATGAAAGACTAACCAGATAGACAAAAAAAATTCTGTAGATGAGATGACAATTTCTTTGGTAATAATGGCTTCAAATTTTGGCACACGCCCAGCAATTTGGGGGAAGAGGATGAGTCGATTACATCGACCCCTGTGCTCGACCGGTACTTATTTTATCGACTCCGAAAGGATGAAAGATAATGGTATAATAGATGGGCTAAATCAAATATTCTGCTCAGTACCACAGATTTGCTTGTCAGTTATTTGACCTTAACCAGTTGAGCATGTCTCTTGGTGGCTGACGATAAGTGCATCTCTGATCACGAACAGAAGTAGTAGGGGCACATCATATTGAGAGGAATTCTTTGGGGGTTTGAATAATTCACCACTGAAAACAAGGGTGTTTCGTTCAACGTCCTTAGGTCACACTTATTCAGGGACCTTTTGAGCGGGATGGGCTACTTGACCTGAAGAAAATTCTTACTGGGCTCTACCTGCAATGTCATGCGTTATTTATCTCGATATGAGATCACCATGTTGCGCACATATTGTTGTGATGTATGTGCCTGCTGTACCCTTATTAGACGGGTAGTCATGATGGGTATACTGGGTTTCGTATATTTGTACCCCTGTGTCACTTTGATGGCATGCACCGCCCTCTCACTCAATAATAATAATACTACATTATTTACATTATTTACAATTGACGGATATTTGTCCTCATCTTGTTTGTTGTTAACACAATATTTCGGCTGATATACCCTCCAGCCTTCATCAGGTGTCTTGGGGAAATTTCGAACCTGGCTTCTCATTCCTAAGGTATTTTTCGATGCTGTTGTTATTATTATTATTGTTGTTGTTGTTGTTATTATTATTATTATTATTATTATTATTATTATTATTCAGGTCACTGCCTGGAATCGAACTCGGAATCTTGGGGCTAGTAGCCCACGCTCTTAACCACTACGCCATCTCTTAGATATAGAACTGAATAATAATAACAACAACAACAACAACAACAATAATAATAATAATAATAATAATAATAATAATAATAATGATAATAAT
>NC_068987.1:9031919-9035047 GCF_001194135.2 Octopus bimaculoides | reverse complement strand
GGTGGTGGTTTTGGTGGTGGTGGTGGTGGTGGTGGTTTTGGTGGTGGTGGTAGTGGTGGTGGTAATGGCTTAAAACAGCACAGATTGATTACGGAAAAACATTCCAATGCAAAGCAAACAATTGGATACTGGAGACATTGTCCTAAAACAACCGCAACAAAAAAAAAAAGTTCTATTATTGCATCATGTATCCACCATCTTGAAAAGAAAATGAAGACAAAGAACTTCCCTATCTTCATTGATAGACTTTTTCGGGAATAATTTCCAATTCAGATGTTAACCAATCTACGGAACCAAACTGCATATGAATGCAATGAATACTGTATTTCGCATCTTTTTCCTTTGTCTGTTATCTTTTACTTGTTTCAGGCTTTGGACTGCGGCCATGCCGGAGCACTGTCTTGAAGGATTTTTTGTCGAACAAACCACCCCGGTACTTATGCAGTTTCTTTCTTTGTTTTTGTCGGTGTCTTTTGCCGAACCGCTAAGGTGCAGGGACGTAAACCAACTAACACCAGTTGTCAATCGGGGAGGGCAGAAACACAAAACATACACACACAAACATACGCTCACACACATCTATGTACGCATACACACACGCGCATACACACGCGCGCATACACACACGTGCATACATACATAAATACATGCATGCATGCATACATGCACACATACATACATACATACATACATATATAAAATGACGGTTATGTCGATTACATCGACCCCCTCTCCCGCTCCCACTAATCAACTGGTACTTATTTTATCGACCCCGAAAGGATGAAAGGCAAAATCGACCACACGCAGGAATGGAATGTCCAGTAGAGCTTCCACAGAAAGTTTGCCTCTTAGGAACAGGAAAGCTTATCAGAAAGGTCTTGAGCACTTGACGGCTTGTTGAAATCATGTGAATATCTGAAGATACAGGGAGTAACTCACTACCCACATAAATTATTCCAGGAATGATACCAATCCTAAGTCGACGAAAATAGTAAAAGGAGGAAAATCAGCGAAGAATTTGAATGATGGTTAAAAATTAGTTAAGAGCACGTATGACATTTTCATAGTGATTATTCAATAAAAATATGAGTCATCATAAAAAATATGTGTCGACATATATCTATGTAAAGTATTAAATCCTCTTAACTAAAGGCTAACAAGATGGTTTGCTTTACTGGTTTCGAATTGATGTCTGGGTTCAAAGAGAAATACAAGTAAAACAGATGATTTGGAAATCTGCATTGAGAATCATTAACCCAAACCATTTTTGGCTATCAAAGATCGGATGGACATACATGACAGAATGCGTAGCTATATCCATCGTGCAACTATTTTCCTTTTAGTGGGGTTTTGTCTGTCGGAGAGAGAGAGAGAGAGAGAGAGAGAGAGAGAGAGAGAGAGAGAGAGAGAGAGAGAGAAAGTAAGTCTTTAATCAGTTTCAGATTTTGGTACAAGACCAACAATTCTGGGGACTCCGAAAAGATAAAAGGCAAAGTCTACCTCGACGGAGTTTGAACTCAGAATGATTCTGTCAGCTCACCGCTTTGAGTAAGTCTTTAATTAAAAGTTATTAGTTATTCAAATAATTCTTTGTAACATGTAGATTACACAGGCGTGATGAAATAATGACTTTAACCCTGCGCACGTAAGCGAAACCAGGTTATTGTAATCACTCGGTTTTGTCTGTCTGTGTGTTTGCGAAATTACTAGAAAACGGCTGAACGGATTTTCACCAAATCTGGCAGAAATACTCATTGGGTGAATGGCTCGAAATGATGAAAATTTGGTTTGATTATCTTCAAACATACATAAATACATACGTAGATATGCGACCCTGTGTGTGTGCGTGCGCGTACCTAAATTCGAAGGTTTCGTTTATTTACGAGTTGATTTTTTAAAATTCCACTGGAGTATAAATACTTATAGTGGGGACACTAAAAATACAAAAAATTGTTTCTAAATCGAACTTACAAATTTCCCGATAAGCAAGTAGTCATATTATTTATATCCTACAACGAACTACAGTACATTTGATTTACCTACCATCATTGAAAGACGTTGTTATACAAGGTTTTCTATAAATATTTCATATTGTTCACTTCCTTTTTCATATGAATCAACCCTCGTCTGCGTGTGTATAGATCATGGTGTACCTGTGCTCGTAGACACATAAATATATATATAAATACATACATAGATATGCGACTGTGCGTGTGTGTGTGTACAGTGATGGATTCGAGGGTTTCGTTGATCACTTAACTTCACCGTTCTTAGTCTTCTAATCCTCTTTTAGCCAAACTTTTACAAAGCTTAATTAAAAAGCATGGGTAAGCAACGCATTGTAAGTCACTCTATAATTTGTGAAAAAACTTATCTGCGCGCAGGGTATGCATCGCCCCTCCGATGCAATTTTCTTTTTTCATTTGTAAGTGCTTTCGCTATCTTCTGCTCTCCAAATACACTTGGTATAAAGTAAAATTTTCAATGTTGTTATCCTTATAGTAGCAATTATTTTCAGTAACTGTAGTCACAGTTTCCTGTTTAGTTTGGGACAAAAAAATTTATACATTATAACTTTCTTCGGCCTTTCTCCTTACATTTTGTGAGTAGTGAGTATTTTTAATTTCCCATTCGTACAAATATCTTAATGTTTACAACTTGAAAATTTCCGAAACAGATCTTTGATTTGTTGTTTATGTAACCTGACACGGTCTTTTAATTTTGCCTCATTGCATTTCAGACATGTAATCTTTTCTTTTTTTTTTTTCTTAGCAATTCATTTTAACATTAAATTCTTTACCATTTTAGATCTTTTATTTTAATTTTACACTGTTCAATCAAATCACAAGTCCTGCAAAATGACCCGACACTCTTTCGTCAGTTCCTGCAACCAAGCTGGTGCCAAACGTAATGCTCTGCATTCCTTTGGACTACGTCAGCAAGGTCGAGAGAGGAATCCTGACGATTGGGCTACCCCGGGTTTTTTTACATCTAGCCCAGGCCTGCGCAAAACTGGAGAGGACTACACAACAACAGCAGGAGATGTAAAGGACATGAAATGTAAAAACCATATACATATATGTATGTATATGTATTTGTATAGATATAGATATATATATATATACACG
>NC_068987.1:9026889-9027848 GCF_001194135.2 Octopus bimaculoides | reverse complement strand
TATATATATATATACATATATATATATATATATATAATTGAAATCTAGATGTGGCGGTTGCATAGGGGACGATGCTGTTGTTGTTTTTAGCCTCAAGAGAACATCTCCCCCAGCTGGCTAACGACATACTGTCTGTGTCCGATTAGTATTTGCGGAGTGAAATCATCATTCCCATCTCTAGCCTTACGTGATACACACAAACCCGTCATCAGTGTGTGATAATTACGAGCTAGTGAGGAAAAGTGAGGGATCTAATATTGCTTATATATATAATTCTATTCTATTCTATTATATTAGAAGATTTAAAAATTATATTTATATATATAAATCTTCGGATTTTTTTCAATATGCTAGACCACTGGTTTAAATTGATGTTAATGGATTGACATCAATTTCTACCCCTATCATTTAATTTATATATATGTATATGTATATATATATATATACATATATACATGTATATGTGTGTGTCTGTGTGTTTGTGTGTATGTATGTATTTTTTGTGTAGAATTAGATGTATGACTACTACTCAATGAGTTAGTGTTCCACGTAGATTATCATCATCCACTCGCATTCCAATATAGTGTTTTCTGTTATATATATATATATATATATATATATATATATAAAACACACACACATATCATTGATATAATAATAAATATATACGTAAATAAGAATTTAAAAATTGCAAGGTGGAGGGAAGTCTGTGGAGGCTACATTACTGGTGCAGAAGATAAAAGCTTATGAAGGAAAGGAGCACGGGTAGAGAATTAGAACAGAGATGCGAGAAAGAAAAGAAAAAGAAAAACACATTTCTACAATGTAGAAGCACACACACACATGTATTTGAAACATTTCATAAACGGACATATATATGAACGTGATATGCACATATGTATACATGTGTGTATACTGTATATATATACACACACACGCACACACACACACACACACAC
>NC_068987.1:9020788-9025237 GCF_001194135.2 Octopus bimaculoides | reverse complement strand
TAGCCTCGGGCCGACCAAAGCCTTGTGAGTGGATTTGGTAGACGGAAACTGAAAGAAGCCCGTCGTATATATGTATATATATATATATGTGTATATGTTTGTGTCTGTGTTTGTCCCCAACATCGCTTGACAACCGATGCTGGTGTGTTTACGTCCCCGTAACTTAGCGGTTCGGCAAAAGAGGCCGATAGAATAAGTACTAGGCTTCCAAAGAATAAGTCCTGGGGTCGATTTGCTCGACTAAAGGCGGTGCTCCAGCATGGCCGCAGTCAAATGACTGAAACAAGTAAAAGAGTAAAAGAGTAAAAGAGTAATCCCTTGCTATATCGTGATTCACCTATCGCGCACTCAGTACATCGTGTTTCACCTATCGTGCACTTAGTATATCGCGGATTTTCCTGGCTAATATATGCACATTTATATCGCAGACTCCTCAGTTTATCGCGGGTTTCTGCGGCCGATAGGTGTTTATACTTTTTAGATTTTAATTATTTCTGTTGGAGATTTTGGAACGTAATACCTGCGATAGTCGAGGGATTATTGTATAATAAAACTTCCCAACATACTGGATATAGCAGAAAGTCATTTTAGCTCTTTGCGTGTTTTTTTTGTTTTTCACTGTTTCACTTCATATATATGAACTTCATATATATGAACTAATTCTCTTTGCTAAAATAATTACATTGCTTTTCTTTGCAAAGAGAAGCAATGTAATAATTTTAGTCTCTAGTACAGATGAAAAATTTGCTAAAAAATATAATGGTGTATCCTGTATGTTGGAAATCTATATGGTCGTCTGCACCGAGGAGAGCGGTTTATTTCAAATTGATGTAATTTTTTCATTGATCGATTAAATGGAGCCGCTTGAAACAGCCGTAATGCACTAATACCTGGAAATCCTTGTTACTTATTTGCTTTTTGTTCACCTAACTTCGAGCTGTGCGGACAATACTGGACTGACTTGGTGCCTCAACTTAAGTGCTTAATTCAACTGAATCTTAATTATTTCTTATATATATATATATATATATATATGAATGGATGTATGTATGTGTGTATATATGTGTGTGTATGATGCTGCTGATCAACTATCGTGGCACTCCGTCGGTTACGACGACGAGTGTTCCAGTTTATCCGATCAACGGAACAGCCTGCTCGTGAAAGTAACGTGCAAGTGGCTGAGCACTCCACAGACACACACGTGTACCCTTAACATAGTTCTCGGGGAGATTCAGTGACACAGAGTGTGACAAGGCTGGCCCTTTTGAAATACGGGTACAACAGAAACAGGAAGAGAAACTTGTGGTGAAAGAGTACAGCAGAGTTTCGCCACCCACCCACCTGCCGGAGCCTCGTGGAGCTTTTGGTGCTTTCGTTCAATAAATACTCATAACGCCCGGTCTGAGAATCGAAACCGCAATCCTACGACCGCGAGTCCGCTGCTCTAACCACTAAGCCATTACGCCTACACAGGTCAACTTTATATGTGTGGGTGTGTGTGGGTGTGGGTGTGCGCGCGCGTGTATGTGTATGTATGTACGTCAAATCGGACACTACTTATTTTAAACCTGGTGCTTATTCTATTATTTCCTTTTTTGCCAAACCGCTAAGTTACAGGGACGTAAACAAACCTGAACTTGCGTGCCTCTGTGTGTGTGTGTGTGTGTGTGTGTGTACGTGCGTGCGTGCGTGCGTGCGTGCGTGTGTGCGTGTGTGTGTGTATGTGTGTGTGTGTGTTCGCGTACTCGTCATGAATTGAAGAGCGAAAGAATTACCATTCACGCAGAGTTATCTGAATCCAGGTCCATGTTTTCGAGTTATTTCCCAAAATGTCGTGATGATACCGATTTGTTAACGACAAGCGTGACCAATAAGAATGATCAGCAGAAACCAAATTTCAAGACAAATACTATTTAATTAGTAATCAATAACTGAAACCGAATCATGCAACAAAAGATATAAGTTACGGGGAAGTTTCTTTATTTCTCTCATGATTTTCAGTGAATTTTCTGTTGCTGTTCATGCTTCATGCTTGTCGCAGTTGCTGTTGGTTCATGCCAGGGAAAGCTGCTTGCATGCCAAATTCTTGGAAGTTGGCGATATATTTCGTAAAGTTCAATTGATGAACTAATCAATTCCAATTGCTTTCTGTTCGTTAGTTGTCTCATACAATTTTCACAGCCGTTACAAATTATCCGTGACGGAATTACAAGCGCGGAATACTTGATAAACACATTAGAATGGGAGCACAAACACTTCAACGTAAACAATGCAGCACGGTGCTGAAACGTACATTTCCTGATCCTGCAGAGGTTACGTGGATGAAAAGCATAGTCTAGAGGTTGGGTATTACGCTAACGATCGCAAGATCGTGGTTTCGATCCAGAATGAAATCTGCCTTTTTTTTTTTCTTCTTGGTATCTCTTGTCCACGTAGAACATCTGCCTTGAGTCTCCAAATGTACAGTTATTGTACGAGCCCAAGGTTGAATATTTCTGAAAGCAAGACGAAACAGAAAATATTTTGAATAGAAAATATTATGAATATAAACCATATATTTGAATCAAATACATTTTTTTTTTTCATTTTGATAAACCACAGGGATTACAAATACGAGATTTATTGATGTAAGGAAGTCCATCCATGCATCATTCCATCTACACCACCCATTATTCCTAGGAGGGTTGTAGGGGTAGAGTCCTTAGGTACCTCCTCCAAAGAGTTCTATCAGAAGCAACCGTCATTACACTTTCTGGTTGGATTCCTAAGCGTGGTCGTCTCAGTTGGATATTATCCAACCATCTTGCTTTTGGTCTATCCCTAAATTTCTCGCTGGTTGGTTGAGTTCAACCATCCGTCTTCCGATTCTTTCCTGACACATTCTAATAACATGTCTGTAATACTAGTTCTGTGGCCTCTCAATGCAGAAAAGTGACAGCTCGACCTAAAAAGACTTCGAGTTACACACCCTATCGAGTAATGTTACTCCAGAGACCTTTTGGGGTCCCCATTTCGACCGCTTGTATTCACGATCGTACTCTTTCGGTCATTACAACAGTCATGATCATAGGTGAGGATAAAACCAATTATAAGTTTGGCATTTTTCAACCAGCTTCTCCTCTCCTGAAGATCGAAAGCTGGAGTTGGTGCATTACTGTATCAATACCCGAAATTCTAGCATTCAACTCAAGCTCCTTCTTCCCATCATTCGTGAATAGAGTCCCAATATAAACTTGTCCATTTTGTTTCAGTGGTGTTCCACTGACTGGCAGAGCGCACCGGAAAAACTTTCTTGGGAGGACCAATGTCTCGGTTTTTCAACACATCCCTACCTTGTAGCACTCGACAGCGAATGCTGGAGATCACCTATTGATGAACCAAGTAGCAAAATATCTGCAAATATCAGCCGAACGATCCTACACTCACAGATTGTGATACTGTTTCCACAACGGCTGCGCATGTTAATGCAATTCATAAAAAATTATGAAAAGGAGAGGTGACAATGCACACCCCTTCCTTGACGAAGCCACTGCAACTGTAGACGTAATTATCATCGATTCTTTTGTCTTACAAGGAAACTTCAATGCATATCTTGACACTGATCACCGGATGTGAAAATGACAGATTTGGCGGAATGAAGAACTTGAATCCAACGCGAACGGAGAGGCCTTACTAGGCTTCTGAGCTGGGCTTCAATGTAAGGAAATTGAAAGATAAATATTCAATTATAATAAGGTGAGAGTTAAAGAGAATAAATACGATCATTGGGTTTACGCAACGTATGGAAAAATTTTAGCTTCAAATTTTGGAACAAGGCCAGAAATTTCGGAGGAGGTGTAAGTCGATTACATCGACCCCATTGATCCACTGGTATTTATTTTATCGACCTCCGAGAAGATTAAAGGCAAGATTGACCTCAGCGGAATTTGAACTCAGAACGTGACGACAGATAAAATACCGCTAAGCACTTTGCCAGGCGTGCTGACGGCTCTGCCAGCTCTCCGCCTTAGCACATTGAAAAATATTAAAAATTTTGTAAATTAACGCTAAAACTCGATGATCATCCGTTTACATAATGTTTTGACATCCGACCCCTTTCTCAAAATCCAATTAATATACTTCAAACAGCGATTCCATTTCAAATAAATTGAAAAATAGTCTTTTTTTTTCTTCATTTCTTGATTAGCCACCGTGGCTCAGGCATTAGTGGCAATAGAAGTATTCCGAGCGGTATGATGTATGTCGGCAAGCGAGTATGTTTGTTTGTGTTGTCTGTGTGTGTGTGTATGTGTGTGTGTGTGTGTATGTGTCTGTATACATAGGTATAAATAATATATCTATAAAGTCTCAAATATAGATGTACGCATACGTATTTACGTATATCTATAAACGTAAGTATATATGCATGTGTACGTGTGTGTGTATATATGTGTGTATATATATGTGTAT
>NC_068987.1:9016391-9020683 GCF_001194135.2 Octopus bimaculoides | reverse complement strand
TATATATATATATATATATATATATATATAGAGAGAGAGAGAGAGAGAGAGAGAGAGAGAAAGAGAGAGAGAGAGAGAAAGAGAGATAGAGAGAGAGAAAGAGAGAGAGAGAAAGAGATAGAGAAAGATGTATACATATATATATATATATATACATACATACATACATACATACATAAGTGTGTGTATCTGTATATACATGCTTGTGTGCTAGAATACGTAAACATTATATATAGATATACATACATACACAAAAACATTAATACGTACAGATATACACGTACGTATGCGTATATATAACTTATGAATGTGTGTGTGTGTGTGTATGACTATGTATATACATTGCTCACACACACACACACATACACACAAACACGCACACAAACCTTGCGGATTATGTTTTCATATTTCATTTCTACAAAGACGGAAGCAAATGCTTGAATTATGATCGTCTGCTTCTTGAAGGTATTTACTTGACTATTTATGGATTTACATGTTTCTTTTTAATTAAAAAAAAAATTTTACTTGGCAACATTTATTTTACAGCCAATAATCAAATAATTTAGACACGTTTGTTTGCTTGTTTCGTTGTTGTTTCTTTATAACTTTTGTTTCCTTCTTATATTACTAATTCCTTCCGCACACTCACCAGGACTAAGGAAAGTTTCCGCCACATTAACAGATTATATCCTAGGGAGCGGAGCCTCTTCGAGGGGCGAAACCTGTTAGAAGTGGCGACTACATCTCCCCTCCTCTTGTTTTGAAAGGGGGGAAGGGTGCGTTCGATAATGTAATCAGAGATAAGTGTTGCTCATTGAAGAGGGCGGGATGGTTATGGCAAGAACCATTTTCGTTATAAGTCTGCTCGCTCAGAGGTGAACTAGAGTTAAATAATTCTAATTTTTGACGCAAGTTCAGCAGTTTTGAGCGGAGGGATAAATCGATTATGTCGGAAAGATGAAAGGTAAAGCCAACTTAACAAGATTCTAACTCAGAATGTAAAGAACTCGAAGAAATGTCTCTAAGCTAGCGATTCTTCCAGCTCGTCGCCTTCTTAGGGCCAATTTTTTCAAATTTTGGCGCAAGGCCAGCAATTCTAAGGGTAGAAATAAATCAATTACATCAACCTCATGACTTCATTGATACTTTATTTTATCGACCCCGACAGGATGATAAACAAAGTTAACCTCGACAAAATTTAAAGTCAGAATGTAGAAAACCGGAAGAAATGTTGCGAAACATTTTGTCCGATGTGCTAACGATTCTGCAACAACAAACATTGTCAGATGTTTCCGATCAGCACAAAGACACCCGAGATTTATTATTCACCATAAGGGTTCTATCGTTTTGATACTGTTTTATATAGAAACAAAACCTCGAATTTCGGAGAGCGGATTCAATCGATTATATTGATCTCAGTACTTGATTGGTGTATCATTTTAACGTCCTTGAAAGGTTCGGAACGAAAACTCTCGTAACTAAATATCTCCAGCTACTCTGGCAGATGCTCTTACGATTCTGCCAATCCACCGGCTTTCACGAATTCTATAACTGATTTAAACTTTGGCACAAGGCTATCAATTTTGAGGGGAGGGCAAGTATAGCTTCGATCTCAATGCTCAATTACTATTTATTTAATCATCGATCCCGAAAGGATGCAAAAATGAAAGGCAAAGTCGACTTCAGCAGCATTTGAACTCAGAATGTAAAGAGCTAAGCATTTTGGTTGAAGTTCTAACGGTTCTGTTAACTCAGCACTTTCATGAATTCTGTGATACTGGTTTCAAATTTTGGTACAAGGTCAGCAATTTTGGTGGAAGGGATTGAGTCGATTACATCAACCCCAGTGATCAACTGGTGTTAATGAAAATGGTTTTGAAGAATAATTGTACTTCTCCGACCTGTGAGATCCATTTTACACTACAATCTGGCTCACAAAACCAAATGAATTTGACACTCCTGACAAATATCGTCTGTTCCGTTGACGACCAGACGATATTTCAACATCGACAACTGGTTGTAGCTATAAACGACAACATCGACCCTCGAAAGGATGAAAGGCGAAGTCGACCTTGACAGAATTTGAACGTAAAAACAGAAGAAATGCTGCTAAGCATTCTTTTCCGGAGCGGTAACGATTCTGCCTGTTCGCCGCCTTATATGTATTCTGTAATATTAATTAGCGATGAGAGGGGAAGACGACAAAGAAGTAGAAGTGCTAAGTCTAGATTCCTTATTTAGTTTCGTCCCAGTACGTTCGGAATTTCCAATCCCGTCGGGGTTGATTCTGTCTTTCCCACATCCGGTGTTGAGAAAATAAGTACCAGACACTCATGTTGGCGCTAATTTAATCCACTACACACGCTTGTCTACAAATGTGTGACATTGGGCATAGGTTCTCAAACCGACAAACATCAGCCCCTCCCATCTATAACTCACTACTTAATATTAATGATTTTTTTTTTGGTCCTCCCTCCCTCCGCTTTATTAACGAGAAGACAAAACAGAGTTTGAGTTTGTATCCATATAATTCATCCTTCAACGCTTTGGTTTGAAACAAGTTTTTAAAATTTTAACCATCTTGACTTTTATTTGATACAGCAATTTCTCTGCCCGCTTTTGTACCCTCACAGACCCACTCACAAAGGAGTGGGCCTGCTCTTCCGTATCTTTATTTTTTTACTTGTTTGAGTCATTGGACTACAGCCATGCTGGGGCACCACATTGAAGAGTTTCGTGCAATGAAATCGATCCAAGTACTTACATTTTAAAGTTTGATATTTATTTTATCCGTCTTTTGTCAAACTGCTAAGTTACAGGGACGTAAAGAAAAAAGCCAACACTGGATATCAAGCGGTGTGGCGAACAAACATATAGCCGCGCACAGAAACACTTCTTATAAATTAAGCAAATCTCGAATGCAGAATAACTGTAAAAACAACTTTTAGAAAAATCGGATAAATATACCCCCCTATAGACGGAAATAAATGGCCAGCGGCCACTGCAGGCAACCGAACTCGGTACCTCACAAATTTTGGCTGACGCTTTGTACCATTGACTTAAATGACCCCTGACAACGGCTGCCGTCTTTATAACTAGAGTAGAAAAGAATAATATTCTCATAAGATAAGAATTTAGAGATATATTCTGTTGGTTAATTTTAAATATATTACCTTAACCATATAGGTTTCCAGGAGTATATCAACAATATTAATAATAATAAGGATTATGACTGGCTTCCATACAGTTTCGTCTACCAAATCCACTCAGAATATTGATCGGACCGGTGCTATAGTGGAAGATAATTGTCTAAGATACCGCGCAGTGGGACTGAACTTGATATCACGCGGTTGCAAAGTGAACTTTATTAACTACAGAACCATGCCTGCGTTTTAGGGAGTTCTGCCATAGCTACCCAGAATGTTTGACGACATTTCAGTGAAAATCCCTCACTGACGGGGAGGTCAAACAACTTCACTAATTATCCATCGTTACTGGCTGTGACCCACTCCAACAAGAATATTAACGTATATGTAATTTCTAGAGTCGATACTGTGAAACAAAAATAAGACAATATTAGGTTTAAAGTTTCTTCAGATGTTATAAATCATCGGTTTTCAAGTCGGTCTTTCTTAATGCCAAGTTATGTCGCGTTGGTTTTACATTAAAATTACATGCTGCTTTCAAATTAAAATTATATGCGGAACTTAAAATATCAAAATCTCGAATAACTCATGGGAAGCTAAAACATTAAAGCGAAAAATTTCCCCTCACTTTCTTGAGAATATATATCCCTCATATTTTCTTCGTGTCAATAATAAAGTAATAATAATAATGATAATAATAATAATAATTCTTGGATGATTTTACCACCACAGTGAATATCTAGATGACCAAGTCGAATAACAGTGCATGAGCCCTAACACATTAAAGAACACACGAACTCATTGCATGTTGTTTATGGCTACAACCTGAGATTGTCAATGTTGAAATATCGTCTGCTTGTCAACAGAGTCTGGAACGTCAAATTTGTCTGGAACGTCAAATTCGTTTGGTTTTGTGGACCAAAACCGATTGAGTTTGACATTCTTGACAAATATCTCTCAGGCCGAAGAGGGACAATTATTCTTCGAATCCATTTTCGTAATATAGGCCAATGTAAATGGAAAAGGAGATCGATATACATTATAATAACATAAACAATAAATAAAGAATATAAGATATTAGCAGTGTGTGTGTGTGTGTGTGTGTGTGTGTGTGTGTGTGTGTGTGTGTGTGTGTGTGTGTGTGTG
>NC_068987.1:9014329-9015819 GCF_001194135.2 Octopus bimaculoides | reverse complement strand
ATATATATATATATATATATATATATATACATACAGGAGCACTCCGTCGGTTACGACGAAGAGGGTCCCAGCTGAACAGTCTGCTCGTGAAATTAACGTGCAAGTGGTTGAGCACTCCACGGATGCGTATACCCTTAATGTAGTTCCCAGGGAGATTCTGCGTGACGAAGACGACAAGGACGACAATGACGATAACGATGATGATGACGATGATGATGATGATGATGATGATGATGATGATGATGATGATGATGATGACGACGACGACGACGACGACGACTACAACGACGACGATGATGTTCATGTCTGCTATCATCATATGGTGTGAAAAAAAAGTGGTAAACCTAGTCGAGATTTTATCTTCCTAATGAAGATGACATGGACGCCGCTCAGACTCACAAGATTGACCATAATGGAAACCTCCTCGAGGAATGTAAAGACGCAGGCCGGAAAGCGGAGCACTTTCCAACCGAAGTCGGATGTAGAGGGTTTGTTGGGCACAGTGCGAGACGACTGCTGTTATCGTTAGGCCTAACTCATCGTAAGGTAAATACCACTATGAGTGATATCCAAACCACAGTGGAGAAGGCTAGCCAAAGGGATTTGGTTAAAAAGAGACGATGAGCGATGGCTAAAAGAATATTGAACAAAACCTGACAACCAGTTGAGCTAGCAAGTGGGGCCACATTTCAGTGACGGGGCGCAATGATGACGTCGAGAGGTCGGCCCCGAAACGGCGCGCATTATCTTTTGATGTCCTATAAACTTGCAAGCATCCGGAAAGCGAAACTTGCAACTGGTAGCACTTGTATCCGCAAGTAGTTCATAAAAAATCCCAAGGATTTTTTTTTCCGAACTCTTATTTAAATATATCCGGGTTATGAAGAATTCAGTTTATGTGTTAGACACTCATTTCCATGTTCTAAGAAAATATAAATTAAATTCGTTACAAGAAGAATTGATTGAATAAAAAGCCATGGAAAATTTGACGCTCAAATTCAGCAACAATTACCTTGCCATCATTTTACGATCACAGCACCAAACTACAAATCATTTCCTGGATAATGGGCTGTTCTGAAAGAAGTCCCAAATTGTGTTTCCATTACCATATATAGATGAAAGTGGGTTTAGTACCGTCACAGACCATTTAATGAAAATAAGAAACCGCCTACAAAGAGTCAAAGGGAGCAATTTAAGAATACTGCTTATTCATATTGAGCCGGATGTGCAAAAAAGTTGTTTTATCACACCATGCCCATCCTTGACATAAATAATTTAAGTAATTTTAGATACTTCTGTGCAAATTTATTTTGGTTTATAATATGATGTTTAAGAGGCATGTTGCTATTGTGGTTATAAAGGCTGAGCATAGCGATTTAGAAATAGCCTGAAGGACTACTTTACGTAGAAACAATTGGTGGGATTGAAAATAAATGTCCAACCGTACTCCTTCTTGTTGACTCCAACTTTTCAATTATATATATATATAT
>NC_068987.1:9010397-9014182 GCF_001194135.2 Octopus bimaculoides | reverse complement strand
AGTATTTGGAATGATGAATCCCATTAAGGGATGAAAGCGGCAAATAAATAGTCTTTATCCAAATCCTGACTATCTCTTTTTTTTAAATATACGAGATCTGTACGTCACTTCAAACAATATATAGAAAGGGTGGTGAAAAGTTCCTGGCTTTGGGTAAAAGAAAATACAGGAGGATCATCAGTTAATTATGATTTTATTTAACATATTCCCCTCTCAGATTCGCAGCGGTTCTTCAGCTTTTCGAATCACTGTAAAAGAACTCGTAAATTTGGTCCTCCAGCCAGATCTTTTGCGGTACTCTTAGAGCCAAGAAATTTTCATCGCCTCCTCGTTTTCATGTGTGTGTGTATTTATGAAAATATGTACGTATGTATGTATGTATGCATATGTATGTATTTGCGTGTGTGTGCGTGTGTGTGTGAGAGACCCAGTCAAAATATTTGAAAAATATTTCTTAAATTAAAAAATTAATTATACTTTCTTTAAAATCTTTGAAAAAGCAGATCTTCGTTAATCTGCTTTTTTAAAAAATACTTTTTATATAATTAATTAATTATTAATTTCTGAAATCCTTTTTCGAAGTGTGTGTGTGTGTGTGTGAAAATTTAATGTTCAATGTTTTTGACCGACTTTATTGTGTGGATTCTGAAGAAATAAATTCTCCAAGAGAGGATTATGATCCCAAGAATTTTAGGAAGCACGGACGAAGAGGCTCCCTCATTAGTAGCTCGTGATGTCTATTCCAGAAGATTCTGGTGATCACCACTGATGGAGTGGACTAGGTTGGCCTCGTGCTCTGCTCAACCCCGTTGCTGTTCCTCTCGGTATTTCAGCAATATTGACACGGTATGCATATTGATATCGTAAATGCAGGCATGATAGAATGGTTAACAAAATTATTTCACAACCATGATGTCCCGGTTTCGATCCTACTGCCTGACATTGCGGTATTTGTTCCGGCTCTTTGCGTTCTGAGTTCAAATCCCCTACGTAGCTTGTAGACTTAACTTGCCACCTAGTTTGACATCTGCATGTTGCAACATAGGTACTTTTAGTGAAGTCCATCTTATTGCAAGCATTTGGGTCAGGTCTCTGATTTCTTCTACCCTACTAGAACTTCTGAAGATTTGAAAGGGTCAAAGGTATTGCCTTTCCGGCCTTACCAAAAAGCTAAGAAAATAAAAAGAAAGAGAAAGAAAAATCGATTAAATTGGATCCGGCCCTTTAATTGAATGATAAGTTTCGATTCCTGAAAGGAAATTTATGGTCATGAATAATGGGTAATGAACGAACGAGGGTAATCGCGAAGACAAGCATCCAAAATTGGGTTCCTCCGAAAAATCTCGAGAGTAACGTCATTCAGCAGTTTTTGGAGCTCGGAGATGAGAGAGTTTCTCCAGGTTGGGTCGCTACTTCTCCGCATGGAGAGGTCACGGCTCTGATACTACGGACATGTGATTAAAATATCACAGTAAAGAATTGTCAAGCCAGCTAGTAGGAGATGTAGCGGTAGACCAAGAACAAGATGGCTTGATATAACCCAAAGTCTCAGTTGGTCAGATATGGGAATCCACTCGGAAAGTTTAATGACGGTTGTTTCAGATAGGACCCTATAGAAGAGGTACCTGAGGACTCTAACCTCAAAACCCACCCAGGAATAGTGGGCGAAAGAAATGGATGGATGCAATGGAAAGATAACAGATAAAACCTGTTATCCTCGGCGAGACTTGAACTCACAACATAAAGGTATGCAATTAAATAACACGATTCTGCCAATCCATCGCATTTCTACGTCGGCCGTAATCTCAGTTCCTTCATGGTAGCTTCTAATGTCCTAGAAATCCACTCCTTGATTTTTTTTTTTACGTACAAAATCACGTAGATATTTTTCACAACACACAAACATACCAAGGATACTTTTTTTTTATTATGGTAGTTGTATTGTATATATTTTACCATTCATTTATATTGTTCGATAGTCCTTCATAGGGATTCTGATTCAGGTAATGGTAATACTTGTTTATGGGCATTATGTTGCATATCTATCTATCTATCTATCTATCTATCTATCTATCTATCTATCTATCTATTTCTCTCTCTCTCTCTCTCTCTCTCTCTTTCTCTCCATATATATATATATATATATATATATATATATATATATATATATAGACTTTTGATTTAGAAATATTCGGTTTGAGTTACTGTAAACATTAAATGTTCCCCAAGCTTTTTCTTTTTTTCGCATGATTTTTTTCTCTATATCTGTTCCTGCACTTGTGTTGTGTTGCCTAATATAACTGCATTTATAAATCATTATAAGTTATTTATTATATAAACCTGAATGTTGCGCACCGATTTACAAGATATAGCTTAAGCAAATAATAAAGGATGTTTTCGCGGCGTTTGTTGGTGGAAGCAGTGCAAGTTTCTCTATTTTTGTATTTGACCCCTGAAGAATTAATTGTTCTGCAATATTCCCAAAAAATTTTTCAGATTTTCTTCCTTCTTATTTAGATTTGCTCTTTTATTCTCGAATGTCTTATCTCCGTTCGTTTTACTTTTGTAATATTCAAGCAATAGTTACTTGCTTTTCAATGCTTCTTTTCTTAAAATAACTTGTACTCAACAAGGATTTACTTGTTTATGTTGTTATTTTATGAGGTTGCGCTTTTCTTCTTGTTGTTGTTTTGTAAAAGAAATATTATATAGCCTCGTTTTTTCTAAACTGTTTTCAATACACCTTTCTGGTAAATTTGTTGTTAATGTCGTTACTGTTGATGAATAGTTGAACTATCGGTCACCCTTCATAAAGCACATAAAGCAGACATATTCATCACCGTGTTTACTGTTATACAACTGGGAAAATTCCAATCGTTCATATTATTTGTGCCTGTACAAGGTCCATTCAAAAAGAAACCGAACATCTAGACCATACGAAGCAACCAATCAGCGTAGCCCGCTCGAGATTGTAGAGCTGTATATAGGCAACCTTCGCCTTCTGTCTAATTACCTTTTACTTTTTGTTTGTTTCGCTGATTGGACAACGGCCATGCTGGGGCACCATCTTGAAGTGTTTAGTCGAACAAATCAATCCCAGTGCTTTTTTTTAGAATCTCGTTTCTAATTAAGACACACGGATAGCAATTTGGCGGGCAAGGAACAAGTTGTTAACATCTACCCCAGTGCTTAACTGGTACTTTATTTTATCGAACCCATGAGGGTGAAAGTTTAAGTTGATCTCGGCGGGATTCGAATTCGGAACGTAAAGAGTCGGAACAAATCCTAAAATATTTAGTCCGACACCCTAACGACCCTGCCAACCCACTGCTCTGACCTTCAGTTTAATAATAGTCACAGAACACCATGTTAGATAGTTATCCATTTTCACATGCTAAAGTGAACGTATGTTTAGTGCCCTTGCCCAACTGCAGCATCTTAAACAATGAAGTGTTGGAAAAGTAAGTGTTTGTATGAAATTTTGTTTCAAATCGAGAAAAGCTTTCACAGATACTTTTCTAATTTTGCGACAGGCCTACGAGGAGCCGATGTGACGAGTGGTATCAGCATTTAAAATCAGTAGGGACCTCCACCGAAGATAAACCTAAATCCGGAATGATGATGCGGTGGTCCATTGCTGGGATTTAAGCAGCAACAAAAAAAATTTTGTAATTAAAATTTGTAAACCCCACCCCTCCCCACCACACCAAGTAAGTTCCCGTGTGTGTGTCTGTCAGTTTGTGTGTGTGCGTGCATGTGTGTGTATGTATGAGAGAGAGAGAGAG